>NW_006776652.1:2256411-2307230 GCF_000442215.2 Lipotes vexillifer
TCACCGCAGCCTGCTCTACTCCTTCCCACCCACAGGTGGTGTTTCCTTACACAAGCAAGAGCTGCATGAGGGCCGTGCTGGAATACCTGTACACCGGCATGTTCACCTCCAGCCCCGACCTGGACGACATGAAGCTCATCATCCTGGCCAACCGCCTCTGCCTGCCACACTTGGTCGCCCTCACAGGTAACTAAGCTCCGGGGCCTCCCTGGAGGAGGAGTCGGGGACCCCCCAGGAGTCATGATTTCTTCTCTCACCTGTCTCCTCCTAGGGGACAGGCCACAAGCACCCAGGGAATACGTTTACATAAAGTGAAATACGTCAGTGCATACTGGGGTTTGGGTGAGGACATGGATGTAAAGAAACGTGTGAGCGGGGCGCTCGGTGGGATCACCTTATAGGCTCTCTCCAGAGGGTGTCTTGGCCCAGCAAAGTGGGCTCCAGCAGACGCCAGGGCCTGGTGTTCTCATTAGCTTGGCCGCACTCATGCAAGCTTAAGAAGTCAAAAGGAAAAGAACACGTTCCGCATCTCTCCCCTTCCTCCTTCCTTTCCTTTTCCTTCTCCTTCGTCTCCTTTCCCTCTTCCTCCTCCTTCTCTTCCACCTTCACTTTCCCTTTCTTCTTCTAGAAACAGACAGCAAACATGGACCTGCCGCTCCTAATTCCTTGATTCCTTGTAGATCCTGAGAGCTCGAGCTCAGCTTTCAGGATGGACCAACCCCAGAGATGGGTTGGAGCAGGGACTGAGGCAGGAGGGAGACCCAGGTGCAGGAGCTCGGGGTCCAAGGGCTGGAGGAGTGGTGGCGCCATCCCGGTGAGGGTTGTCTGGGGCCTGCTGACGTTGGAGTCGACATTTGCATTGCATTGGTGTCGGTGTTGCTACCTGTACTGGTGTTGATGTCGAGGTTAGTATCCTTGGGCGGGTCAGGGGGCAGAGAGCAGGGCCTCAGATACTGAGTTGAGGTTCAGGGAAGGACCCGGTGTCAGAGCTGCTGGGGCCCTGGGCAGATGATCAAGGCTGGGACTGAGCTATGAGGGAAGCAGTGATCCCATGATGAGAAATGAGTTGGAAGGTGGGACTTGATCCCAGGAAGAAGGGAGAAATCGTTGATCAGAACCAAATGTTAAGAGCTGAGCCTTAACATTCAGGAGCTTAACTCCCTCTGCAGAGGGAGTCCAGGGGACACCGAGGGCTTCAGGGCAGGGAGCGAGAGAGAGGCTTCTAAAGCTTACAACTGCAGAATTCCCTGGCGGACCAGTGGTTGGTTAGGACTCCGCACTTCCACTACAGGGGGGCACGGGTTCGATCCCTGGTTGGGGAACTAAGATCCCGCATGCCACACAGTGTGGCCTGTAAATAAATAAATACATAAATAAATAATAAAGATCAGAGCTGCAACAATATGTCATCCATGGTCATCCATGAAAAAGTGCTGTGGCCTTCCCAGAGCACAGAAAACTGTCCAAATTAGGCCGAGTAATTCAACGTTTGAAAGGCTATCTACAAAGAAATGACCCACGTGAAAAAAAACGTATAAAGGTGTTTAAGTTTGTTTCATCATGGCAGGCGATCAGAAACAAGTCAAATAGACACCATTGGTTAAGCACACATGGGTAATTTTCACAAGGTAGTGATTAAAAATGTTAATCACTGCTGTGTGGAAAGGCTTATAGAAAATAACACTGAATGACTTTTCCAGTGAAATGCTCCATACGTGTCAAGAAACATATTTTAAAAATGTGTTGTGTATGTACCTTGTCAAGGATCAGTGGAAAATGCCAAGTATGGTGTAATAAGTGGTGCTTTGTGTTTAGTGATATATGCTTCCTATGAAGTTATTAATTCAAGCTTAAAATTTTTTTTAACATTATTTATTTGGTTGCACTGGGTCTTAGTTGTGACAGGTGGGCTCCTTAGTTATGGCACATGGGCACCTTAGTTGCGGCTTGCCGGCTCCTTAGTTGCGGCTTAGCAGTGGCATGTGAACTCTTAGCTGCAGCATGCATGTGGAATCTAGTTCTCTGATCAGGGATTGAACCCGGGCCCCCTGCATTGGGAGCGTGGAGTCTTAACCACTGCACCACCAGGGAAGTCCCAAGCTTAAATTTTTTTTAATGTTAAATATAACACAAATACACATAATATATGGTCAGCTTAATGAAGCGTTACAAAGCAAAGGGACCCTTGCTGGCCATACCAGAAGCCCTTCACCTGTCCCTCCCAGCCACAGGCCCTTCCCCCGTCCCCAGGAGGAACCACTCTGCCTATACTCTTTTTTATGGCCTCACTTCCTTACACTTCCTCATAGTTTTATCATCCAAATGTGCATCCTTAAACACTGTAGCATGATTTTATTTTTTATATATCCTTTAAGTTTTTTCTTTTTTAATCTATAAGTACCTTGTCCATGAAAAAAAACTTTCCCTTGCAATTTGTTGGAAAAACCGCACTGATCTAGGAAATCTAGATTTTTTTTTTTACTGATTGCGTTTCTATAGTACACCATATTTCCTGTAAACTGGCCACTGGATCTAGAGGCTAGATCGGATTCACATTCAGTTTTCTTTTGGTAAGGCTGCTTCATACATTGTTTCCGTTTTTCATCAAGAAGCATAGATTGTCTGCTTTTCTCTCTTTTTGTGACGTTAGCAGCCATTGAATGTCATTGCCTGGATCCATTAATTTATTAGGTGTTGTGAAATGGTAATATTCCAATTCAGTCATTTTTTTCTTTATCTATTGGAATACTTCTAAAAAGAGAAAAACTTGCCCACACCTACTGTTCATTTACCCAGTGGTGTAGTTCATGTAGAACAGGCAGGTGAATGCTTGATTCTTTTATTTACCAGTTTTCAAGATACATTTGTTTTCCTATCATCCTTTGAGAGTGACCAATTAGTTTCTTATTATTAAGTATGCTTATGAACTCTCAGATCTGAACATACTCAGTTGGTTTCAAATAACTGCAATTAGCTTTATGGAAGCTCAAATACCTTACTGCTCCCTTAGCCTGTAGGAGTCTCTTCAAGTTGGCTGCAGAGTCTCTGAGCTTTCTGATTATCTGGAATGACAAGATGTTCCAGGTTCCTCTTGTACATTTCCGGCCCCAGACTTGGAATCGGCCATTTCTCTAAGAAGTCCTGGTTTCTTGTAGCTGGAAATGGGATTTCAAGGCTGCAATCTGTGCATTAGAGATGCTTTTGCTATTGGGATGGCTCTTGTTTCTAGGTCTTTTCCATGGACTGAGCTGGGAAATATATTTTTAAAGATAAAATACTTTATGAGTATATAGTGATACAGTTAAAATTCAGGACTAAGAGTGTTTACTTCTTCCATAGAAACGTTTTAACATGAAATGCAAGGTTAGTACACAATTTGTTACAAAATTTAAATCAATACGAACAACTTGGTTTAATCCTTAGTTCTAATTCATAGTTCTCAGCAAACCTGAGGTTTAATACCCTCTCCCATCAGTTTCAGTGGCTGCTCTGGGGGGGCGGGGGCTTTCACCCCACCTATGTAACTGCTTGGTGCAACATACATGCGTAGCTTGAAAAATCCTTTTAGGTGATTCTGATCTCCTTCATTTCCCACCTCCACTCCACCTGGAAAGTCTTGCTCTAATCCCAGTTTCCTCACTGGTAGCAGCAGACTTATATCTCCTGTGGCCTTTCCTGGCCTGTTGGGACTTACCCCTTTGCCCTGCAGTGGGCCCCTGCCAGGGGGGATAAGCAAGTGCCTGTCCACTCCCGTGGTTCTTCAGCCCGTTCCTGGCTGTGTGTGTGTCACAGAGCAATACACAGTGACCGGGCTGATGGAAGCAACTCAGATGATGGTAGACATCGATGGGGACGTCCTTGTGTTCCTGGAACTGGCTCAGGTAGGATGGCAGGGGAAGGAATCTCTCCAACATTCTCGGCTTTGGGCTCTGTCTGCCCATTTGGCAGCGAATGGGGAGGGGCTGGGAGGTGGTGGGTAGGAAGGGAACCCATTGTCAGACTTGGTTCCCTGAGTGAGCAGAGCCCATCTCATCCTCCAGGCCAGAGGATACACCCTACCCCCAAGAGGAGAGGCTGGCCATGGGGGGAAGGGACAGAGACTTCAGGAAACTGTAGGACAGGGGAGGGAAGCCCAGAATCATGTATAGACGTGGTTGCTGCCTGCTGAGGTCATTTAAGGCACACTGAGGACTCTCCATCTAAAATGAACTTCCCACCTCCATTTTCCCAAACAGGCAAGCAAAATCTCCCACACTGGCCCTCAGGGTGCCAGAAATTCTACCAGTAAAGATTAGTTTACGAAGTTAAAGCATGGCAGACACACCTGGGAAGTCAGTTTTCTAAGCCTGGTTGTCAGCACCTTAGTGCAGGCTGCTTTGGTCCCTGACAGCGGAGAGGACGGGGGGTCATATCTGAGGAGGGCAGACACAGCAGGATGCCGCCACATAGGAATGTGGATTTCTGGGGCTGCCGGGGACAGGTCAGAGGTGAGGTGGTGGTCGTGACAGTGCCAAGGAGCAAATCCAGCATCATTCCCTTACGGTTTTGTGTGGCCTTGCCTCTCGAGGTGCCTCTCGAGTCTTCATGACTTCAGGGCCTTTGCCCACCTGTGCCAAAGCTTTGGCTCTGAAGGCAACTGTAGATGTCTGTGCGCAGACCCCGCCCCTGGGGTCCCAGCACAGATGCGCTCCCGTCTGTTCCCAGTTCCACTGCGCATATCAGTTGGCTGACTGGTGTCTCCATCACATCTGCACCAACTACAACAACGTGTGTCGCAAGTTCCCTCGAGACATGAAGGCCATGTCCCCAGGTGAGCACCCCGGCTGCACCTGTGCATCTGCTTGGGTCCAAATCTCTGACCTGACCCCAGGGCACCCGGAGACTGCCAAAGACCCTTGGGCCTAACTTGACCTTGTGGGTGGGGAGCAGCCTGCAGAGGTGCATCCAGCCAGGCAGAGGGGGGCCCAGGAAAAGTGCTGGTGTGGAGGGCAGGCCTCCCTCGGGGACCTTGGGCAACTCACTTTGCCCCTCTGGGCTTCTGTTTCTCATAAGTACAGTCAGACTAGAGTTGGTATTTTTCAGACCTTTTTGGATCAGACTCCACAGTAAGCAGTACATTTTACCTTGTGACCCAGTACACATATAGAAAAATATCTCAATTGTTTTTAATGCTACTCATGACCATGACATTAATTTCATAACCTAGGAATGGGCATAAGTCACAGCCTGGGCAGCACAGGTCTGGGTATCCTCTGGGATCCCTGCAGCTTGGCCTCTGCTTAATTGATGTCTCAGGTCCTGGGGCCCACAGGAAGCGCATGGGCTCCAGGGAGAGGTGTCGCTGGCCTTCCCGAGTTCCTGCCGCTCTGTCTTGAGGTCTTCGCTGGGCGCCCTCCACTCTGCTGTGACCCCCTCCCCGCTGGCAGCTTCTCGCTGTACCCTGCCAGTTCTCCCACCCCCATTCTCTCCTCTTCACCCCTTCTAGCATTTTCTTTCTAAAGCACAGCTCCGGTCGCATCACTCCCCCGGTTCCAAACTCCCGTGGTGCTCCCCCGGCCTTCCAGAATAGGTCCAAACCCCTCAGTCCAGCCTTCCCTCCTGTCTGACCTCCTGCAACACCCCCATCCCCACTTGCCTTGGAAACCTCAGCTCTGCCAGCCACCTCTGCTGTCGCCCCAGCCAAGCCAAGCATCTTCTTGCCGACAGCTTTGCTTGCCCTTTCTGCCTCATCCTTTGCCGCAGCCTATTTTATTCTTAGCACACACTAAAGCCCTGTGTAGATCTTCCCTCTGTCTTTGAAGAATAACACAAGTGGGAATGCCTTTCCCCGGCACGTACCGTCGGCCCCACTCCCTGGGCACCTGACTCTCTTTAGGGGGCTCTGTGAAGGGATGTGGTTTGCAGGACCGAAGGCCGTCTGTGGGTCCCGTGGCAGCAGGGCAGGGGTGGGAGTCCCTCGTTTCCCTTCTCCTGACATCCTCCTCGTCAAGCCCTACTGCGTTCTGCTCCAGAAAACCAGGAGTATTTTGAGAAGCACCGGTGGCCGCCTGTCTGGTACCTGAAGGAGGAAGACCACTACCAGCGGGCCCGGAAGGAGCGTCAGAAGGAGGACTATCTCCACCTGAGACGGCAGCCCAAGCGGCGCTGGCTGTTCTGGAACAGCCCTTCCTCGCCGGCCTCTTCAGCCACCTCCTCGTCCTCCCCATCTTCCTCCTCGGCTGTGGTCTGAGATGCTGCCACCCTCTTCTGACCCCGCTGCTGTTGCCCCCACTTGTTCTTGCCCCTCTGCTCTTCTGCATCGCCCCCTCCACCTTCCAGGGACAAAGGACTCACATAACCGGGACCCTACGGGGAGGAGCTGCTCTCACCAGCCAGCATAGCTCAGCAGAGAGAGGAAGGAGCCGTGCCTCGTGGGTCGGAACAGGCGCCCGGGGAGAGGTCCTGATTCTACAGCAGGGCAGGAGACGGCTCCTGGGAGGTGGGGAGCGGGGAAAGGGCTGAGGGCTGTGGCCTCTGGTCTGTGGGTTGGAGAGCCCTAGAATCAAAGGGAAACGCTCCCAGCCGTGAGGCCGTGTGTCTTGGTCTGCGGAGGCAGCCTCCTCCCTGTGAGCGGCCGTGAGCAGGCAGGGTCGTACCTCTGTTGATCGTGTGTTTGCATCAGTGGACTTAGAGGGTTGCAAATGTTTTGTGGGCATTTGCACGTGGAACCTACTCAAATCCTCACTGGAGAAGTCAGGGTAGAAATTAAGCCTTCAGAACCCAACTCAAGGTTTCCACCCCTGGGGTGCAGCTGCCAGAGGCCGCAAGTGGAAGGCTGGCCCTCTGCCATCATCCCTCCCAGGGCTGTGGGCATCCAGGCCTGAGAAGGGCGGCAGAGGTTGCTCAGAGCTGCAGGCCTAGAAGCAGTGCCTCTTGGTGCAATGAGAAACTTCTTTCTCCCCCCTCCTTCACCGCTCAGATTTGGAGATGGAAACGAAAGGAAACAGCTGGAACGGGGAGAGAAGGAAGGGAGTGATGGGGGCCTGGGTACAGCAATCCCATGCTCCTTTGGGCTCCTCCCCCTGCCTCTGGTTAGCATGGCTTCTCCTGGGGTAAATTTAGCAAAAAACCCCAAACAACAATGAACAGAATCACCACCAACAAAAACATTGTCGCCTCTATCCCCTCAAAGGAAGAAAAACAGAAAAAGACCCTGTATGGCTTACATTTCTATAATGCCAAACAGGGTTCCCCATGTGGATGAGACAATGGTTGAGACGGTAGAATTGACTCCAGTGCTTTTCAGGAAAGCAGTGTCACCGTCTGTGACCGAGGACGCTCTGGCCCTGCTGGTTGACCCTGGGCAGCACGTTGCATGCCCTCAGCATGCTGGGGATGAGGTTTCGAGGGTGGGGAGGGTGGGCTCAGGCATCGCTGTGGCGTTGGAGACACGCGTTCGCCCATCATGAGAATCAGGCTATCCTCACCTTTATCAGGTAACTCCATAACATGTATGAATGTGTTGGAGGGATGGGGTGTGGTAGGGGTCAAAGGTGAGGAGAAAGGCACTGACATGGAGAACAGGAGACCCTGTCATGAAGGATCATAGCGCATGGCCTCACTCAGTGCTGGCTGGTGATAAAAGGGAAGGAGAAAAAATGGGGGAATTGAACAGGAGCGAAGCCAAGGTCAGTCCAGAGAAGAGGTGGGAGAAGACTGGAGGACTGGAGGATTAAGACAGTAGCTTTGGGGAAAAGCTGGGTCGTAACGGACCCTCTCCACATTTTCTAATCCTGATACGCATTTCACTCCCCACACCCTTTGTAGATTTAGAAGACGAGTCCCTCTGATGAAGGTGGAGCCAGAGAGACTGAGCTCCTGGCCTCAGAGCTCAGGAGTCACCTCGTCTGAGAAAGATGCTTTAGGAAGAGGAACTGGTTTTTGGTCCCAGGGCCCTAGGTGGGCTCCACCACCAAGAGGCTGGCTTTAGGTCTGGGATAGAACAAACCCAGAAACAATGGAAACTCTGCATCAATTTTTTGGTGCCAAGACCTAGGGATTTGAAATTAAGTCCTCGTCAAGAGAATGAGCAGGAGGTGGCAGGTCAAGCGGGTCTAGAGTGACTGTGCCCCGTGTTGTTGTCGGAGCCCCGGACTTGGAGGCCATGGCTGCCTCCCCTCCAAGTCCGTCTCCAGGTGGCGGGCTGGGAAAGCAGACGTGTGCTGCCCTCTAGTGGCCGGTTAGCTCCCTGCCGCTGAGCTTGGGGCGAGCCTGAGGAGCAGTGGGCGGGGCAGAAGGGGAGCCTCCAAGGTGGGGGGTGCAACTCTGCCCCCAGCACCTTCACTGTGGGGGGGGGACAGAGGAGGGGCCGGGGGGCCTCTCAGGAACTCTAGGTGGGTGGGAGAGCTAGGGCCTGAAGTCCAATGGCAAGGGAATTGGGGCTCCAAGAGGTTGCAGGGCTGAGCCGCTGGGCCCACTGATGAGGATGCAGAAAGGCCAGCGGGGAGAGAAAGGGAAGGTGGCCCAGGAGTTGCAGGAGGCCCCCAGGTGAGGGGTCACAGAATGACCCCAGCAAGCAGGGGCCCACCCCCGCCTTCCCAGCAGCTCTGTCAGAGCCGGTCTGCACCTCAAGGGAGCCCAGCAGGCCCAGGTGTGGCCCAGAGACCTCACCTGCGGAGGCTGTGGGGAAGCCGGGCCAGGCTGGGGTCCCTCCCCCAGGGGAGGGGCAGGGAGGAGGGGGTGGATTCAGGTCCCCCAGGAACCTGGCGCCCGGAAATCCAGAGTCAGAGCAGGAGACACCCATGCGGGGCGAGCTTGAGCCCGAGGCATAAAAGGGAGGAGGATGGAGCCGGTCGCACAGCAGGAACACACGCGCCTGCCCCCGGGCCGCTCAGCACTGCTCCAGAGGACGGGAGGACGGGGGAGAAAGCACACACACACGCCTCTTTTTATATAAAATTGCATATTTAATTTGGTCATGAATTCATAAACACATGAATATTTTGTACCTAATGGCCTTTCTCGTATTGTTTGATATTTCCAACAAACTCTTCTAAGGTGGGAACTTCCAATGGAGAGGAGCATGAAAAGATACCCAAGCACTAATGAAACACTAATTAAGTGCCTATCGTGGGTCAGGTGCTATTTCGACTGGATATAAAACAAAAAAGACAACTTCATGCTCTCATTCAGCTTACCTTAAATAAATAAACATGACGAACACTGACAAGGCTAATACTTCAGATGGGCACTTAAGGAAGTCCTCCAAGAAAGGAACAAGGGATGTGAAACATGACTGGCAGTAATTCATTTATTTCTCCCTCTGAAGATGAATGCAGAGTGTCCTACACAGATGGAACAGCAAAGGCAGGAAACGCCTGACTCCCAGGGAAGGGAGGGGCAGCAAAGCGTGACCTCTGGAAGGAACAGGGAAAGGGCTGCAGCACCAAGGCCACCGAGGTAGGACCCCTACCAAACTCCACTAGAACACCATGCCCTGAACATGTCTAAATAGCCAATTCTAGTTTGGGCCCAGCCATACCATTCTTGGACACACAAAGTTCGGAGATGGAAAAGACCAAAAACTTGAGAATTACTACTTGCATAACATTATCTTGCCACGACTGGAATACTACAGAGATAGGTGGGATGGAAGGAGGGCTGAAGTGGTTACAAAATATTTTTAAAAGTAAGAGAAAGTGGTCTACCGTCCCTCAGCTGAGGGTGCTGCCATGCATCTTCCTTATTTAGGCAGAGTAGTCAAGTGAGGAAACCTCCCACCAAGCGCTGGGAGGGGCAAATGGAGGAGGAAGAATCACAAAGGGAAGCCAGCTTGCAAGCCTTCATTCTCAAAACAAGATTGCAGTATAGAGATTGACAGAGATAGCAGAGTAGAAACACCCTGAGTTCGTGTTCTCTCACAGGCACCCTAAATTACAACTATTTGCAAAACAACCATTGATAAAAAAGATCGGAATCTACCAGCATAGATCTTCTGCAACTAAAGACATAAAGAAGGAACCACAATGAGATGGGTTGGAGGGGGGCAGACTCACAGTGTAATCAAGTCCCATACTCCTGGGTGGGCAGCCCACAAACTGGAGAATTATATTGCAGAGGTTCCTCCACAGGAGAGTTCTGAGCCCCACATGGGGCTCTTCAGCCCAGGGGTCCTGCACCAGCAAGTTGAGCGCCCAGAGCATTTGGCTTTCAGGGCATGCAGGGCCATTAATTTTGGGTGTCCCAAAGGACTGGGGGAAATAGAGACTTCACTCTTAAAGGACACACATAAAATCTCATAAAATGCACTGGGACCTAGGGCAAAAGTAGTAATTTGATAGGAGCCTGGGCCAGACCTACTTGCTGGTCTTAGAGCATGTCCTACAGAGGCAGGGCATGGGTGCGGCTCACCCTGGGGACATGGACACTGGTAGAAGCCGCACTTAGAAGCTCCTTCTAGTGTTGGACACTGGTGCTGATAGGCATCATTGTGGGATCCTCCCTCTAGTTCATGAGCCCCAAGAGCTAATGAGTTGGGTGGGGCTGGCCAGCCCCACCCAACAGCCTGTAGGTACCAGTGCTGGGATGCTTCAGGCCAAACAGCTAACTGGGCTGGGACACAGCCCCAGCCAGTCAGCAGACAAGCTGCCTAAAGACTTCCCGAGCCCACAGACGCCTGTAGGCGTGCCTCCAAACATGGCACTGCCCACCAGAGGGCCAAGACCCAGCTCCACCCACCAGTGGGCAGGCAGGGGCCCTGCCCTCCAGGAAGCCTTCACTAGCCTCTGGACAGCCTCACCCACCAGGGGACAGACACCAAATGCAAGAAAACCACAATCCTGCAGATTGTGCACAGCAGGCAAGACCCTGTCCTGGGAACAGCTGGGACACAGTCCTGCCCACTAGCAGGCCAACAAAAGCTTCAGGACACCCCAGACCCCATACCCAACTGTGTCAGGAACTAGCTCCCCTGCACCAGCGATATGACACCAGCTCTGGAATTCCTGGGCCCTGCAGCCAGACCCCAGGACAGAGCTCTGCATGCCAGTAGTCTGGCACTAACCCCAGGACCTGGCTTCAGCCACCTGACTCAGGACTTAGTGGCCTGGCAATAAGCCTTGAAGCAATGCTCTAGTCATCCTTCCTACCAATATGCCTGACACAGAGTCCTTGTGCAGCCAACGGGATCCCAGGAGGCCTCACAATGCACCCGCCCCAGCCTGCAGAACCCATGATAATGTGGTAAATTTCCCATTTAGCACATATCCAATATGGACTAGATGCCATTCAAAGGGTTCAGTGCAAGTTCTTTCCAAACCTGGCATTGCCCAAATATCCTGAACCCTCACTGGCAGGTGAGCACAAATGGACTCGTATGCACATGAACACTGGGATGCCACTGGCTGGAGCCAGGACCCTGCACAGGAACTCCCTTCCCAAGATGATCTTGGGAGGCCTCAAGAAAGTGTCTTCCCAGCATCCACACCTGTCTAGGCATTGCCTCGCTCCCTGCCTCTGGCCATCCCTCTGGCTGGAGCTCTACCACTGAGGTACCACCACACCTAGCTCTGTGTCCACCAGCATCAGCCCTTAAAAGCCCAGCAGTCTCTGGACGGGGGAAGACAAATATTCCCTCCCTTGGTGGCAAACTCGGCTATGGGGTCTCAGGCAAGGTTGCTCAGGCTGTCAGTGACTCTCCACAGGATCGGGGAGCTCAGGCAGTTCAGCTGGACTAGTAGCCACTCCACTGGTCCTAAGCTCCTATTTTCCTCCCAAACACAGCAACCTCAGGCTGGCTGGGCCCTGGGGTCCTCGCCTTCATACACCATGTTGCTGGAGTTAGGTAATTCTCTGTCCCTCCTGGATGTTCTCACACCTCTAACCGAGGGATCCCAACACAGACCTCATCCACACAACAGATGGACCTAATTTCAGCTCCAGCCTAGCCAGTTTCCCCATGAACTGAAACCAACCTAGGTCTCAGTATTATCCTGGTTTAGCTGCTTTTTAAAGATAAACTGAAACCTAGTAGGGTTAAGTAGCTTTTCAGAGATGACATAGGTAGGAAATAGTAGGAACAGGAATTCAAACCTTGATCTCTCCTGAGAGAACTTGAGCATCTTTGTTCTTCCTACTCCTGCAGGCTGTGCCATTTGCCTGTTACTCGCTCTGACCTCTCCTCAGATACGTGGGAAAGGCTTACTCCGACCTGCCCCCAGAGCAAGCCCCAGAGACCCACTGCTGAATAGGGAGACTAAGGCAGACGTGGAGGGAAAGGGCTGAGCAGAGGACAGGAGGAGCCAGGGAGCCTGGGAGTAGGGCCTGGAGGATCACTGAAGTCATTGGCAGAGAGAGGGACTTGAAAGGTCTGTCATCAGGGACTCCCTGCCCTCCCAAATGGTGCACTGGCATGGGCTACTGGTGCTCACTGCCAAAGTTAAGCACAGACAAGCTGCGGAGGTGAGAAGAAACTAACAAAAATCAACTAGGGGGTTCCAGTTTCCGGTCTGGGATATAAGGAGCTTGGAAGTCATCACTCTCATCCTCAAAACAAGGAAACTTGACTGAAAAGTCAACAACTTTTCTTAGACTCCTCAGGGAATTGAGGTCACAGGGCAAGCCACTGCTCTGAAAATTGGCGAAACAGGCAGATACACAGAGTCACAGCTTACTTGAGTGAAGCCCAGGAGTGGAAGCTAGATGCCAGAGCCAGTAGTGGTGCAGGAGAACTTACATTTTCATTGATGAAGTGCTGGAGGCTTGACATAAATGAGCTTGAGAGTTAAAACTCCAGGGGAGTCCAGTTTTAGGGAGGCCCCACACTTTCATGACTTTTCCTTCAGCAGCCTTATTAGGTTCTCAAAGCACAAATCAGAGAAAATCTCTTCCTGCTTCTAGTCGGGAGTGGGGGGAAGGGGTGGGGGGAGGGAGAATGTAACCATTTTGAAATATGCTCTGAGCATTCTATTCTACTTAACAAAAGCCTGCCCTCAAGAGAAACGATTTAAACAGAACGTAATCTATAGGGTTGTTTTTAATAGCCTAAGTGACTGTGGAAAAAGGGTAATCCCCAACTCCATCGCCCTCAACCGTTCCTGTCTCAACTCATGGAGGGAGTGGCACAGAGAATCAGTTGTGAAGGTCTCAGGTCCATGGACACAGCTCACAGAGACCTAATTATAGACTACAGAATATATCCTACCCACCACAAACCTCACCACCACCTCTAATAGAGCTCCTATATAAGAGGGGATTACAACTAAAGGAAACGCATACCTTAGACCTTATTTAAGAAGTCTCTAGGGAAGTCCAAAGACAACAGGGTGGGACAAAAACAAGGGTATGAGAAAAACTTTTATCCTCTGACACCTATAGCTATGCCAAATAGTAAGAAGAGTAACTACCAGTCAGATAAATATAAAATCTCACACTAAAGGCCTATTTACTTCAGTTTCTTTCACTCAGTCCACCACGTCCAGCTTTTGACATAAAGCTGCAAGCCATAAAAAAAGACACACACATAAAAAAACAGTTTGAAGGACAGAGCAAGCATCAGAAGCAGACTCAATTATGGCAGACATATTGGTGCCCAGGAGTGGGATTGCTGGGTCATATGGTAATTCTATTTGTAGTTTTTTAAGGAACCTCCATACTGTTCTCCATAGTGGCTGTATCAGTTTACATTCCCACCAACTGTGCAAGAGGGTTCCCTTTTCTCCACACCCTCTCCAGCATTTGTTGTTTGTAAAAACAGGGATTATTTAGAAGTGTGCATCTTAATTTCCAGACGTTTGGAGGCTTTATACTCCTCACTCTCATTTTTATACAATTTAAAGCTTTGACTTTGGACACAGTGCAATAAAATGCCATTATGTTTGTTTAGTTACTTTATAGAGGTCCTTCAAATATCACTGAAGTGAAGTTTTGAAATATTAATTTTACATAGTAGTTCTCAGTCTTTTGCACTTGTAACCATAAGTGAATTCCCAAAACATAGGTAACCCTGGCTGCTGGAGCCACGTTTATCAGGGGAAGTTCACAGACACAAGAATAGTGGTGCGTTTGTGGGTCCCCACTGCACACTCTTTTCTGGGCCAGCACACAGGGAGCCAGTAGGGATCCAGGGTCCGGGAGAGGGACCAAAACGTTGGGCTCTGGTGCTTTATGTGTCCACCAAGTCTTGAGGAAGGCCGGCCTTCCTGCTGCAGGGAGGCAGAGTCTTGAACAAGTTAGCCCTGTCCTCTCTCTACCTCAACAACCATAATTTCCAATACTCCCTCTTGCTCCCCAACCCCACTCGGGGAAAAGCAGAGTTTCTCGGGGGGTTGCCAACCTTTTATTTTTCAAACATTATCAACATCGCTTCATAAAAAAAAGGACATTCGAAGCCCAATTAACTAAGAAGCACATATTGCAGAATGAGCTCGTTTGCCCTAAAACAAGACCCTTAGGTATTTCCATGGACCATCCTTGATTTCTCCATTATGCTGCTGAGTAGTGCAGAGTTGGTGCTCAAGAACTCCTTGGATGACGGTGTGCTATCAACAGCTGCTGTGAAAGAAAAAGCTGGCACCCTCGGTGGCTATATGGGCAGAGGAGTTGAGGAGACAGTAGGTGATGTCTCTGTGCTGTCAGTGAGGGCTGTCCTCTGCCCGCACCTCTTTTAATCCCTTTGTATCCCTACCACCTGAGGAATGAAGGCAGTGATGAATTATTGGCAGAATTGCCCTGTCTGATAAGAGGGTCACCCGCAAGCCAGAGGGCCCTGGAACACATCACTCCCTACCCACCACTTAACAATTCCCTTCAAAGAAAGGTGCAAATTTGTAAGAGCTGTACCGTTAAGATATGCACTCTGTGATGCGTAAAATTGTGGCCTGTTCTTGGAGAAACATGACATTTTGTACGGAGAACCCAGGCCAGGTGGCCAAAGTCTCTGTCAAGTCTGTTTCTTCAGCCAACACTTTGATTTCAAGTGAGGGTGTTGGAGATGAGTGCTATCACCACGACAGCCTTCCCCTGGTATCAGTGGCCAAGGTTCCCTTTGGTGAATATTACGTAGTAAAGGTTGCCCAGCACCTTCCTCGCTGCTGCTCCTGGGATTAGGCACCTCCTTTGCACACCCTGTGGATCGTGGTCCTTTTCTCTGATTCTGTGAATGTGTCACTTGTTAAACTATTATTTCTTGAGTCCTGTAAACTATTATTTCTTGATGTCTGTGCAAGTTTCAATTCTGAAATTTCTATTTCACTCTTCTTATGGATTGAAAAACACTAGTAAAATTCCTCATCTTACAATCTATGCTCCTTAACATTAACCCTAGTCTTCTTAAAGTCCTTGGTCTTGCTCTCTCGTAGGCTTCCTGGGGCTTGATTCCAGTGGGCTGGTGACGTGGACACCACTGAGCTTGACAACATGCCATACTCCACCCAAGCCTGGAGATCTATGGTGTCTGGGGGAAAAGGCAGGGGCCATGAGACAGGAGACAAGAATGGAGGTAAATTCAGGGGTAAAGCCCAGGGAAGAGTCCATATGTCAGTTGCAGGTCAGCTATGTGCCCTCTGTCCGAGAAGACGCCCCTCAGTGTGGGATGACCAGCTGCTCTCAGAGAGAGCGAGGCTCCTGGGCCCGGCTTCTCATGTGATACTGGGCAGATCCTATGCACAGAGGCTGTGGCCTGCAGGGGGCGTCTATCAGCACCTCTGCAGGGGTGAGGGGCCAAAGGGGGCCATGGGCAACCTCTCCCAGGAGAAGTCACCTGTCCTGGGTCTGGGGCATCAGTCCCTCAGACCCACGCCATCTACCTTTCTACCTGGGTTCCAAGCCCAGCAAGGCACAATCCTGACTTCCGCAGTGTAGGATTTCGCCAGTGTGTGACAAGCCAGGCTGTGGCCACCTGTTCCGAGGGTATAGGTCAGCAGGGCAAAGCCCGTCACTGCCCCCTGGTGAGGCAACTACAACAGAAAGGTGAGCTTTTGAGAGCAAGGGTCAGGTGTCAGGGAGGAGAGGCAGAAACCCAAGAAGGGACCCATCGCCCGAGGCCACATCCTTGTCCACCTCTGTGGGGTCAGTCAGCTCCAGTGTCTGCTCTGAGATCACAAGACCCCACAGTACTGGCCATCACAACCAACTGCCTCAGAACAAAGCAAGAGGGCACGAGAGCAGGAGGCCCATATGAAAAGTGTGGTCCGTTGAGGAGGTGCTCCCTGGGCCAAGTGACAAGACATGGCTTCTCAGGGCACAGCTGCCCCCAGACTCAGCATAAATGTCTGGGCTGTGAGCCCACTGATTCTGGGAAGGGTACCAGCACAAGGTGAACAGATGCTCCATACTTTGAGTCAGGCAAGCCAGGAGCCAAGCACTGACAATCAGCCTGCGTTACACCCTCATGTTTCACAGGGCAGGAGCCTCGGGGTGGGGGGGATGGGGCCTGCCCTGAGGTCACAGCCGAGCAGGTTTGCTGCTGGAGGGCCATACACAGGACAGCTGTATAGAATGTGATCAAAGGCTCTCTGGTGCGTCATGCCATTCGAAACCAGGGGCTCTTAAA
Source organism: Lipotes vexillifer (assembly GCF_000442215.2). Classification (NCBI taxonomy): domain Eukaryota; kingdom Metazoa; phylum Chordata; class Mammalia; order Artiodactyla; family Lipotidae; genus Lipotes; species Lipotes vexillifer. The sequence goes on from NW_006776652.1 coordinate 2,272,940, forward strand.
CAGCCCGAGGGTAAGATACCGCCAAATTCTTGCTAAAATTTCTGAGCCCATCCTCAGATCCCAAATTTTGCACAGATTGCCAAAAGTTCCATGGACTTCTGGTCAAGGACCTGACTCATCTGGACTGCTCAGTGCACAGCAAGATTGCCAGGACAGGCGTAGGGATCTTGCCCACACAACCGTCCCTGACATTTACTCCTGGAGAACCACCTGCCCAGCTACCGACATCTCCTCCTTCCCTCTAATCAGGCTAAATGCAACTGGGAGGAAGGCAACACAAAAGGAGGCAAATGTGGAACAATAAACCCAACAGTGCTGTCTGCTCCAGCCAAGAATGAGTCCATGAGTCTACCCACTGCACTCACCTGAAAGTCCCCACACATCACCAGGAGCACAGAGAGCACACAGGCCATCAGATACACCTGACCTCAATTTCCTCCTGAGAGAGCACTCAGGGGCCTCCCTGTGATTTGGAGGTGTCAACAGTTCACATGCTTATGCCACATAGCAATGTTGAACAAGGATTGTAGTACCAGGAAACTTTAAGCACTGCTTTAAGTCCAATCACTTTACGTTTAAAGAGAGAGGAATTGGGACTTCCCCGGTGGCGCAGTGGTTGGGAATCCGCCTGCCAATGCAGGGGACATGGGTTTGATCCGTGGTCTGGGAAGATCCCACATGCCGCGGAATGGCTAGGCCCGTGAGCCACAGCCGCTGAGCCTGCGCGTCCAGAGCCTGCGCGTCCAGAGCCTGTGCTCTGCAACGGGAGAGGCCACAGCAGTGAGAGGCCCGCGTACCGCAAAAAAAAAAAAAAGAAAAAAGAAAAAAGAAATCAGAACTTAGAGATTTGGAAACTTCTCAGCCTATCCATATTTGAAAGTGAGAAAGCTTGTTCTGAAGAAAACTCGAAGGGTGTAGCAGGTGTGCTATTAATTTAATTTGTCCTCTCAGCAGAGGCCAGGAATAGCGAAGGATTAAACCAGCAGGGACCCTGCCAGTTGGAACTAAAGGGGACAGAGAAAGCCAGGCAGAATGAGGGAAGGCTGTCAGAATTCTTGGATTCTACAGAATGGGAGACTAGAGCAATTCGGCTGTGAATGTGTACTCCTCATTTTTTTTTTTTTTTTTTTTTTTGGGGACGCGGGCCTCTCACTGCTGTGGCCTCTCCCGTTGCGGAGCATAGGTTCTGGACGCGCAGACTCAGCGGCCATGGTTCACGGGCCCAGCCGCTCCGCGGCATGTGGGATCTTCCCGGAACGGGACACGAACCCGTGTCCCCTGCATCGGCAGGCGGACTCCCAACCACTGCGCCACCAGGGAAGCCCTGTGTACTCCTCTTGAAGGAAAGGGAAGAAGGACCCCAAAGGTGATTCCGAGGTCATCGGGTCTGTCAATCCCACCACAGGCCCAGGGGGCCTCAGTTTCAAAGTGTGAGATTGTCGCCCTCACAGAGTCATGGTGTAGGTGGAGGCCCTACAGAGAGTTGCAGTGTGGGTGGCACCCCACCAAGCTGAAGGAGTGGGACTGCCCCACCTAGCTGTGGGGATGATGTTGCCACCCCAGTGGGCCGGGAGGGCAAAGCCTCAAACCAAAGAGGATTATTCTCGTACCTTAAGATCTAATGGGATTGGCCTTGCTAGGCTTTGGACTTGCTTGGAAACTGTCACCGCTTCCCTCTTTCCTATTTCTTCCTTTCGGAATAGGGATGTCTATTGTATGCCAGTCCCACCATCATATTTGGAAACACTTAAGTTGTGTGCGTCACAGATTTACAACTACAGAGAAATTTTGCCTCAGGATGAATAGTGCCTCCAGTCTCCCCCATATGTGATTTAGATGGTGTTTAGATCAGACTTTGGACTTTAAATTTTACAGTTGATGTTGGGATGAGTTAAGGCTTTTGAGGCTGTTGGGATAGAATGAATGTATTTTGCATACAGTAAAGACCCGAATTTTGGGTACCAGGGTCAGAATGCTATGGACGTGTATCCCCCCCACCGATTCTTATGTTGAAGCCCTAACCTTCAATGTATTTGGGGATAGGGCCTTTGGGAGGTAATTAGGTCATGGGAATGGAGCTTTCATAAAGGGTTTAGTGCCCTTAGAAGAAAAGACACAAGAGAGATCCGTGTTTCTCTCTGCCACGTGAGGACACAGTAAGACAACGATCTGAAAAGTAGCAAGAGAGCTCTCACCGGGAACTGAATATGGCACCTTGATCTTGGCCTTCCAACCTTCAGAACTGTTAAGAAATTACCGTCAGTTTTTCAAGCCACCAGGTCTATGGCATTTTGTTATAGCCGTCCAAGCTGACGAAGACATAGAGAATGTATAAGATGGTCTAATATACATATATCCAGGGTTCTAGAAGTAGAGGCGGGAGAGAATGAGTAGAAGTAACGTTTGAAAAATATAATACTATGTTCTAGATGAGATGAAGAATGTGTTATCAGTTAATGAAGCAAAATAGATCACATGGAGGATAAATTTTTGTAACCTGAAACTAATCACAGGTCAAGAAACTGGAGAACACAAAAGACAAAAGGCAATCTTAGAAAAAAAGCAATTAACAAGGAAACTGATCACCCACCATGAAAGGGTGTACTGATGGCATAATTTGAAAAAACAGTAACAAAAGCCATATTCGATGGAATAAATATTCAGAGTTCTGAAAGGAAAAACTTTTCCTCTGGAACTGATTACCCTGTCACATTATAATTTATAAAAGTTCACCAACAAGGGAACTGATCAATTATTTTTAATGTATGCATACAATGCAAAAGTCTAAATAATTCAAAAATTAAAGAACATCTAATATATCCATTTTTCTTAAAGTAAGAATGTTGAAAGAAGAAGCCAAAGGCAATATGATTTACGTGACACCATATATAACCCAAAATATTATTATTATACATAATTTTGATTATCTAGAGCTGTGCTAAAAGCATAAACATTTTTATACGATGGATATTTACCAAGTTCTTGACGGTGACTATCTTTCTCATTGTTGGTGAGAGTGTAAAATGGGACCACCCTTACGGAAAACAATATGAGGTTTCCTCAAAAAATTAAAACTAGGGGCTTCCCTGGTGGTGCGTTGGTTGAGAATCTGCCTGCCAATGCAGGGGACACGGGTTCGAGCCCTGGTCTGGGAAGATCCCACACGCCGCGGAGCAACTAGGCACGTGAGCCACAACTACTGAGCCTGTGCGCCTGGAGCCTGTGCTCCGCAACGACAGGCCGCGACAGTGAGAGGCCCGTGCACCGCGATGAGGAGAGTGGCCCCCGCTCGCCGCAACTAGAGAAAGCCCTTGCACAGAAATGAAGACCCAACACAGCCAAAAATAAATAAATAATAAATTTAAAAAAAATTAAAAATATAACTACCATGTGATCCAGCAGTCCCACTTCTGGGTTTGTATCCAAAAGAATTCAAAGCAGTATCTCAAACAGATATTTGCACACCCACATTCATCGTAACATTATCCAAAATACCCAAGATGTGAAGAAACCCAAATGCCCATCAACAGATGAACGGATAATGGGGTCTATAAATACAATGAAATATGTCCTTCCTTGAAATGAAAGGAGACCATGTCTCATGCTACAACATGGATAAACCTCTAAGACATTATGCTAAGTGAAATAAGCCACTCATAAAAGGACATATCCTAGCCACTCACATGAAGTATCTGGAGTAGTTAAAATCATAGAAACATACAAAGGCGATTGTCAAGATCTCAGGGAGGAGGAGGGAGAATTAGGGAATTCTGCTGTCCCAACCCCCGCCTGGGTCCTGGGGAAGGAATCAGAACTCAGAAGCAGGAGAGGCTTTGGCCAGCAGGGAAGGGCGGGTGAGGCCCAGGGCGGGTTCACGAAGGATCAGAGCATCTGAGTGCGTTAGGAGGAAGGGGCTTCAGAGGTGGGCCAGCACAGGCCGTGACGGGGGCTAAGCAGGCTGCAAGGGGGCGCAGTTCGGGGAGACAACAGGGGTCTGCGCCCTGCCCCTCATTGTTTGCTCGTCTCACACTTATGAGCGGGTCATTTCCCCTGCTCTGATGATTCGAAGTCTCTGCCGGCACCCACAGGATGGTGACTGAGGCCTCCACACTCCTCAGCATGGATCCCAGCTGCCACCCAGATCTGGGGCCACAGACACCTCTCCCCCAACCCTGCTGCCCCTGTGAGCAAGCTGTTCTTGTGAAACGTGGTCATAGTTTGTTAGGAGGAACTGTTTTATATGGGAATACAAATCAGTGTTGATACCAATACACACACATGTCCAGCCATGGGTGGAAAGGGAAGGGACAGTAGTTCTGGGGTGTCTTTGCACACCCATAGGCCCCTAAGGCCAGTCTCCACAGCCACAGCCAGATGGGTCCTCCTCCTCAGTTGAAAGAGATGCTGCTGCACAGAAATCCCCCAAGTTCCACAAAGGGGCCCAACTGTCATTACCCTTATACGCACCTTTCACGGGTGCCCCATGAATTTCCCCGCACCCATTCCCCTTGTTGCATCCTCATTGGGATTAAGAGGTTGCTGCCTCCACCACTCTCCACATTGCAATAATCCTAGTGGGACTAGAGGATGCTCCCGCTACGACGAGGCAGACAGTCCTGTCCCCATGGCCAAGACTTTTCCTCTCTCATCAGGCCACCCACACAGGAAACCCTGGATGAGCGGAGGGTCATCCCAGCGCCGTCGCCTGGCCACTTCAGGGAAGCAGAGAGAAGCTCCATAATGACAAGGGCTGTCTCCAGGCTCCATCCTAGAAACTGGTGAGTGTCCAGAGGGCTGAAAGGCACAAAAGCAGCTCTGCCTCCCCAGAAGGTTCAGGGATGCAGAAGATGGTACAGATGCCCCAGAAGGCCCCTAGCCAAGCAGGCTTTAGAGAAGGGGATGATGAGGGGGTCCCTGGGGAAAGTGAGAGCTGTGCATTCCCACCCCAAACCCCCACAGTCCCGCTCCCCTCCCCGCCCTGGTGGTCCTGCCCTCCCTCCCTTCACCCCACATCGTCCAGGGTCAGCACTGGGGTGAGGAGGAGCCCCTAGGCTGCCCTGGGGCCGCCCTGGAGGGCCGGCCCAGCTGTTCCCTACTGGCTGCAGTGCTTCTTCCACTTCCTACTCTTCTCTGGGACACACGGGTCACACGCTCTCTTTCTCGGCTGTGAGGGGCGAGCCGGCCCCAGAGCCAAGCCTGGCCTCCCAGACACCCCGGGCACAGCCCCGGCGATGGGCAGCTTCTCAGCAGTGGCTGGGCGTCCGCACAGAGCCCACTCCCTCGACTTGGGAGCGGCTGGTGGAGCTGGGCTGAGGCCTCCTCTCTGACGGGAGGGGGCGTGGGGAGCACTCTGGGCCCCCCAACCTCCGGGGGAGGCCAGGCCTGAGGCATGGGCAGGACTCTGGGACACCCAGCCAGGCAGCAGGCTCTCCAGAGAGCCGAAGAGGAAGGCCAGGCTGGGGAGCTCCTCCTCGTCCTCACCGGACCCGTCCCTGGGCCCTCGGGCCTCCCGAACAGGAGAGGCCTCTCTGAGAACAGACGCATCCCTGGGTCCCCGTAGAGGGCCAGCGCGCCTTTGACCCTGGGGAGGGGAGGGCCGTCCGGCCCGGAATGGAGAGACCTCCTGACGTCCTCGAGAGGGAACAGAGACTTTGGGCGTGCACAGGCCAGTGTCTGTTTGGATGAGCCTATGAGGAGCCTCAGAATCAATCTCTGGTGGGCAGGCTTCATCACTGTCCCCTAGGTGGGGGTCTCGGTCTTGCCTCTGGGCACCTTGGCCGGCATCGGACTCAGAAGGACTTGAGCGCATTCCAGGTGCACTGTGACTCGGGGCTGCCCGCACACCCTCGTCCTCTTTCAAGGCCAGGAGTCGTTTCTGCACCAGCTGGTAGGAGGGAGGAGGACAGTGTTGGCTCCACACACACGTGTGAGAGGAGGAGCCCTGGGCAGTGGGACAATGGCCCTGGGGTGGAGGAGGGGACGGGGGACCCCAGGACTCGAATCCAAATACGGACACCGTGGCATTGCCATCCTCCTGCACCTCATTCCCGGAAGCTGTGTGCCCTTCCCTCCCCTCCCGGCTCCCCATCCTCTCCGTCCTTTCACCCTGCACTGCACCCACCCCAGAACGGACCCTTCCCCTTGCCAGGCCTCCCAGGCAGGGGAGGGATGGACAGCGCCAGGTGGGCCTTCTGTTCTGGGGCCCTACCTCTCCCCTGTTCACTGGGGTCCCTCCGTGCCCTGGTCTTCCTGGGTGTCCCTTGTCTCCCGTGTTCTACCGGGGATCCCTCCCTGCTCTGGGTCCCCTGGGTCATCTGGGTTCCCCTGTCCCCTGGATCACCTGGAGTCCCCCTCCCGTGAGGCCCCCCGGCTCCCTGAGTGTCCCTCTCCCTCCCCTGGCTCACTTCTTCCGGGGTGAGACCTTCCTCCTGCTCCAGCTCCTCCACTAGGGCCAAGAGATCCAGCAGTGCGTCTGGGGAAAGCAGTTCTGCCAGGAATTGAGGGTGAATGACTGCCTCCACCTCGGACAGAAAGAAGAGGCTGTGAGTATCCTTGGCCAGGAGTGGCCTGTGAGACAAGAAGACCCGGAGGGAAAGTGAAAAGCAGAGACCCACCCCACTGTCCTCCACAAGGCGGGGATGCTCAGCACACACACGCAGACGCACACACACACACACACACATGCACATACACAGTCACACACAAAAGAGCACATATACAGAGGCACATACACAGACACACAAAGGCATACACACAGACAGACACAAACGTGTACACACATACATCTGCGTAAACCTCCCCTAACACCAGGCTCAGGAACAAGGAGCTGAGCTTAAGTCCCAGCGGCCTGAGCAGAACCCAGATCTTGGGTGCTGAGTGTTCCATACCCTGGCATCCTGTAGACCCCAGGCTCCAGGCCTAGCCTACCTTGGTGACAAAGTCCTCCTGGGAACACAGCTTGTCAATGTAGCTCAAGAGGCCCGGGTCTGAGTAGGTGCCGTCCTCTTCCTGCGTCAGCTCATTTCCGTCCTCTCCACCTTCTGCATCTGACTCGCCTGTGGCTGAGTGGCCGGGCCCCACCGGCGCCTCCATGATGTCCATATACTCCCTCACAGCCTCAGGGGGACTCTCCTTGGGTGCCTTGGGCTCCGGGGGCTGCTGGGACCTGTGTGGCTTTGGGCGGGAGGGCTGAGCCCTGGGGCGGGACGTCCTGGGAGCACAGGCTGAGGCAGAGCGGGAGGAAGGGAAGGAAGGTGAGGGACTCCCGGTCCACCTCCTGACCACCGAGCACACGTTGGTGAGGGCATTGTTTGGGGGACATTGATGTGGGTGTGGGGGGGTGAGGACTACCTGAAGCCTCATGCACTGTTGGAGAGGGGAGGTAAGGGGGGGGCATCTAAGAGAGTCACAAGTAAGGAAGTGGGGAACCTCCAAATTTCTAGGGGTCTCCCCATCAAGCCCACTTCCTAGGCAGACTTTGTGTGGGGTCCTTTGACAGGGAGGTGTGAGAGGAGTTAGAAAACTGACCAAGTCAATACCCCGCAGTGACAAAGGGCAGCTGAGACGCCACGCCCCCACCCCCTGCCTCAGTGGCTGTTTTGGTTGAAAGACCAATGCCTCTGTCTTGAAGGAAAAGGATCCACATGGGGGCAGTGGCCAACCCTAGGCCTCTCTTACCTGTGCCTTCAACTCCAGTGGGAACCTGGGTGCCTGGCTGAAGGCCCACTTTCGGGGCTGGGGGCCCCCGAGGATCCAGCATCGGTGGGGCTGGAGGAGGCAGGTCCTGCGCGCACTGCATCCACTGCAACTTCTGAATCTGCATCTTCTCCTCGGCCTCAAATTCCATGAACCTGGGGGGTGACGGAGGCACAGGCCACCCTGAGACAAAGGCCTGGGTTCTGGAGCCCAGCAAAGGCAGCCAGGAATGAGGGACTGGGAGAGGATGTGCCTTGGGGCTGTCAAGGCCCTGTGAGGTGCTGTCCACAGCAGAGAGCTGCTCCTGGAACTGATACAAGATCTGGGAACCTTCCTGCCTCACCAGCACTGGAGGGCATTCAACAGCATAGACCCAGGTCGCTGAATTGAACCAGGTCAACGGGACACATGGCTGACCCAGGGGGCCCCCTCCTCATGCCCCCCGTCCCCATCCAGAGCCACATGAAGGGCTGACAGCCAGAGGCTGGAAGAGGCATGTGTTCCCCACAGGGGCCTTGCCCGAATCCAGGACCCTGGGCTGGGACTGAGAGTCCTGGAACATAGACCTGGAGACAGGGCCCAGGAGAGGCTGGACGATGTGGATGCTGAGCTTAGAGGAGAGGCCTTCCTTTCCTCTGAGAGGCGCTCATTTGTTTGGTTTTCTTTCTTAAAGCAAGGGGATTACCACGGAGCAAACAACGGAAGGGCCAGAGACCCTTGGGCTGACGACAGCTGGCTTCCCCAGCCTCTTCAGCAATGCCAGGGTACCCACTCAGACCACTTTTCATGAGGAGAGGGGGTCCCAAATCTATGTCAGTGGCCGCCAGCCACCCACCACTAAGGAAGCAGCAGGCTGGCGGGTGGAGCTCTTTCCCCGGCTCAGCCCATATGGCCGCAGTTGGACCCCAGCTGGACTCAGAGCGTCACCCTGCCCCATCCTGAGACCTTCATGTCAAGGCAAGGGTAGATCAAAATCAGGGGAGGGCAGAGCTCCTGGTGGAGGAAGGACAGAAGACCCAAACTCTCAAGGTGAGGGAGGGGTTTCTGGAGGACAGTAGGGCCTCTGGGCTGCGGGGCCCCTGTTCTGAGTGACAGCCCTTCTCCTTTGTCCTCTCTGATGAGCACCCCCACGGCCAGGCCCTGCCCTCACCCACTCGCCTCACCCTCCACACAGCCCCTGGGCCCGGGACGCTGACTCACTTTTCCGCTATCTTGTAGTAGATCATCCGGTCAACGTTGCTTATGCGCCGCCATTCCTGCACAGCCTTGCACAGTCCCCACTCCAGCGTCATGGTGGGCTTCAGGCGGGCCACGGATCGAAGCACTGGGCTGTAAGACCTTGGGGTCAGTCTCCGTGCCCAGCCCAGCCCCCACCTGCCTGACCCCACCCGCCAATGTGGACCACACATCACTCAATGCAGCATGACTGAGCAACAGGAGGGTGAGAGGCAGGTGTCTGGGAGGGCAAAGACAAGCCTTCCCGGCTACTGCTGTCACCGCCTCACACTCACTCGAGGATGACCATCCACTCCCAGGCTACAGCTGGGACATTGTGCCTTGGGGAGCTCTTTTCCTCTTCAAGGCTGCCTTTTCATAATAAAAATCACTATCATCAATGAGGCGTGGCATGTGCCAGGCAATCTGCTAACACTTCATAGATTAGCCCAAGGAGTCTTCTGCCCAGTCCTCTGAGTGAAGTGTGACTGTCCCCTTTTTACGAGGGACCGGAGGTTTAGGATGGAAATGGCTGCCAGGCTCACAACTCTAGTGGGAGAGAACCCACGCCCTTAGGAGAGCTCTACCATCACCCTGTTCCTAGTGGAATTCTCCGCAACAACGAAGTCGAGGCGTGCATTAAGCGCTCTCCTGGGCCCCGCGCCACTCCCCCTCCTCCGAAGTGACCTGCCCCGGCCATGTACACTCAAGTCCCGTATGAAAGGAGACGGCACCACGGGAGAGTGTGGCATCCACTCCTTGGCTCCTCACCTTACACCACGACCCTCTCTGACTGCAAGTCTTCAGTCCGTATTACCATGAGAATCATGGAATAGCAAGTTGGCTAGACTCACAGGGTGGTGGGGTCAGTTGAGATAAGGCACATTTCAGTCATGATGTCATGGACTGGCAGGCTCACCCATAGGACCGACAATGTGCCTTCTCATAGCATGGACATCGCCCTCAGACCTTGCTTCCAGTATCCCTAGAAACCTAACCTGTGAGTCCATCCCCGGGTCCTCTTTATCTAAAAGCTCTGATAAGCTCACGACCCCCTGAGCGTTCACTCACATGAGAAAGCAGGAAAGAGCTTCTGCATCAGGACTCTGGGGAACGTGTCTCTGGGCCAGTGGCTTGAGGCGCTGCCAACGTCGGAAGTTACTGTACACGCTCTGGGGGTTAGAGCAGTCACCCTGCGAGGTGTAGGGCTGGTTGGTGGCCAGGCTGCCATCCCTGCAAGTGCCATGTGGCCAAGGCCCAGAGTTCACTGGGCGAATGATAGGGCCCAGCTGGGCAGCTGGTGGTGGAGCTTGAGGAGGAAAGCATGTGGTCCAGCCTCCCTTGCCAGCCTGTGTAACTCCAACAGCTGGAGCAGTCACAATGGTCTCCATCACAGGGGCTGCTAAGAATACGGGTGCAGGACATGCAGCGCTCCCGCTGAGGGCCCCTGGAGCGCTCCAGGTGAGGGGGCCCTGAGTTATGATAAAGGTCTGAGTCTGGGGGGCCTCCACTGGCCTCCCTTGTGACCTGACTTGGACAGTGAGGTTGCAAGCCCCAGGGGCACTGGGTCCACGGCCACCATTAGCCACCAAAGGCGTCGTGGGGAAAGCTGGCAGCAGCAGGCTGCTGCCAGGAGGGAATGCTGGGGTGATGGGAGGTGGCAGGTGCTGCCCCCAGGGTGGCCGGTGCTGGACGCCAGGAATGGGTGGAGGAAAGAGCACTGCCATGAAATCAGACAAGGAGGCACCAGGGTTCAGGATGACATCCGTTCCCAGCACTGGAGATGCTGTTGAGGCAAAGGGAAGGAGTGAATGGAGGAGGAGAAGGGGCAGTGGGACTGAGGCTTTCTGCCGCATCAGAGTGTAAACCTCCACAGGTGAGAGACACTTGGGCAAGGGAAACTGCAGCGTGCAAATGTCTTCAAGTGATTTTCATGCCCTGACCTCCAGTTGAGAATTACTCCACCGGTGACCCCGCGCCCATCCACCAAGGCCCCTGACCCCTGCCTGCCGACAAGAAATTGCCTCAGCAAGCACTCCCTTGGAGAGCCTCCCTGAGGCACCCCCTGGCAGCTAAGCCTCACGGGCTGTCTCCCAAGACCTGGAACTGTGTGGACCTCCGCTCTGTGAGAAATGCCCCTCAGCCGGTGTACTAGCAGGTAGGGACCTTCTGCAAGGTAGGTTCTAGGCACCCAAAGGCTCTTTGTGGACAGACACTGTGTAAAATATTAGGGCCCCACCTCCCCCTCAGTCCTCCTTTTCCTGACGTTCAGTATAAATCCCCTCTTTCTTTCCTAGCCTCACAAAACAAAACAAAATGCTGGAAAATATCTCTCTAATGGAATCCTGATACAAACCCGTAACACTGGCCCAGAATGCACCTGCATCTCAGAACAACCCACAGCAGGTACGTGACATGGGCCCGGTCCTGCCAGCCCCTCCCCATTGCCCAGAGTCACTGTCACCACTCAGGAGTTCTGTTCCTAGGAGGTGGGGGGTGTCTGAGAAATAGGCGTGTGTCCCTTAGATTCTGTCATTTCACAGCCAGTGATGGCTGCAGAGGATTAAACAAGGGCCAGGGAATTGTCACGTTACATTGGTCGTGGGAGTATAGACCGCCTGTGGTCGTTCTCCTTCCAGCTCCCAATAACGGAGAGACAATCTGAGAAGCAAGCACAAGCCAGGTGCCATGGCGACCAAGTTGTCTGAAACACATCCCTGTTCAGGAGAACAAGGTACACACCACGGTGCACCTAATTAACCAGAATAGGTGTCATAGGATGTTTAATAGTAACACAGAAGATCGTCTTCCTGACCCTGGGCTACACTCCTTCCCCCTTTAAAAGAGGAAGCAGCCTTCATAGACATTCCACCCGAAACAACCCCACTCCACATCTGTTCCCTGTCCATGAAGGAGTGACATGACATATGGACAAACTCTTCCTCTCGAGGCAGCCTGAGGGTCCACCATGAGATACTGGACAAGATGAAGGAGGTCTGAAGTACTGAGATTCCACAAAAGGAAGAACAATTCAGAGCAACTCAGGAACCTGAGCCCTCTCTCGGCTGAAGTTACACGTTGCCCAGCCCCTGTTGAATCCAAGGCAACAGTTACGTGAACTGAGAAGTGAGCTCTGGGCTGGGAGGAGTGGATGAGGTGTGGGCTGCGGCAGTTAGAGTAACCTCCTGCCTAGCTCTCGGAGAGGACCCTTCACTGCAGGTGTGGCCACACACAGCCCCATTGAATAGTTTTCTCACCGAGACCATCTCTCCCCAGGGCCCCCTGAGATACAGTATGCTCCTGTTCAAATCCCTTTGAAAGATATGGTGAGGCCAGCTTCAGGTGCCTCAGGAACACAATACAGGTCTAGGCTTTCCTCATGACCCTCCCTGTGTCACCACCAGGACGTCACACACATCCTTACACACACGTTTCAAAGTGGCTTGTCTCCCTTCTAGAAACAATCAACCTGTCTGCTGCCATCCTTTCTCCATAGCCGGGGCAATTCCTCTTGATCCACCTCCAATGACCCCTCTTCCCCAGTGCAGTCTCAGGTTTCTTCAGGCTCCCCAGTCTCCCCAGGTGAAATGTCCTTGTGTGTCCAGTGCTCTCTTCTCCCTCAACTTCTGTCCAACTATGTGCCCACAGTGCGGTGTCGACGTGTGAACCCGAAGGATGTGAGAGATGGCAGGGTCTCTGAGGACACACCCCCAGCCTATATATAGGCTTACCTCCTTCGGAAGCCATCCTGCAGGCTTGGGCACGGACTACTGCTGCCTGGTAGCCTCAATGAGAAAGGTCAAGACCAGGACCCAGAGAGCGACCTGCTTCAGCAGTTGCTCAGGATCCAAGTAAAGGAGAGCCACGTTTAAATTTAAACAGTAGCATGTGGGCTGAAACGTTCTGCAGTGGGGGAGGGGCAGAGGGTACGTGGTACCGGGTGGGGTGGGGTGGGGGGACGTTCCACGAGGGCTCTGGGAGGTAGGCAAGAACCGGAAGTTCCTTCCACCTCACAAAGTGGCAACACAATTGGCGTGTGCCTCTTTAGGCAGTTTATAAACTGTTTTTGATTCGCGGCACCGACGTTGGACGTGACGGTCCCTTCCTTTCATGTCTTTATCCATCAACCTAGTTTTGTGTCCCTCAACACACTCTGCTTCCTACCTGGCTCTCGACTTACTTCAACAGATACTAGACTTTCTGAACAAAATACCCAAGTGTTAGTCTGATAAACACTTGGGGATTTATGGCCACATGGAACTATTTGAAATTAGGATTGTCTCAGCAGATCCAGTGTCTTTGACTGCTGTATATACATCACTCCTAAGGAAGTGGTCCTTGTGCTCCAACCAACATCCAGCAGGACCAGCCTTACTAATGATCCTTTGTGCTGGAAAGCCCCCGTCCATCAAAAAACTGTCATGCAGCCCCCATGTCCAAGACCAGAATTCACTAAATGTCTTTCTCATAGTATTCCATGGTTGTTAAAGATTTAGTTTTTTACCTTTTAAATGATTTTAGCATAATATTTTAAGCGAGTAACACCTTCTCATGGTTCAAAATTAAATTGTGCAAAATGGAATATGCAGTGGCGAGTCCTCCTCCCACCTCTTTCCCCTGTCAACCCAATCCTCTTTCCCGGAGGAAACCAGTGTTATCTCTTTCATTAAAATCTTCCCAGAGATACATCATGCAACTGAAAACGAAGGCAATCTATTTTCATAGAAGAGCAGACTGTTAGGAAGCTTGTCAAGGGAGATGAAGGCTGAATACCTCAGAAGGTGGCAACCAAGTCTCTTGGGAGACGAAATTCACTGACTGCTGTAGCAGCAGTAGAACTCCTACTGATTGTGGGGTGTTGGGGAAGGAAACAGAGGTTTAGAAGGACTGTTCCACAGTGTGAAAAAGACTCCTGTTGGTGCTTAAGAAGTTCCTTGCCCCTTGTCAGGAAAAACTGACTCAGAAGAAGATGAGAAGATAAGGTGAGAATATTTCAAGCAACATCACGGTGAACTGTATACCTAAAGAAACTCCTGTTGGGGACTGAGAAAAGTAAACAATTTGTGAATATCGCTCAGTACTGGAGCTTTCATAATGAAGGAAAACTTAAATGATTTTCAACCAATAACTTCATACTAGAGGGATGGTGAGGCAAAATATTGTACCCAGGCACTCGAGAAAGGCAGGCTTCCTTGTTGCTTCCTCCCTTTGTTCAGTCATTCAACCAATTATTTACAAGATTCGCACTCATAACTCTGATACAGTATTTGAAGGACTCTTCTCAAGGCCACTGATACAAAAGTTGCACTGTGCAAAAATTAGCCAGTCCCAATTCTGCAATCACTTTGGTAATACTTGAAAGTCCTACACCCCAGAGACAGAGATCATCAAATTAGCCCAAATGTAATTTGGGAAGACCAGTCACAGAAGGGAGTATCTCAAAGTCCTTTGCATCATGATCTCTGACTATTCCTGCACAGAGGCTGGGGGCAGGCATTGACTACTGAGAAAAAACATCTCTGGACATGCATCACAAGCCTCAGAAGACAGTTCATCTTCCACTCAATCACGAAACATTAAAGAAACGAAGAGATAACATGTTTGTGTCTTGTGGACTTTTCAAGTCTGTGCACTTGGAGGTGCTTAGTGCTGTTAGATGTGAGGGGCCTTCAGGGGCATCCTGTTGAGTGAGAAATGCTCTAATCTTGCAACTGCCCAGAAAGCAGATCTGATGATTGAAGTTTCTTTGGGAAGTATTACAAAGTCAGGTCAGTAAGTTGATCCCGCTACTATTTTTGTTGCTGTTGTTCTTATTGTCAACCGAAATTCTGCGAGATATTATAAAAAAAGGAGGGAGGGAAAGTAAAATTGTTCCCATACTACCTGCTGTGTTGAAATTGGCCCAGATTGTCAACTCTTTCTCAAATTTATTTAAAAAGACCCAAAACGGTACAAAGGAAACACCTGTAAATCAACATTTATTGAACAACCTCCATGTCTTAAATACACTGAGAAAAAATATTCTAGTAGAGTAAATAAAATGCGTTGGAGAAACTCTAGGAACGGAGTCAGGAGACAGTATCTTAAGAGTGTTTCCCAGGTCTGAAATTCTTTGCTAGAATTGCTCTTTAACGGAAACTTCAGGCTTGCTAGGAAAAAGGACCTACTGCTTTTTGAAAGGCATAAACAAGAACCAAGGAACTGCAGTCCAAAGGGCATGAAAGCACTTGCCCCAATTTGAGGCTACTGTGCTTCCAGCGGAGCTCTCCAGAACTCTTTGTAGCTAAGTGCATGGGTTTCACGTGTGCAATATACAAATCACGAGTGCACATCTCACAAGAGCTGGTTTTAAGAAGAGATCGTCACGAAAGTTCCCGGCGAGGAGCGTCGCCCGTCAAGTTCCGCAGCGTGCCAGACCCTCCATTTCTCTCCTCTCTTGCAGAGTCCGCCTGGAGCAGATGCCCGCGCACCTCGCGCCTGCAGGCCTGCGCACGCCCGCGCACGCCCACTCCAACAGCTCCCAGCGTCTGTTGGGGCAGTTTGCTCCGGAAGACAGGAGCGCATGCGCGAGCGCGGAGGGTGGGGCCCCAACGGCCGTCCGGCGGCGGAGCGGCCTGTCATGGCGGCCTCTAGAGTCAGTTATAGGAATCCTGAGGTAAGGGGTACGGGGACTTTTCAGCCCTCAGGTGTCACCGCTCTGCGCTGTTGTTCACCCTGGGGGTTATTTGTGCCCTTGTCCGTGTAAGGAGGCTCGCCACAAGGTGGATTCACGCCCCCGTAGAGCTCGATTCCCTTGAGGTGTTTACCCCAGGGTTATTGGCACCAGTGGGGAGCCGGCTGCATGAAGGGTTCAGTGACTGCGGGGCCTACAGTGGGGGGTAAACAGTGTGTGCGAGCTATGAAACAGGTGCCGTTCTAGTCTGCGCGTTGTGAAGAGTACAAAAGCTAGAGGGAAGTTCTTGCGAGTTGAAGACCCTCATCTGGTTCCAAAGGTGTAGCTCAGGTGATTGGACAATGAGTGAAGGTCGAAGGAACACACTCATAGTTTCACTGGTGTCTTCCTTCTTCTCATATAAACATCAATCAACACTTATGTTCGAACTGCATCGTTTTGTCAGTGATGGGAGCAGCTTTGCTGAATGTGGTAATAAACATGTATTTGTAGTCGGATGTCAAATCATGATTGATTTGCAAGCATAGATGGGGTCTGTACATATTTAATTGGCTGGTGGGAATCTGATATGTAGTGCAATGTGCGGGTTGGTTTTGTCTGTGGATATTTGTCTTTGAAGGGAGGTCATGCCTGTGTTTTTGTGAGAGTGTGTAAGAGTGAGTGTTGTATTTGCAGGGTGTTGAGATGTGACGCAGGCATACTCAAGGAGTTGGTGGTTAGGTGTTTGTAATTTGGTGTTTGGGGAATATGTTTACATGTGTTTTTTTCTCCCATGAATTTGGAGATTTGTGTGTGTCTAATGGTGGATTTGGAAGGATTATCTGCATATGCCTAAGGGCAATGTCAGGAAAAGTAGTGGTGTATATTCCTTTGGGTGTCCAGTCTGTTTATTTTGTGTATTTGGGGAATGTAGGCTGATCATCTGTGTATTCAGGGCATGTTGTATGGTTATGGGGTGTTTGTGTGTGTGCATTTTCAGGAGCTGTCTATGTAAATTTGGATGTGTAGAGGGCAAGTCTGTGACTATTTTATGGGACTGGTGGGTGTTGTATATGTAGGTATGTTGTGTTTGTATGATTCTGTATTCTGCAAGATGGCAGAGTTAATTCTGTGTGAGAGGTTGGGAATGTGGGGTTATGTATACACCAGTAGTGTGGTACTGTATGTGTATTTGGAAGAAAGGGCGTATAGGGTGATATTATTGCATATTTGTAGTGTACTGGGTCATTGTGGTTCTATTTGGGACTTGTGGAGAGTTGAGTGTTAAATGAGTTTGTGTGTGTATTCAAGGGGCATGGCCACTTGGAGGAATATTTGCTGAGGCTGTGCATTTGTAATTTTCAGTAGGAGCCTCTTAGGCTTATGTATTTTGGGAAGTGAGTATATGTGTATCTGATAGAGAGGTGGGGTTCTATGTTTCTACAGGGAAGATGGACAATTGCATTTATAGGTATTAGGAATATGTGATACCGGTATTTGTTAGTACTTGCATATGTGTGAGCTGGCTCCTGATAGCTAGGGATAATTTGATATATGGAAGTTGTTTCATAAATGGTTTGCTGGAGATATTTCCATGTATCTTACTTGTGTATTCTAATCCGTGTGTGTGTCCATCATCAGGTGCATGCATTATCAAAGCTTGTTCATAAGGTATGGAGTTGTTAGGAGTATTCAAAGTGTATTAGTTTGGAGAATGCTAGGGTGTTTATGCATGTGTTTGGTAGGCGTAAGAGGTGGTCTGTCTATATATTCAGGGTGAGGGTCGAATTATATATATATATACACACACACACACATATACAGTTTATATGTTGGGGTAGTGGTGGGGAGCTTGTATTCTGGGGAGGTAGCATAATGTATAGTGTTTGGGAGGGGATCTGTATATTCAGGGGTTAGAATATTTGCATGTGTGTGTCCATAGGTGTGTGAGAATTGTGTATGTATATTAGTAAGACTGCAGAGGTTGTCGGTGTTTTTCTGTTTTGTTTGTGTCTGAGCATTTGGGGTGTATACTCATGAGGAGTTTGTGGGTGTGTGTATTTGTGATTTGTGAGTATATCAGAGGCTTAGAGTCCTCTGCGTGTCTATGTTGAAATGTAATGCCTGAAGAATTTAGTGGTGTTGCTTGTATGTGTGTTCTCAGTATTAGTGAGGTGGACTTACATGTACAGTTGACCCTTGAACAGCACGGGTTTGAACCACACAGGTCTACTTATAGTGGATTTCTTTTGCAGTACATACTGCAGGACTACTACAGGATCCATGGACGCAGAGCCACTGCATGGAGGGTTGGCCCTAACCCCCAAGTTGTGCAAGGGTCAGCTGTATTTGATAAGTATAGGTTATTTGTGTCTGTGTGTGTTTTTGAGTTCCTGGGGCTTTGGGGGTATGTATTCTGCGGGATGTGAGAGTTTAGTTTGTGAGTTTGGAAACCAGTAGACTGTGTAGGTTACGTGTGTGTGCAGGAATCCTGGAGTATATGTATTCTAGGGCTGTGGGATTGCATATGGGTCTTTTTTGGGATTGCAAATGAGACAGTTGTGTACTTGGTGAGCCTGTGTGTTTAGGTACTCAGTGTGTACATCTGGATGGCATATCGGTTGCATATGTTTGTTTTCAGGCCCATGTTGTGTGTGTATATACAGTTGTGAGAGTGGAATGTGAATATTCAGGGTGAGTAAGGTTTTGTCTGTAAAAATGTAGGTAGTGAGAGGTGGTCTGTTTGTGTATTTATTCAGGGTGAAGGTAGAAATGTACGTGTGTGTTCAGGATATATATGTGTGTGTGTGTGTGTGTGTGTGTGTGTGTGTACAAACACATATGTATATGTGGTATCCTTTTGGTTATATATCTGTGGTGGGAGTGGAGGGTTCTTCTTGGGGTGTAAGTGGATTCTGTGCACATATTCATAGGAAAAGGTATGGCATGTGCTGGAACTGGTTCATACTATCTTGGGATAGTCAATGGTGCATATCTCTTCCCAGCTCTGTGTTTAGTGATGTCAGGTGGGTCGCTTGAAATCGGTCATGTTGGGAATATTTATACCATGTAGATACCATAAGTGAAGTCTTTCCCGCCTTTCTTGGAGAGCTTTTTATCAAGCACTTACTAGCGTACCACTGATGTGCGTGTTTGGATGTATGTATGTATGAAGCAAGAATATTTGGGCATCGGTGGGTACGTATGGGACACTCATGTGAATTTTGAATGGGGCATCTGGGGCTATGGGCCCTTGTATATGTGCATTGACCCTGGTAATTTGTGAATCATTGCATTGCTCCTGTCCTCTTCTTTAGGGCCAGAGAATCCCCATAAATGTTGTTGATTCCCAGTAGAAATCATGCAGATGGATACAGAGGTGTCTGTACCTTAGGCAGGTGGACAGTCCTTCAGCATTTGTGTGGTCCTAGCATCTGGGTCCCTAGAAGGGGGTGCCTGGTGGACAGATGGCCATGCAGAGCAGAACCTTCACAGGTGTGTTGTTGGCGTGACAGGCACCAGTCAGAAAGTCATGGGGCTTCCTGAATAGGAGGTCAGATGACCAAGGGCTCTCCCAGGAAAACTCCCCTAGAATCAGTTGGACAGCTACAGGCGTTACTGGCTCTTCTGTGGCACAGCTGACGTGCAAGGACACCCTCCACATGGGGTCCAGAGCCGTGTGTCCCTGAGCCCAACTGCCCCAGGGTGGTGGGAACTGTTGCGTATCAGGCTGGTCAACTGTATCACTAGGTCTCAACCAACCTGTCTCCATGGAAACCTAAGTCCTCAGGGATAGGCAGGACCTCTAGGGATCACTGAGCTGACAAGGACAGAGGTGGGGAGGCTTGTCACTGAGGGAGAGTCGGGGACTGAGACCTGGAGAGCCTGGGGAGTCCCACTCTGAGGAGATATAGCTCTGATGTTCCCAAACCCTTTAGACATGTTCTCTGTTCTTTTCTGAAGGCTCACGATGCTTCTAGCAGTGGGAAGCTTATCTCAGTTTCATGTTTCTCTGATAGGATGAACTGACCCTTTTATTCAGTATTCCACTTCGAGCTGCAAACCCATCAGAGGGAACCATGTGATCATTGTAGCCACCAGCTGACCCCACAGCCACCTTGTGCCTCCCTTGGACCCACCCAAGAATTTCTGAGCCTTCTTTATGGTGAGTCTTGTGGCCTTTTCTCCCTCATTGTGAATCCTCCTGCCAATAAAACATGCTGTGAATGTTAACAAAAGGAAACCTCAACTAGAATTGGAGTCTGGACGGCCCCGCCGTAGAGGGAGCTCTCATGCCGTGTCACTCAACATCAATTACCCCAAGAGGAAGAGGTCATTTACCGACCCCAAAGAGGAAGTGCAACCACCTTCCTACCCCAGCTGGAGGAGGGAAGACTTCCTTCCTGGCCAGCAACAAGAAATAGAAAATAGAAATAGCTAATAGAAAATTCCACAGTTTAGCCAACGAGACGCCATTGTTTCCTGAAGTTTTCCTTTCCTCCAGTGAACTTTCATTTTTTCCCTTGATGACGACTTTCCTTCCTTGTCCCACCCTCCTTACTATAAAAGCCTTCTGGGACTTCCCTGGTGATCCAGCAGCTAAGACTCCACGCTTCCAATGCACGGGACGTGGGTTCGATCCCTGGTTGGGGAACTAAGATTTCCACATGCCATGTGGCATGGCCCCCCAAAAAAAGCCTTCCATGTTGTGTAACCCGTTGGAGTATCTCCCTGTCTATGAGATGAGATGCTGCCCGATTCATGAATCGTTTAATAATGCCAATTTATTCAAAATTCAAAGTAAATCTTCATATTTACTCAGTTAAATTTTGTTTTTTAATACATTGGTGGCATGCAGAAGTAGCCACTAACAGTTTAATATGTATCCCTCCAGAAATGTTCTGTATAAAAATATGTATGTGGACTTTTCTAAAATCCCCTCTTATGATTGCTACTGCTAACAGGATGATTTTATGATGAAATGCTTATCTTTTTAAAAAGAAAAAGATAAATATATTGGTGGCAGTGATGGGATCTGAAGCAAATTTCTGATAACATTTGGGACAAGGAGAAACAGGTGTGGTGCCCACAACTCCTTTGAGTTCCCTTTCTTGCCATTCCTGAACGTTGTTGGTAAGCTCCTCTTGGTTGGAGCTCCGTTCTCTTTGCGTTTGTGCCCCCAATCTTATTGGCTTTCCTTTACATGGCAGGACAGTTGTGGCTGGTAGAGGATTCTCCCTGAGGCCAAAGCCCTAGCCTTTCAGATGGAAATTCCCAGGACACAGTAACATCTCTTGGTTATTGCCAGTATATTTTTGAGTGGTAAACCCTAGCCCCTAATTTTGTTTTGTTTTTGTTTTCTTTTTGTGTGTGTGTGTGGTATGCAGGCCTCTCACTGTTGTGGCCTCTCCCGTTGCGGAGCACAGGCTCCGGACATGCAGGCTCAGTGGCCATGGCTCACGGGCCCAGCCGCTCCGCGGCATGTGGGATCTTCCCGGACTGGGACACGAACCCGTGTCCCCTGCATCGGCAGGCGGACTCTCAACCACTGCGCCACCAGGGAAGCCCCCTAGCCCCTAATTTTGTTCCCTGGATTCCACATTGGGCACTGCTGCCAGTGTAGTCTGCACTTGCCCATCTGTTTGGAATCAGCCCCCAGTTTTCATGCTTGGAACTGTTGGTGGCGGCTATAGTTCTCCATTTTGTTTGGAATCAGTTTGCAGTCGCCATTCCTTGGGATTTGCTGGTTGGATCTTTTTCCTCAGTCCAAGGATCCCTGGTAATTGGTGGTGGTGCATACCAGGCCTTCTTTTGTCCAGGACATAGTAACATCTCTTTGTTACTGCTGATATATTAAGGCGCAGTTTTTTTGTGTGTTCTTTTGGCTTGACAAAGGCTAGCTAAGGAAATGATATCCTTTATCGCCAAAGAGTTGAGAATGCCAGCTTCTGGCACACCTGCTTATTTTATATTTAAGAACTGTGGTCCTGGAGGTTGTAGATATTTAGAAAGATGGAAAAATTATAGTAATATTGATCTAGAATTACAGTGGTCATTGTGGGGCATATTCCAGTTAGACAAGATTGTTCACTTAAGGAAAACACTAGAGAGCAAGGGTTCACAAATTGGACAGGGAGAATGAGATGCCTGCTTTAATTGGTATGTAAAAGTTTACAGAATGTTTCAAGATTCCAAAATAGCTTCGTTTAGAGACTTAGAACAAAAAGCTAATGAAAAATGAAAGAGACAAAAGGTACCTGAAACAAAAGACCATAGGACAGATGTGACTGCAGATTTACCTCCTACTGTCCCCCCCTTTCCTTTTTCACCTGAGTACTCTTTTCTGTCTGAAATACTTTTGTATTCCAAAGAGAATATTTAACAATTGCCATTTAAAGTAAAACTACCTGAGGTTGCAGGTGAGCCCCCTCAGGTGTCCTTTACCCCTTGGTCAAAGACTGAGCTGAGAGCTATAGTCAAAGAATTCTCTAAACCTAGAGAGGAACCCTCAACATTTTTCTGAAGAATTTAGAGTCACTGTCAGGGTGTATGTCCCCAAACTGCTAGATCTTTACCCACTTGTACACGTGTTGTTAGGACTGGGGGAAGCCCCAGAATGGACGTGGGAAGCAAAATGACATAATCCCTAGGATGATATTCAAGATCCTCAGCCTGAAAAGGCTTGCAGAATAACAACTGACCTCTTATAAGCTATTGCTAAAACCTTCCCTGCTCACACTTGGTCCATTATTAATTGGCCTAATAATGATTGGTCTGTTATTCACTCATACAAACAAAAGAGGGGTGAATCTGTGGAAGACTTTAGAGCCAGTTTGGAAGCTCTCTTTTTACAGCAGTTGGTGTTCCAAGGAATAAAAAGGCCACTCAGCCTGCTTGAACTGCCCTCTTTGTAAATGGATTATCTTCTGAGATTAGTGGATTGATCAGAGGGCAGAAAAGAGGGTGGGAGGCTGTAGGCCTGACTGAACTCATGACTATAGCTGGGCAATTTGAAAGGACCCTGGAGCAAGATCACAAACAGAAATCCACCAAGCTCATAGCCTTACAGTTACAACAGCTCTAAGGCAAGAGACACAAAATAACACCTGGGCCTCCCCCATTACAACCTCCTAGGGGTCCATGATCAATTCGATGACCCAAAGTTGATGTTTCATTTGTAATCAGTGAGGACACTGGGAAAAAAAGGTGTCCTCAAAGGTCCTATGCAAACTCTTCACAAATGCTCTCATATCTGTCTCAAAGGGAGGGCCCCCCATGACCCTCTCCCATAGTTGGCAGGACTCCAGAGGTTCTCTGGTAAACTATTACCAGCAATTAACCTTAAACAACCCAGAGGAAAATATAATGAAAAGCTGCCAAATTTTAGTTGATACTGGAGCTATGCTTTCTACTTTAAACCCCACTCTCATATTTTACTTTGAAATCTACATGAAACCCTAACCCTAACTGTAAACATAATTACCTAACCCTTTAACACCCTACCCCTAGCCCTAACCAGAGCTGTGCTTTCTACTCTAAATCCCACCCTCAAAGAACAACAGGTCCCTCTGAGTAAAGAGGATGTTTCCATAGTGGGAGTACCTAATAGAGTTCAGAGAGAATTTTTATCTCAACCAAGATTCCTTTTCGCTATGCAATATAGCCCCAGTTAATGTATTCGGTAGAGATCTGTTTTCTAACTTAAAAGGGCCACTACATTTTGCCTTCAGTGGAGATCTCACCTTAAAATTTCCTGATCAACCGGAACCTGATCATTTATGTTCCTTAAAATCTGTCCCGGACATAAAAGAGGCAGTTCAACAAAAGTTCCCTAATTGGATGGAGAGGCCTGCAAATTTGGGGGCTACTTCTGACAGTGTTAACATCAGAAGAATAAAAAAAGGCAAACGTATGAAGATTCAGATAGATGTAGCTAAACCTCTCCCTAGGTTTCCTCAGCAACTATTAAAGCCTGCGGTCACACAGGGTCTCATAGCTATTGTGGAAGACTTAATTGCCCTGGAGGTAATCATTCCTGTCCTCGTCCCTGCAGCATGCCAGTCTTGCCTGGTTGGAAGCCTGGCAGGATGGCGATTTGTCCAGGACTTGGGAGCTGTTAATAAAAATAGTTTTTCCCTGTTTTCCTGTTGTTCCAAACCTAGCCAGCCTTCTGTGACAAGCTTCAACTGACTTGAAATGGTTTACTGTTGGAGACCTTTGTTCACCTTTCTTCAGCATCCCGGAGACCCAACAGCCGATATCTATATGCCTTTACTTGGAACAGTCAACAATATACCTGCACTTTTATGCCTCAGGGGTTCACTGGGACCCCTTCTTTTTTCTCCCAAGCACTCCGCCAAGATTTAAGTACCCTCTAGTTCCCTGAGAAATCAACCATTTTACCATATGGAGATAACCTCCTGCTGTACTCAGCTACTGTAAAGATTCCATAAGGCATTCATAAAAGAGTCCATTTATTTGCAGCAACAGTTAGCTGAGAAAGAACACAAAGGATAAATTACAGTGATCTCTAGACGCTGTTCATTACCTAGGACGTAATCTAAGCACTGAAGGAACTCAGCTATGTCCAGGGAGAATTAGGCTGATACAGGAACTTCCTAGACTCACAGCTAAGTGCTAGCACTGTGGATTTCTAGGTTGAGCTGGTTCTTGCAAGCTCTGGGTTCCAAATTGTTCTGTTACCTCTTCCACTCTGTGAACTTATTAAAGATGTAGCTCCTGAATCCTTTGCTTGGGAAGATAAACATAAGCAGGCTTTTATAAGGCTAAAACAAGCACTGCAAGAGCTGCCTGCCTTAGGGTTACCCAAATGATCAGGTTCAGGTTGATCCGGAAACTTTAAGGTGAGATCTGCACTGGAGGCAAAATATATTAGCCCTTTTAAGTTAGCAAAGAGATCTCTACCTAATAGATGAACTTTAGCTTATTCAAAACCTTTTACTTTATTTGTGCATGAAAGGCATAATCGGGCCGCGCAGAACTGTGTGAGCATGGTAGTAAACCTGTTATAGCATGCAACTTGATTCAGTTGCTTTTGCCTATCTCAGTTGTCTTAAGGTTGTAGCCACAACTGCAAATTTAGTGGAAGCCTTGGCAGATTTGACTCTAGAAAATGAAGTTTATTTGCAAACTCCACACATTGTGCACAGTCTTCTTAACGCTGAATTGACAACATTTCACTGCAAGTATCACTAGATTAACTTCCTGTGAAATCCTGCTTGCACCACCTAATCTTTATCTTAAACTTTACAACGTTCTCAGTCCTGCTACACTACTACCTCTGTCTCACAAAGGTGAGGGCCGTGACTGCAAGGTAACAGTGTCCCATGGGAATTCCCTGGTAGTCCATTGGTTAGGACTCGGAGCTTCCACTGCAGGGAGCGCGGGTTCAATCTCTGGTCGAGGAACTAAGATCCCACAAGCCACATGGCGCGGCCCAAAATAAGAACAAAACAAACAAACAGAAAACAATGTCCCATTTTGTGACACCGTGTCCTGAGTAAAGATATTACCAGGTCCAAGCTTGCTCTGCTTGCCGCACGACAGGCCATAAATCGGAGATGAGGTGTTGAGACAAGGAATAGGACTTTACTCGGAAAGCCAGCAGACCGAGAAGATGGCGGAGTAAAGTCTCAAAATAACCATCTTATCGGGGTTTGGATGCCAGTTTCTTTTATAGCACAGAGATGGGGAGGAGACGAGGAGGTAAAGTAAGAAGGCCTTAAGTTTTGCGAATAGCCTCTGGAACGGCCAGCCTCGGGGAGGAGATGTGTTCATTTCTTCTCAATTGTAGCCATCCACAGGTGGAGAGAGTCCATATGTTTCCCTGAACAAAGGCACTTTGGTTTAACATTCAGATAGAGGGACAGGGTTCCCCGAGGCAGGCCATTATGTACAGACAGTATCCTTTTAGTGAACAAAAGCAGCTGAAGGCAAAGCTTAAAGTAAAAGAAACAGATCCAATGTGTAGTCAGATTTGGCTCTTCCCTGTTACAGTTCCCTACTGTCAATGTCCATTCCACAGTCTTGTGGAAAAGGGGGTGACGGCCCTTCTAATTGCTTCGTCAGATTGATCTTTCCGGGAGTGTCCACCATGGGTGCCAGTGTTCCAAACGTTGTTTTTGTTGTTGTTGTTCCTCTCTGGAAAGTGTCTCCTTTACATGTGTAGCCTTACAAAAATATTCTCAGCCTAAAAGTTGAGAGTTATGATCTATTTGATGGGAATTTTGAGGGCTTCAAGCCTGGGAGGCAGCATCTCCAGTTAAGGAATTTAGCACTTTTCTATGTATGGGAAGATGCAAGAGTCTGGGCTCACTGAAATCATTCATTTGATACGTACCTCAGCTATCCGGGTCCTGTATCCTATGTTCTCATATCCTGAGTTTCGTCAGGGCTCACCGGCTCACGTTGGAGGGCTGCAGTCGCTAATGACTGATGTGTCAGGAAATATTCTATTTCTCAGATCCTCTCCTCTTGGTCAGGATTTTGACCAATATTTGGGAGACATTTCAGGATCAAATTTTGTCCCACAGCGCTGGGAGGCTCATCCCAGGTCAGGGGAGAATTCTTGATATGCCATTCCAGGTGCTAGTTTTTGGATTAGGCCCTATTGATAATTAAAGATCCTCTGGATCCTCTATCTGATTATGATCCAGGAGACATTTTCACTTGTTGCTTCCTCCCATACCTAAAACCACACTATTACAGTTATTTCATGTTATAAATGTGGTCTATTTCCTCAAGATGTTTAGCCATAGAAGTATTGCTGGAGGCCTGGTTACATACTGGGTACAGTAAGAGACACCAATCATATAAAATAGACAGGATATAAGTAATGCAGCTAGTAACGTTAGCAAAGACACAGTGCAGCAGGGAGACACAAAGAGCAAACAATCTGGAAACAAAGAACAATGATCAGTATCACTACTTGTAATCCAATTGCAATGGTGAGCGACCAGAGGTACCATAACTGATTTAGTGAGGCATCCGCTGTTTCAGTGTACCAGCAGTGCGTACTTAGACATGCAGGGCTTAATCTTTGAGACAAGCATATGCTACTCGCAGGATCAACCAGGTAGAGAGAAAAAGATAAATGTTTCAATTCTGCTTACGAGGGTATAATTTAAGAAATTACTGTAAGTCATAATTAGTTTAAGGGGAGGGTTTTGCTTACACCTGGAAAACACAGATTTAAAACAGTCATCTTTCAGATAGCAACCATAAAAATTATAACCATAGTCACCAGTTTACCCAGTCATGTGTAACTAATCGTTTTTGTTAACAGCTTTATGAAGCCATCAGGTTTCCCATTAGAATTCTTCAAGTTCTTACCCAGTTCACCTTTATGGTTTGAAAACCAGAAACTTGTATTTATCCAAAGGTCCCTTCTATAAATCTTCTTGAAGAGGAAGCATTTTTGCCAAGGCATCAGAGTGAAACCATAACTGTGTACAATGGCAAAAGACTTAAGAAGGCACGTTTAAATCTGATTACAGTGCAATTGACAAAGTAACGTGGTTACTGCGGTGATATGGGACATTTTCAGATAATAAAGAGAATTCTGACTGGTAACATTTTACCAGGCCATACCAAATTTTAGGAACTTCATCTAATCTGTATCATTTGGCATACAATATAACCTAAGAAGATTTATTGCTTATCTGACAACACTTCCCGTGTAATTCAACATACCAAGTCAACCTAATTAGTTAATATCTCTCTTTGGGATGTTTCAGGGGCCCTTTGAAGCACCCCAAAGTTAGCTAGAGGTCAAAGGAAATTCATTATAATTTGATTTGGGAAGTTTTGTCAAAAAAATAAGAAAAGGGTTTAAAACAGTCAGATAGGGTCACATGTCACTGTGAAACAATAGTTATTCACTTAGCCAAAGTAACAATAAAAGATTTCAAAGGCAAGTACAGAAGAGATCTCTAAAAGGTAGAAAAGGTTAAAATCTGGTGTCAAAGGCAGTCCAAAATCTTAAGAAACCTTGTCTTCTTAACGGAGAGAAAAGCGAAATTCAAGTTGTGCACCAGCTTACTTTTAAAATGTATTTACTCAATTAAACTTATTTTAAACTTAGTCCTGACCATGTACAGAACTCCTTTTCTCAGGGTCCACTTTCCATAAACCTTCTGTCACTTATTTTAGCACAATTCTGACTTTCAAGTGGTCAGATATCTGGAGAGATTAATTTTAGATAGACCTTCCTAAAAGATAAGTATTTTAAAAAGTTCACCTAAAGCTCATCTCATTTGCATTTTCTTTCCTTAAAAGTTTCTCCACGGGCTTCCTTGGTGGTGCAGTGGTTGAGAGTCCGCCTGCCGATGCAGGGGACACGGGTTCGTGCCCCGGTCCGGGAAGATCCCACATGCCGTGGAGCAGCTGGGCCCGTGAGCCATGGCCGCTGAGCCTGCGCGTCCGGAGCCTGTGCTCCGCAATGGGAGAGGCCACAACAGTGAGAGGCCCGCGTACTGCAAGAAAAAAAAAAGTTTCTTCACATCAAGTTATTTCCTTGCTGACAAATTTGCAACAGATATAACAAGATTTTATTTAGCTTATATTAAACCTAGGCACAATAAAAGTATTATACTTAATGTTGATGACTCTAAAAGCATGTCTATATTAATTCGATCAACAAACGAACGTTAATACCAGGTCTTAATTAATACCGAATATTTCCCAGTTCACGTGAACCTGAAGCTCATTTAGCTCAGTTCCTCTTGTATTTAGAATAGTTTGGTTTGTAAGTGCTTACTTTTCTTTAAGCCAATTAAATAGAGCTCATCCACAAATCAACCTCAGCAATGTTATCCAAAGACAAAGACACATACAAGGACACAAACATACAGAGACGTCATGGTTGTCATTTCAGAATTTCAGCACTGAGTCAGGTACAGCCATGTGAAGCCCATCAGTTTATAAAAAGAGGTTGGATTCAAATTAGGTTTCTGGCAGATGGAACAAATCAAACTCACTTGTCTAGATGGCTGAATTTTTACAGAAAAGACACTTAGGTTTTTTATTTATCCTTGATAAGTCAATTTGTAAATTACCCTCTTTCAAAAAGATGCATTTTAAAAAGATGGCAGAGATGAGGGTTCCTGAGAAGACCAGAAAGGACATTTGCATCTCAAAGATACAGGCAAGTTTTTCCTAGGATGACTTTGTTTCCCCTTTGTTTAATATTTACAAGCCTCTTGAGATAAACAGGGAGGGTTTGTGGAGTGGTATCTATTGGAGAGTCAAATCAACTCGTTCCCCACTGTCAAAGTTCCCTGGGGCTCCTGTGGGGAAATTAGATTCGGACGCCTCAAGTCCAAGGGAGTCCCCTGGCCTCTTATAGGACGTCAGCACGAGGGAAATTGCCCTGCTGTGGAAGTGGCTCCCGGTCCAAATTGGGTGGCCTGTGGGGTCTTAGATGGTGATACTAAATCAGGCTCCTGTGCTCTGGGGGTTAACACAGAAACTTCTATTTGATCCCCGTGGGTAGAGGAAACAGGAGGTGGTGAATATGATGGTGGCGTGGGGGGAGGGTGGGCAGTTGGAACAACTGCCAGTGCAGCTTGCTGTTTTGCAAAACACTTCTAACTGCGAGATCCTATAAAAATTGAGTGAGCTATTTAGGGGCTATACCGCCCTCCTGATCCTATATTTTGGGTCCGCTCCCTATTACAATAGTGTACCATGTCTTTCTTAGTCGTAGGCTCAGGGCTATGTTACACCCATTTATCTAATATAGGCCCCAAAGTGCTCTCCTTCAGGGTAGATGGAGTATTTCCTATTTTGTACACCAAAACGCAAAAGTTGCAAACAAATTCTGGCATCAGTGCACACAAAAGCAAGACCCAAACCAACGAACCAGTTCCCAAATTGGTTCTGAGGGTGTGTAGTGGTGTAGAGAGCAGCCGTCTGGTGCAGAAGCCCACAGGCAGCTACGAGGAGCTGTGTTAGTCCAAAGGCTCCGGGACACATAGTCCATTCTCAGCCCAGAAGAATCAGCCGGGGGAACCAGTGGGAGGGCTTGGCCAATTGACCTTTGTGCCTGCTATGAAACTTATTGTTTAGCTCTTCGCCAGTAAACTATGGAGGGTTTGTACGTGGCTGCATAAATGGGTCTAAGAATGATGGACAAGTGTGGTATCTGTTGCCTCCAAAGTGTGAAGACACCTAAGTAAGACATGTTGGGCTTGCTATAGTGTGTTGGGGGGCTGAATAGTTAACGGCTGAGGTTTAGCTGCAAGAGGAATTTCCTGGCTTTTGGAGGATCAGTTAATGCCCAGGAATTTAATAGTTGTGGACAGCCCTTGAATTTTATGTGGGGCAATAAATAGCCCACCTGTATGTTATAGATGGGTCACCAAACATGTTAGGGCCTTGTGCACCAATCTCCTGAGGGGCTCTGGATTAGAACATCAGTATAGTGCCAGACGGTGCAAGGGGACACCAGGTCTTACCAGCAAAGACTGTGGGCAATAGCTGGGCTGTTAAGATAGCCAGTAGGCAGACAGGTTAAAATATTCTGGGCGCCTTCTGAAGTAAAAGTAGACTGCAGCTGGGACTCCTTAATAAGTGGTACTGAATAGAACATAATAGCTAGATTGTCACAGCAGGGTAATTCCCTGGAGCCCTTTGGATATCCTTAATGAACTGGACAATGTTGGAAATGGGAGCCTTAATAGTGGGGATCAGCATTTATATTTCAGTAGTTGATTATAAGGCACCACTCATTAATAGCAGGCTTTAATAGCAGCCAAATGGGGGAATTGAAAAGGAGGAATGGTGTGTTTAATGACTTCTTCTTTTCATAAATTCTGAATTATGGGCTTCAGTCCCACAGCCCCCTGTCATACATGTTATTGGGGGATATTTACTGTCTTAGGTGGCAGTCTTATGGGCTCCGAATATTCAGCCTTCACCAGGAAGGCCAGGAATTTGGGTTTGTTCCAAATGGCATTGAGTACATCAAGGCATCCATAGCTGTAACGGGAAAGGGTAGGGCCAAAGGGGCTACCACCACTAAAAGGTTTTTAATAAAGATTGTTTCAATAGTGCCATTCAGTGGAAGTTGAATGCTTTCTATTCCCGTGACTATTATGCCTTGTAATCTCAAGTGTGGCCCTTGCTTGTAATTGGAGGGGTTCCCAGGAAGCACTGTAATCTGAGCTCCAGTTGTCAATGAGAGCCATAGGAAAAGTTGTTTATGTGTGTCCCGAGGATAATTAGAGAAGTATATGGGCAAGTGTCCCAGAGGAGGGCCACGCTCCAGGGATCTGCCAGGTCCCTAAGGCAGAGGCCTTGGCAGAGGTCAGGGTACAGGATTCGGAGAGGTGACAGCTGCCCATCACTCCGGTCTCCTGAAGAGTCTGTAGCGCCTGAGCCAAAATTTCTAACTTGTGCTTGGGCTTTCCCAAGGTTACGTCATCAGGGACCCCCGATCTCCAGAGCTGCCAATACAGGGAGGTCTGTTAGTCATCTCATGAAGGATGGAGCTGTGTGATGGCACCACCCCTTGGTGGAGACCAGTAAGGGTCCCAGAAGTCCCTATATCCCTTAAGGGTCCTCTCTTGGGTTCCTGGCCAGTGGGGCAGCGGGGCCCATGTGCCTTTACTGGCAAGCGAGATTTGGGGCTTCAGAAAAATTATCTTTTTCATATCTAGCTACAACATGGATGCAGTCCCATGCCTGTTGTACTGTATCTGATGTTTCTTTGAATTGTAACAGCATGGCTTTATAATTAGGGGGACCACCCTTCTCCCCCTTCCCTTGGACACATTTTTTCTAGCAAAATTTGCATTTCGATCATGGTATAGTTACACGTGTCTGTTTCTTATTCATGCTGGTCATCCGATGTTTTGGTGCAATGGATGGTGACAGGGAACACCTGGAATGGAGTTTTCCTCTTCCCTGACTCATATGCTGCCACTTCCTGTTTAGGGTGTCCCAGTCAGCCTCGGTGGGGTCAAGGGATGATTTGCAACAGCAGCGAGAACTGCAGCAACATAGGAGGCACTTACCTCAGCGGCATTTGTCCGTTCGGGGTGGCATGATGCCCCTGGTAGAGCTGCCTCTATCATGGGTTAGGGCTGTGTGGGGAACTCTTGGATGTATGTTTAGGGTATAGGATGGTTTGGGGTAATAGTAAAGCCGTGTAGAGACTGTGTATGTGTGATCTGGGGAGAGACGAGGGGCATGAGTGCCTTTGTGGGTGTACGTTTGGTGTAGCATGGTGTGGCTGGGTGATGGGCTGCTTCTGGGTGTTTTGAGGCTATGTGTGCAGGCATTGGAGAAGAGGTAGGGGTATGCATTTTAATGCTTTGTGTGTTGGATCTGTGTGTATTCAGAGTGCAGGGGTTATACACATGCTCATCCTGTAGGGTAAGAGTTCAGGGAGTGTATTTTTGGTGTGGAGGAATTTGTAGCGATTGGGGTTTTCAGTGTAAATTGGGGTTGCTAGCTGTGTGTGTATAATCAGGGGATGTGACAGAGGCTGTTTATAGTATCTCAAGAGGGAGATGGGTGTATGTTTGTATTGGGCGTGTGAGGTCATCATGTGTTCTGCGGGGAGTATTTAGGAAAAGGTTGGAAACATTGTGTCTGTCTGATGGTGTTTTGTGTTTGTCTCAGCTTCTGAGGCATTGTACATACGTGGATGTTGACAGCTGTGGGGGGACTGTATGTGTTATATTTGGATTTGGGGGGCTGTGTCTTAAGAAGTATGTGAGTTTGGTTTGAATGTATTTGGCTATTGTTGAAGGGTTTGTGTGTTTGCATTGAGGGGTTATATGGGGTTGGGTGGATTTTTGAGGGGTATGAGGATTTAGGTGTTTGATTATCAGGGACCGTTGGGGGTGTGTTTTTGTATTCAATACTGTGGCTGTGATTTTATTGGGGTTTGTAGTGCATGTATATTGGAGCCGGAGGGTTCTGGGCACACAGTCAGGCATCTGCTTATAGGTAGGGAGTTTGTGTGTTTGAGGATGTTTGGAGCTCTGTGGGGCTGTGTGTTGGTGGCACAGGTGACTGTGGGCAGGTGGAGTGTGTGTTGGGCTGGAAGGGAAACTCGAGGGCATGTTGGGGACTGTGAGGCACCCATGTGAACCCCTACGTGGACTGACCTTTGTTCCTTCTGATCTTCTATGGCTCGTACGCATCCTGATCTTCTGTGGCAGCTACTGCCCTGGGATGGTCAGCGATACTCTGCTCATTCTTACCAGATGAGTCAGGAAATGTCACTTCCTCTGGCAGCTGGATGTGCCTCTTGCAGGTGAGTGGTCCTGGGTCCAGGGTGCAGGACTGGTGGATAGATGCAGAGCGAGGCTGATTCCCACATGAGCCCTTTCCTCAGTGAGGTGGCCTGGAGGTCAGGGCTGTATCTCCAGAAGGTCAGTCATGGCCAGTCCTCTCTAGAATGTGCTGGAGGGGCCAACTCATTGAACGGACCATGCCAGGAGATAAACAGACCCCGAGGACAATTCCTAAGGGAGAAGTCCATACCTACCCATCTTCCACTTTCTCCTTTGGATGGCCTCTACCACAAGGTAAAAGCTAAGCCCCCTCACACGGCCTTTCTTGGCGTGGTCTTACTGAGCGGCCAGTCTCTCCCCACATCCTGGCTCACTATGGGCCCTCTGGTGATGCCAGCAAGAGGCCCCCCTGCATATCAGTTCTCACCTCCTTCCCTTGGCCCATGCTGCCCTTGCTGTTTGTCCTGCTCTTCCTCCCCCAAGGCTGTGAGTCACGCTGTCCAGGTGGGAAGGATCCACTGAAAATGCAAATTTGAGTAATTACTGCATCACCTGAGTCTCTAGCATGTGCCAGGCACTATGACGCTTGCCAAATCCATAAAAACCCCACAAGGCGGATATGCTATTAGTTGCACTTTGCAGGTGATGAAGCTGAGGTTCAGAGGTGAGCCACCATGACCAAGTACCCTGTATGTACCAGAATATCAATCAGACTGTTCAACGTATCCAATAAAGCCAAGCATTAGTGTGATCAGTACTCCCAGATGCTGGGCTGTAAAGGGGCAAGATATGTCCCAGCACGAGAAAGAAAAGTGCCAAGTACCCCAGCAGAGAATCAGTGTTCATATCCTGCTTTCTTAATCGAAATAACTGCAGATCAACCCACAGTTTCCTACTCTGTTAATAGGAGAAAAATACCAATGTGCGTTGTCCTGTAAATCTACCTTAAAATAATATGTATGATCCCGAGTGCTTTAGTAATGACCCCAAATCATCTTCATGAGGTTCGGATGCTACTAAAAACACTGCAAGTCTTACACACTGGCATATAGAATCTGTAAAGTCATTTCTTTGGGTAATGATGGCAGATAGAAGTGGCCCAGAAGGACAGAAGACAGAAAATAGAGCAGAAACTATTTGTCCAGAGGTGACAATGGGTCATAGCCAAGGTTCAAGCATTACGAGGGAGATAGTGAAAATAGTAGTGGGCATAGAGTGTAATAAGTCAAGGATATCTAATGTAGTTTCCAATGAAAGTTTGTGAAAGACATGTAACTAAAAAGATAATAAGCTGGGAGGTGAAATAATACAAAACATTTGATATATTTTTTTACAAGGATAAAAGAAGATAGAAATGGACGTTAAAGAAGTAGGTCAAGGGCTTCCCTGGTGGCGCAGTGCTTGGGAGTCCGCCTGCCGGTGCAGGAGACGCGGGGTCGTGCCCCGTTTCGGGAGGGGCCCC
>NW_006776652.1:2307326-2332709 GCF_000442215.2 Lipotes vexillifer
AAAAAAAAAAAAAAAAAAAAAAAAAAAAAAAAAAGAAGTAGGTCAAATAGAAAAACTGTAAGATGGTTAATAACCTTACAATATGATGAGGCAACTTAGATGCATTTTGTTTAAATAAATTGGTAGACTATATTTAGAGTAGTTTTAAGTTTAAAGAGAATTTGAGCAGAATTTAAGTTTAAATAGAGTTTTAAGTTTAAATAGAGTTTGAGTTTAAATAGAGTTCGCATGCACCCCCTCACATCTATTCCCCAAACCAAAGTTTCCCCTATTATTAACGTCTTGCATTAGTGTGGGGCATTTTTACAATTGATGAGCCAATGTTCATATATTATTATTAACTAATATCCATAGTTTACATTACAGTTTACTCTGTTGTGTATCCTATGGGTTTTGACGAATGTGTGACAAGCATTGACCATTACAGTATCATACAGAATAGTGCCCTACATTTTCCAGGATGTCATATAGCTGAAATCACACAGTATGTATCCATTTCAGTTTGGCATCTTTCATTTAGCAATATGCGTTTAGGGTTCCTCCATGTCTCTTCCATTTAGTACTCTTATAGCTGAAGCTGCTGTAACATAATACTACAGGCTTGGTGACTTTAACAAGTCACAGTTCTAGAGGCTTGGAAGTCTAAGATCACGGTGCTGGCCAATTCAGTGCCTGGTGAGGGCTCTCTTCCTGGCTTGTAGACAACTGTCTTTTCTCTGTGTCCTCACATGGTGGAGAGAGACAGAAAAAATTCTCTGGTTTCTTCTTATAGGGGCACTAATAGAGCCTAATCCTCATGACATCATTTAATCTAATTACCTGCCAAAGGCCCCATCTCCAAATACCATTCACTTTGTTAGATCTTGAATATATGAATTTTGGGGGGACAGAATTCAGTTGGTAGCCTCATTCTTCTAACAGTATAAAATATGACTAATAAAGGAAGCTCATCATTAAATTATCTCTTTTCTAGCAATACATAGATATTTACTTGCTTTTTTAAACCATTTACATATTTTAAGATAAATGAATTAAAGATTTGAAAAAGTCAGGTAGAACAAGATAAGAAATTGTAGGTACAAACATGTTGAAGCAAAAACAGATAAACACCCCAGTTGCATTGTCTCAAAAATTCAGTTAGAGTTCTAAGGTCTGATGTAGGTTTCCACCTCTGGCTCATGCCATTTGCTGTACCACAACAATAGGATGGGGTGGTATGCTAAAGTTAGGACATTAAAAAAACCATTAGAAAACAGACACCTTACTAAACTGAATGTTTATTTGGTGTGAATTGAGGCTGTTTTTTCTTAACGATATGATTCACATTAAAACTTGTCAGGACACAGTAAATTAACTAAAAGTAACTTGGGGAGAAGTTTTATTTATTTTATTTATTTTTATATCTTTATTGGAGTATAATTGCTTTACAATGGTGTGTTAGTTTCTGCTTTATAACAAAGTGAATCAATTATACATAGAAGTTTTATTTTTTACTGAGATAAAATTAACCATTTTAACTCGCACAATTGAATAGCATTTAGTACATTCACAATGTTGTGCAACCCTTACTTCTATGTGGTTCAAAAATATTTTTATCGCTTTAAAGGAAAGCCCTACCATGCTTTCTTCTACCTGACCCCTGGGCAGTCACCAATGTGGTTTCTGTCTCTATAGATATATCTATTTGGATATTTCATATAAGTGTAAATTATACAGTATGTGACCATTTGTGTCTGGCTTCTTTCACATAGCATAATTTTCAAGGTTCACCCATATTGTAGTATGTATCATTACCTCATTTCTTTCTTCTTCCCATCTTTAATGAGGTATAATAGAGAAATAAAAATATATATTTAGGGCTTCCCTGGTGGCACAGTGTTTGAGAGTCCGCCTGCCGATGCAGGGGACACGGGTTCGTGCCCCGGTCTGGGAAGATCCCACATGCCGCGGAGCGGCTGGGCCCATGAGCCATGGCCGCTGAGCCTGCGCGTCCGGAGCCCGTGTTCCGCATCGTGAGAGGCCACAACAGTGAGAGGCCCGCGTACTGCAAAAAAAAAAAAAAAAAAAAAAAAAAAAAAAAATATATATATATATATATATATATATATGATATACAACTTGATGTTTTGATATACATTTTTGAAATAATTGCCACAATCAAGCCAATTAACATATCCATCACCTCATATAATTACCATTTTCTTCTTTCTTTCTTTATGGTGAGATCACTTCAGATCTACCCTCTTAGCAAATTACAAGTACACAATACAGCGTTGTTAACTATATGCACATTGTTGTACACTAGATTTCCAGAAATTATTCACCTTGCATAACTGAAACTTTGTACCTCGTGATCAGTACCTGCCAATTTTCCCATCCCCTCATTTCCTGTCAACCACTGTTCAGCACCCCACATCTATGACTATTTTGGATTCCATATAAAAGTAGTATCATGAAGTGTTTGTAGCTGTCTTTCTGTATCTGGCTTATTTCACTTAGCATAATCTCAGGTTCATCCATGTTGTCACAAATAGCAGCAGTTCCTTCATTTTAAAGGCTGAATAATATTCCATTCTGTACAGGCATACCTTGGGGATATTGCAGGTTTGGGTCGAGGCCACCAAAATAAAGCAAATATTACAACAAAACAAGCCACATGAATTTTTTGGTTTACCAGCGCATGTAAAAGTTATGTGTATACTATATTATAGTGTGTTAATGTGCGATAGCATTATGTCTAAAAAACCAATGTACATACCTTAATTTTAAAGTAATGCTAATTGGGAAAATGGCACCAATGGACTTACTCAATGCAGGATTGCCACAAACCTTCAATCCGTAGACAACGTAGTATCTGCAAAGCACAATAAAACGAGATATGCCTGTTTATATACCACACTCTATTTATCCATTCATGAATCTACAGACACTTAGGTTGATCCAATATCTTGGCTACTGTGAAAAGTAAACATGGAAGTGCATATGTCTCTTCACGATACCGATTTCATTTCCTTTTTCTGTATACCCAGAAGTGAGATTGCTGAGTCATAAGATAGTTGTAGTTTTAATTTTTTGAGGAACTTCAATACTGTTTTCCTTAGTGGCTGTATCAAGTTACATACCCAACAAAAATGCACGAGGGTTCCCTTTTGTCCACATCCTCATCAACACTTGTTATCTTTTGTCTTTTTGATAATCGCTATTGTAACAGGTGTGAGGTGATATCTCATTGTGGTTTGACTTGCGTTTCTCTGACAGTTAGTGATGTTGAGCAACTTTTCATACATCTGTTGGGCATTTATATGCCTCCTTTGGAGAAATGCCTATTCAAGTCCTTTGCCCATTTTTCAAAATAAATTTATTTTGTTTATTTATGACTGCATTGGGTCTTTGTTGCTGAGCGTGGGCTTTCTCTAGTTGAGGTGAGTGGGGGCCACTCTGTTGTGGTGCACGGGCTTCTCATTGCAGTGGCTTCTCTCATTGCTGAGCATGGTCTCTAGGTGCGCGGGCTTCAGGAGTTGTGGCTCGCAGGCTCTAGAGTGCAGGCTCAGTAGTTGTGGCGTGTGGGCTTAGTTGCTTCACGGCATGTGGGATCTTCCCGGACCAGGGCTCAAACCCGTGTCCCCTGCATTGGCAGGTGGATTCTTAACCACTGCACCACCAGGGAAGTCCCCCATTGGGATTTTATTAGGGATTGCATTGAATCTGTGGATCACTTTGGGTAGTATGGATATTTTAATGATAGTAAATCCTCCAGTTCATGAACATGGGATGTCTTTCCATATTATCAGTGTCATCTCTAGTTATCCTCATCAATTTTTTATACTTTTCAATGTATAGATCTTTCACCTCTGTGGCTAACTTTATTCCTAAGTATTGTATTCTTTGTCATGAAATTAAGAATGGGGTTGTTTTCTTAATTTCCTTTTTTGGGTAGGTCATTCCTCTTGTATAATGACTTCTATATGCTGATTTTACATCCTGCAACGTCACTTATGAGTTCTAACAGTTTTTACTGCTGTTGTTGTTGAATCTTTAGGATTTTCTACATGTGTGATCATGTCATCTGCAAACAGAGGTAATTTTACTTCTTCCTTTCTGATTTGGATGCAGTTTATTTCTTTTTCGTGCCTAATTCCTCCGTCTTCCAGTGCTGTGTTGAATAGAAGTGGTACATGTGGACATTCTTGCGTTCTTCCTGATATTAGAGGGAGAGCTTTTAGTTTTTCACTGTTGAGTAAGATGTTTGCTGTGCTCTTTTCTTTTTCATATGCCTTTATTGTGTTGAGGTACGTTCCTTCTACACCTAATTTGTTTAGAGTTTTTATCATGAAAGGATGTTGAATTTTGTCAAATCCTTTTCTGCCTCTATTGAGATGATCATGTGATTTTTCCTTCATTTTGTTAATGTGGTGTATCACATTGGTTGATTTGTGTATGTTGAACCATCCTTGCATCCCAGGAATAAATCTGACTTGAGCATGGGGTGTGATAATTTTAAGTTATTGTTGAAATTGGTTTGCTAATATTTTGTCGAGGAGTTTTGCATCTAGGTCTATCAAAGATATTGGCTGTAATTTTCTTTGCTTGTAGTGTCCGTGTCTGGCTTTGGTATCAGGGTAATGCTAGCCTTGTAAAATTAGTTTGGAAGTGTTCCCTCCTATCCAGTTTTTTGGATGAGTTTGAAAAGGATTGGTACTAATTCCTCTTCAAATATTTGGCAAAATTCACCAGGGAAGCCATCTGGTCCTGGATTTTGTATTTTTTTAAAAATTATTCATTAAATCTCCTTATTTATTATTGGACTGTTCAGACTTTCTATGTTATCTTGATTCAGTGTTGGTAGGTTGTATGTTTGTAGGAATTTATCCATTTCTTCTAGATTATCCCTTTTGTTGGCATAATTGATAATGGACCCTTATGATTCCTTTATTTCTGAGGCATCACTTGTATTGTCTCCTCTTTCATTTCTGATTTTATTGAGTTGTCTTTTGTATTTTTTTCTTAATTCATGTAGCCAGGAGTCTTTCAAGTTTATCTTTTCAAAAAACACCACTTAGTTTTGTTTCTATTTTCTCTTATTTTTCTATTCTCTATTTGGTTTATTTCTGCTCTAATCTTTACTATTTCCTTCCTTCTGTTAAATTTGAGATTACTTTTTTCTTCTTTTTCTAGTTCCTTGAGGCATAAAGTGAGATTGTTTACTTGTGGTTTTACTTCTCCTTTAATGTATACATTTATCACTATAAACCTCTCCTGTAGTACTGCTTCTGTTGCATCCCATAAATCTTGGTGTGTTGTGTTTCATTTTAGTTTGTGTCAAGATTCTTTTCAAATTCCCCTTTGATTTTCTCTTTGTCCCAATGGTTGCTCAAGACTGTATTATTCAACATGATAAATATAATTCACATTGGTGTGTGTTATATATGAAGGTTAAGAGAGTAAATCCTAAGAGTTCTCATCACAAGGAAAACAATTTTTTCTTTTGCTTTTATTTTGTGGCCATATGAGATGATGTTCACTAAACTTATCGTGGTAATCATTTCTTCATGTACATAAGTCAGATCTTTCTGCTGTACACCTAAAACTTATGCAGGGCTCTGTGGCAGTTATATCTCCATAAAAGTGGAACGGGGGAAAAGAGTATATTGTTTAGTTTCCACATATTGGTAGATTTTCTTGTTTTCTTTTCTTTATTAAAATTTTTTTTATTTAATTTTTTTCCTGCGTTGGGTCTTCGTTGCTGCATGCGGGCTTTCTCTAGTTGCAGTGAGCGAGGGCTACTCTTTGTTGTGGTGCACAGGCTTCTGATTGCAGTGGCTTTTCTTGTTGCGGAGCACAGGCTTTAGGCACGCAAGCTTCATTAGTTGCAGCACTCGGGTTCAGTAGTCGTGGCACGTGGGCCCTAGAGTGCAGGCTCAGTAGTTGTGGTGCACGGGCTTAGTTGCTCTGCATCATGTGAGATCTTTGATTACCAGGGATTGAACCCATGTCCCCTGCATTGGCAGGTGGATTCTTAAGCACTGTGCCACCAGGGATATCCTAATATTCCTGTTTTGTTACTATTATAGGATTTCTAGTTTCATACCATTGTGATCAGATAAGATACCTGAAATTATTTCAGACTTCTAAAATTTGTTAAGACTTGATTGTGGCCTAACATATTATCTATTCTGGAGATGTTGTGTGTGTTCTTGAAATGAACGTGTATGTGCTGCTATTGGATGAACTGTTTTGTGTATGTCTGTAAGGACCATATGGTCCATAGTGTTGCTCAAGTCATGTTTGTTGTTTCATTTTCCGTCTGGGTGTTATTGTAACTGGGTTATTGAAGTCCCTTACTATTCGTGTCCTGCAATCAATTTCTCCATTTAATTTTGATATTTCCTTTAGAGTTTTATGTGCTCTGATGCTGGATGCATATATAATTGTTATATCCTCCTGTTGAGTTGACTCTTATTATCATATAGAAGCCTTCTTTGTCTATACAGACCATTTTTTTTTTTTTTTTTTTTTTTTCTTGCGTTATGCGGGCCTCTCACTGTTGTGGCCTCTCCCATTTGTGGAGCACAGGCTCCGGACGCGCAGGCTCAGCGGCCATGGCTCACGGGCCCAGCCGCTCCGCGGCATGTGGGATCTTCCCGAAACGGGGCACGAACCCGCGTCTCCTGCATCGGCAGGCGGACTCTCAAGCACTGCGCCACCAGGGAAGCCCCTATACAGACCATTTTTGACTTAATGTCTATTTTGTCTGTCATGCATATAGGAACTCTCACTTTGTTTTTGTTGCCATTTGCATGGAGTATCTTTTTCCATCCCTTCACTTTGAGCCTATATGTGTCTTTTCATCTAAAATGAGTCTCTTGTAGACAGCGTAGGGTTGGATATTGTTTTTTTATCCATTCAGCCACTCTACGCCTTTTGATTGGGAAGATTAATCCATTTATATTAAACTAATTATTAATCTGTAAGGACTTAACTATTGCTGTTTTGTTAATTGTCTTATGTCTGTTTTGCAGCTGTTTTGTCCTCTTTCTCTGTAGCTTTATTTCATTGTTGTTTGATTATTTTTTTGTAGTGATTTACTTTGATCCTTTTCTCTTTATCTTTTGTTTATTTATAATAGGCCTCTTCTTTGTAGTTAGCTGAAGGCTACATAGAAATCTTGTAGTTCTAAACATCTGTTCTTTTACTCCCACACAAACTTTGTGTCTTTATACTCAGTTTCCTTCTTTTTCTATTGTTAACAAATTTTAACTTTTATATCAGGGTTAAAGTACTTTATACAACACCATTACAGTGCTATTATGCTGTATTTGGTGTGTGTGTGTATGAGTTTAACATTGAAATTTATGCTTTTGTTTCCTTTTGCATTTCTGTTAACATGTTTTCATTTCAAAGTGCTCTCCCTGAAGCGTTTCTTATAAGGCAGGTCTAGTAGTGATGAGTCACTTAGATTTTGTTGACTTTATCTCTCCTTTATGTTTCAAGCATAATTTTGCTAGGTATGGTCAATTTTGCTCACAGCTTGTTTTTTTTTTCCAGTACTTTGAATATATCATCCAACTCTCTCCTGGCCTGTAAGGTTTCTACTGAGGTATTCACAAATTGTTTCCTGGGAGTTCCCTCATATGTGCCAAGTCACTTTTCTCTTGTTCCTTTCAATATTCTCTCTTTGTACTTCACATTTAAGAAGTTGATTATAACGTGATTGGGTGTAGTCTTCTTTGTGTTGATCCTATATTGAGGCCTTTGAACTTACTTCTACTGCTACGCTATTTATTTTCTAGATATCTTATATCCTTTTTGTTCTTCACTTCCTTCATTATTACATTCTTTTGTGATTGATGTTTTTCCTAGTTTACCATTTTGATTCTCTTATTTCTTTTCTGTATATTTTTGAGGTATTTTTCTTAGTGCTTATACTAGGGGTTAAAGTAAGCATCTTAATTTTATGAAAAAACAAATTTGAATGAACATTTTCATTTAATAATAACAAAAGTTCTGTTTATTTACATCCCGCCTCATCATTTACACTGCACTTGTCACAAATTACATCCTTATGTATTGTGTGCCCATTAATAGCCTTATAATAACCATTTTGTATATTTGTCTTTTAAATCA
The DNA here is from genome assembly GCF_000442215.2 of Lipotes vexillifer. Classification (NCBI taxonomy): domain Eukaryota; kingdom Metazoa; phylum Chordata; class Mammalia; order Artiodactyla; family Lipotidae; genus Lipotes; species Lipotes vexillifer. The sequence goes on from NW_006776652.1 coordinate 2,315,451, forward strand.
CATTTTGAAAAGCGGCGTTACAAACCCTAAATACAAATGTGTTGGCCTTTTAAACTTAGTGTAGTTACCTTTACCACTGTTCTTTAATTCTTCATATGGTTTCAAGTTACATTTCATTTCAGCCTGAAGGATTCCTTAAACAGTTCTTATTGAGCAGATCTACTAGTAATGAACTTCTTCAGTGCTCCTTTATATGGATGTCTTAATTTTCTTTTATTTAAAAAAATTCTGGTAAAATATACATAACACAAAATTTATCATCTTAACAATTTAAGAGTGCAGGCCAGAGGCATGAAATATATTTGCACTGCTGTGCTATCGTTACCATCATCCATCCACAGAACTTTTCATCTTGCAAAATGATAATAGTCTGTACTCATGAAACAACTCTCCATTTCCCTTGCCCCGTCACCCCTGGAAACCACCATTGTACTTTCTGTCTCTGTGAATTTGATTACTCTTTGTTCTTCATATAAGTGTGATCATACAGTATTTGTCCTCTTGTGACTGGCTTATTTTACTTCGCGTAATGCCTGAAGGTTGATTCATGTTGTAGCATGTGTCAGAATTCCCTTCCTTTTTAAGACTGAATATTGATTTATTGTTTGTATAGACCACATTTTGTGTATCCCTTCATCCCTCAATGGATCCTTGAGTTTTTTCAGCTTTTGCCTGGAGTGAATAATTCTGCTATGAACATGGGTGAACACATAACTCTTCGAGTTCATAATTTCAATTCTTTTTGAGTATTTAATAGGAACGCGAATTACGGGATCATATGGTAATTCTATTTTTAATGTTTTGAGGAACCACCATACTGTTTTCCTTTCTGTGTGCACCATTTTACATAGCCACCAACAGTGTACAAGTGTATACATACTGGATATTAACCTTATCAGCTATAGGATTTGCAAATATTTTCTCCCATTCAGCAGGTTCATTTTACTTTTTGATGAAAGAAGTAGTTTTACATTTTGAATACCTAGTTTATCTATTTCTTTTATTACCTCCACTTTTGGTGTCATATTCAAGAACTCTTTGCCAAATTTCATGTCATGGTTTTCTTCCCAACACTGTCTTCTAAGAGTTTTATAGTTTGAGGTCTCACATTTAGGTCTCTGATTCACTGAGTTAATTTCTGTATGTGGTGTAAGCTAAGGGTCTACCGTCATTCTTTTGAATGTGGATTTTTTTTTTCCGGTACCATTTGTTTTAATGGCTATCCTTTCCCCATTGGGTGGTCTTGGCACTCCTGTTGAACATCACTTGGTGATGTATATACAGGTTTACTTCTGGGTTTCTATTTTATCCCACTGGCCTATTCTCCTTCCTATATGTGTGTTTATGCCGGTAGTATTTTGATTACTGTGGTTTTGTAGTAGGTTTTGAAATCAAGAAATTTGAAACTTCCAATTTTGTTCTTTTTACACATTAACTATTCAGGCCCTTTAAATTCCATGTGAACTTCAGGATGAATTTTTCTACTTCTGGAAAAACCTCACTGTGATGTTTAAAGAGATTACATTTAATCTGTACATCCCTTTAAGTCCTGTTGACATACTAACAACATTAAGGCTTCCGATCTGTGAACACAAGATGCCTTTACATTTATTGGTGTCTTCATTAATTTCCTTCAGCAACGTTTTCTAGTGCTCAATGTACATGTCTTTTGTCCCCCTGGTTAAGTTATTCCTTGTCTTTTACTATATTTCATGATATTTTAAATGCTATTTTTGCTTTCCTTTTCACACTTTTCATTGTTAGTGTATAGAGACACAACTGATTTTTGAGTGTTGATTTTGTATCTGGCAACTTTTCTAAATTCACTTATTAATTCTAACAGGTTTTTTTTCGGGCATGTGTGTTGTCTCTGAACAAATATAATTTTATTTCTTCCTTCTGATTTAGATGCCTTTTATTTTTTATCTTGCCTTATTTATTTGGCCAGGAATTTCAGTACTTTGCTGAATAGAAGTGGTGACAACAGGCATCCTTCCTTTGTTCCTGATCTTAGGGAGGAAGATTTCACCACGGAATATAATAGCTGTTGGTTTTCTATCTGTGACCTTTATTATGTTGAAGTCATCAACTCGTATTCCTGGTTTGTTGAGATTTTAAATAATAAAACGGCATTGAATTTTGTCCAGTGTTTTTTCTGCATCAATTAAGATGATCACATGGAGTTTAGTCCCTTCAGTCTGTTTACATGCTATGCTACATTGATGGATTTTGATATGTTGAACCAACCTTGCCTTGCAAGAATAAATCCCATTTGGTCATGATGTATAATCCTTATAATGGGCTGTTCTGTCTCTTATTATTTTTTAAAGGATTTTTGCATCAGTATTCATAAGGGATGTTGGTCTGTAGTGTACTTTTCTTGTAGTGTCTTTAGGTTTGTTATTGATGTAATGTTAACCTCATAGAATGAGTGAAAATACATTCTCTCCTCTTAAATTGTTTGGAAGAGCTTGAGAAGGATTGGTGTTAATTCTTCTTTAAATAGTTGGTAGAATTCACCATGAAGATACCTGGTGCTGGGCGTTCAGTTGTTGGAAGATGTTTGATAAATGATTCCATATCTTAACTTCTAGATCTGTTCAGATTTTGTATTTCTTGGTTAGATGTGTGTTTCTAGGAATGTGTTCATTTCATCTAAGTTATCAAATGAGTTGGTATACAACTGTTAATAATCCTCTATTGTAAGCCTTTTTGTCTCTACAAAATTGGTAGTAATGTCCCTTTCTTTATTTCTGATTTTACATGTTTTGTTCTTATCTCTTTTTTTACTAGTCAGTCTAACTAGTTTTGTCAATTTTGTTGATCATTTCCCTCTCTTTACAGCTATTCTGAGGCATAACTGACAAAACAGTAATATATCTAGAACGTATAACGTGATTATTTGATATATGTATATATTGTAAAAGGATTCTCACAATCAAGTTAATTAACATAACCATCACCTGTCATATATTTACTTTTTGTGTGTGAGGACACAAATTCCACTCTCTCAGAAATTTTCAGTTACATCATCAGTTAGTCACCATGTTATACATTAGCTCCTCAGACCTTATTCCTTCATTTTATCCCTCATGTTATAACTGAAAATTTGTATCCATTTACCAGCGTGTTCCCATTTCCCCCCATGCCCAACCACAGGCAACAATTTCTGCTCTGTGTTTCTACGATTGCAACTTTTTTTTAGATTCCACACATAAGTGATGCCATGCGGCATTTGTCTTTTCTCCATCAGGCTTATTTCACTTAGCATAATGTTCTCCAGGCTCATTCATGTTCTTTCAAGTGTCAGGATTTACTTTAAGGCTGAATAATATCCCATTGTGTATGTTATGTATGTATATTTGTGTGTGTGTATGTGTGTTTGTGTGTGTGTGTGTATCAGAATTTGTTTATCCATTCATCTATGAGAGCCAGGCAGGTTCTTTCCATACCATTACTGTGAATAACATTTCAAAGTTTTTTTTGTTTTTGTTTCTGTTTTTTCCCATACCACGTGGCTTGTGGGATCTTAGTTCCCCAACCATGGGTTGAACCTGGGCCCTCCCCTCATCAGGGAGAGCACGAAGTCCTAACCACTGGACCGCCAGGGAATTCCTAAAAAATATTGTTTCTCTTGCTATATGACTAGAAGTGAAATTGCTGGATCACATGGTTTTCTAATTTTATTTTCTTGAGGAATCTCCATACTGTTTTCAGTACTGGTTGAACCAATTTACATTCCCAGCAACAGTGCACACAGATTCCCTTTTCTCCACATCCTCACCAACATTTATCTCATCTTTTTCATAATATACATACTAACAGGTGTGAGGTGATATCTCATTGTGGTTTTGATTTGCATTTCCCTGATGATTGGTGATGTGAATCACCTTTTCATATACCTGTTCCCCAGATGTTTGTCATCTTTGGGGAAAATGTCTTTTTAGGTCCTTTGCCAATTTTTCAATTGTGTTATATGGTGTTTTTGCTACTGAGTTGTATGAGCTCCTTGTATACTTTGGATATTAACTTCTTTTTAGATGAGTGATTTGCAGATATTTTCTCACACTCCATAGGTTGCTTTTTCATTTTGTTAATGGTTACCTTTGCTGTTCAGAACCTTTTTCGTTTGATGTAGTCCCACTTGTACATTTTTGCTTTTGTTGCCTTTGCTTTTGGTGTCAAATCCAAAAGAACATTGATGAGATTAGTGTCAAGGAGCTTACCCCCTATATTTTCTACTAAGAATTTTAAGGATCAGGTCCTATGTTCATGTCTTTAATTAATTTTGAGTTTATTTTTATATCTGCCATAATGTGACTTTTCCATGTGGTGTTGCCGTTTCCCCAAAAACACTTATTGGAGAGACTCTCCTTTTCCCATTGTTTATTCTTGACTTCCTTGCTGAAAGCTAATTGACTATATATGCATGGGTTTACTTTTGAGCTCTCGATTCGTTTTTGTTGATCTGTTTCTGTTTTATGCCAACACAGTCCTTATTTGATTACTATAGCTTTGTATTATAGTTTGAAATCAAGCAGTGTGATGTCTCTAGTTTTGTTCTTTCTCAAGATTGCTTTGGCTCTTTGGAGTCTTTGGTGGTTTCCTATGAGTTTTAGGATTTTTTTTCTATTTCTTTAAAAAATGCTTTGGAATTTTGCTAGAGATTGCATTGAATTTGTAGGTCACTTTGGATGGTATGGGCATTTTCACAATATTAACCCTTCTAATCCATGAACACAGAATATCTATCCATTTGTTTGTGTCTTCTTCAATTTCTTACATCCGTGTTTTTTTTGTTTTAGTGTGTAGATCTTTCACCCCATTAGATAAACTTGTTCCTAAGTATTTTACTTTTTGCATACTATTGTAAATGAGATTATTTTCTTAATTTTTCTTGTGATAATTCATTGTTAGTTGATATTCGTTGATATACAAATGCAGCTGATTTTTGTATATTGATCCTGAAACTTTACAGAATTCAGTATTCTAACAGGTTTTTTTTTTTTTTTTGCAGTGTGTTTAGGGTTTTCCACATACAATATCATGTCATCTGCAAACAGACTTATTTTACTTATAACTTTACAATTTGGATGCCTTTTATTCGTTTTTCTTGCTTAATTGCTCAGGCTAGGACTTACAGTCATTTGGTGAATGAGGGTGCTGAGAGTTGCATCCTTGTCTTGTTCCTGATCTTAGAGGATGCTGTTCCTTATTTCAGCTTCTCACCATTGCGTGTGATGTTAGCTGTAGTCTTATCATATATGGGCATTATTATGATAACATACATTACATCTATACGTAATTTGATGAGTTGTTTTTTCACACACACACACACACACACACACACACACACACACTGTATTTTATTTTTACAAGAGATAAACTGACACCGAGCATTGTAAATGGATGACCACAACAAAATAAACAATGATTGCAATTACCAAACACGAAACACACCCATACTATGTCATAGTATTGACATTCAGTCCAGTAAACCTCCACTGTACCAGCTCCTTTACTTTGCAGTGAAAATTGATTTATATATTTTTTGCCTCTGAGTCCTTGTGGGATCTTTTTTTTTTATTTTTTTTTTATTTTTTTGCGGTACGCGGGCCTCTCACTGCTGCGGCCTCTCCCGCTGCGGAGCACAGGTTCCGGATGCGCAGGCTCAGGGGCCATGGCTCACGGGCCCAGCCGCTCTGCAGCATGTGGGATCTTCCCGGACCGGGGCACGAACCCGTGTTCCCTGCATCGGCAGGCGGACTCTCAACCACTGCGCCACCGGGGGAAGCCCGTGGGATCTTTTTTTATTCAAGCAGAAAGTCACAAAAATTATAATCATCCTCATCAGTTCACTCGGTCCCATGTAATTAATTTTTATTCATCTTTTATGAATTCATCAGTTTTACATTAGAGTTCTGAAAATGCTTATTCATTCAGTTCAGCAGTATAGTCAGTTACCAGAAACCTGTACTTGTCAGAGTCTTTTCCATGAATGCCTTGAATATGAAACCTTTTTATAGGAACATTTTTGTGAAAGCATCAGAGTACACCCAGAACTGTCTGTAAATGACAAAAGACTTAAAAATGACCATGGTTAAAGATTTGATGAAAGTTCATAATGATGCAATTGACAAGGAAATTTAGTTATTGCTGAGATATACATTTAAAAATAATAAGTAGAATTATGACTTGTAACATTATACCGGAACATATAAGATTTTTAGAAATTTCATGTAATGTCTTAAACATTTATATTAACATATTTCCATACAAATCACCCAAAGAAAGTTTAGTATTAGTTGTTTTTTTGTTTGTTTGTTTGTTTTTTTATACTGCAGGTTTGTATTAGTCATCAATGTTATACACATCAGTGTATACATGTCAATCCCAATTGCCCAATTCAGCACCCTACCATCGCCACCCCACCGCGGTTTTCCCCCCTTGGAGTCCATACATTTCTTCTCTACATCTGTGTCTCTATTTCTGCCCTGCAAACCTGTTCATCTGTACCATTTTTCTAGGTTCCACATATATGCGTTAATATACGACATTTTTCTCTTTTTAACTTACCCTGTATCACGGTCTCTAGATCGATCCGTGTCTCAATAAATGACCCAGTATCGTTCCACTTTATGGCTGAGTAAGTAATATTCCATGGTATATATGTACCACATGGTCTTTATCCATTTGTCTGTAGATAGGCATTTAGGTTGTTTCCATGACCTGGCTAATGTAAACAGTGCTGCAACGAACATTGGGCTGCATGTGTCTTTTTTTTTTTTTTTTTGCGGTACGCGGGCCTCCCACTGCTGTGGCCTCTCCCGCTGCGGAGCACAGGCTCCAGACGCACAGGCTCAGCGGCCATGGCTCACGGGCCCAGCCGCTCCGCGGCATGTGGGATCTTCCCGGACCGGGGCACGAACCCGTGCATCGGCAGGCATCGGCAGGCGGACTCTCAACCACTGCGCCACAAGGGAAGCCCTGCAAGTGTCTTTTTGACTTATGGTTTTCTCTGGGTATATGCCCAGGAGTGGGATTACTGGGTCATATGGCAATTCTATTTTTAGTTTTGTAAAGAACCTCCATACTGTTCTCCGTAGTGGCTGTATCAATTTACATTCCCACCAACTGTGCAAGAGGGTTCCCTTTTCTCCACACCCTCTCCAGCATTTGTTGTTTGTAGATTTGCTGATGATGCCCATTCTAACTGGTGTGAGGTGATACCTCATTGTAGTTTTGATTTGCATTTCTCTAATAATTAGTGATGTTGTGCAACTTTTCCTGTGCTTCTTGCCCATCTGTATGTCTCGTGTGGAGAAATGTCTATTTAGGCCATCTGCCCATTTTTGGATTAGGTTGTTTGTTTTTTTAATATTGAGCTGCATGAGCTCTTTATATGTATTGGAGAGTAATCCTTGGTCCGTTGATTCGTTTGCAAATATTTTCTCCCATTCTGAGGGTTGTCTTTTTGTCTTGTTTATGGTTTCCTTTGCTGTGCAAAAGCTTTGAAGTTTCATTAGGTCCCATTTGTTTATTTTTGTTTTTATTTCCATTACTCTAGGCGGTGGATCAAAAGAGATCTTGCTGTGATTTATGTCAAAGAGTGTTCTTCCTATCTTTTCTTCTAACAGTTTTATAGTGTCTGGTCTTACATTTAGGTCTTGAAACCATTTTGAGTTTATTTTTGCGTATGGTGTTAGGTAGTGTTCTAATTTCATTCTTTTACATGTGGCTCTCCAGTGTTCCCAGCACAACTTATTGAAGAGACTGTGTTTTCTCCATTGTATATCTTTGCCTCCTTTGTCACAGATTAGTTGACCATAGGTGCGTGGGTTTATCTCTGGGCTTTCTATCTTGTTCCATTGATCTATGTTTCTCTTTCTGTGCCAGTACCATATTGTCTTGATTACTGTAGCTTTGTAGTGTAGTCTGAAGTCAGGGAGTCTCATTCCTCTAGTTCCGTTTTTTTCCCTCAAGAGTGCTTTGGCTATTTGGGGTCTTTTGTGACTCCATACAAATTTGAAGATGATTTGTTCTAGTTCCGTAAAATTGCCATTGGTAAATTGATAGGGATTGCATTGAATCTGTAGATCGCTTTGGGTAGTATAGTCATTTTCACAATATTGATTCTTCCAATCCAAGAACATGGTATATCTCTCCATCTTTTGGTATCATCTTTAATTTCTTTCTTCAGTGTCTTATAGTTTTCTGCATACAGGTCTTTAGTTGCCATAGGTAGGTTTATTCCTAGGTATTTTATTCTTTTTCTTGCAATGGTAAATGGGAGTGTTTCCATCATTTCTCTTTCAGATTTTTCATCATTAGTGTATAGGAATGAAAGAGATTTCTGTGCATTAATTTTGTATCATGCAACTTTACCAAATTCATTGATTAGGTCTAGTAGTTTTCTGGTGGCATTTTTAGGATTCTCTATGTATAGAGATCTGCAAACAGTGACAGTTTTACTTCTTCTTTTCCAATTTGTATTCCTTTTATTTCTTTTCTTCTCTGATTGCCATGGCTAGGTCTTCCAGAACTATGTTGAATAATAGTGGTGAGCGTGGACATCCTTGTCTTGTTCCTGATCTTAGAGGAAATGCTTTCAGTTTTTCACCATTGAGAAGGATGTTTGCTGTGGGTTTGTCTTATATGGCCTTTAGTATGTTGAGGTAGGTTCCTTCTATACCCACTTTCTGGAGAGTTTTTATCAGAAATGGGTGTTGAATTTTGTCAGAAGCTTTTTCTGCATCTATTGAGATGATCATATGGTTTTCACTCCTCAATTTGTTAATATGGTGTATCACATTGATTGATTTGCATATATTGAAGAATTCTTGCATCCCTGGGATAAATCCCACTTGATCATGGTGTATGATCCTTTAATGTATTCTTCGGTTCTCTTTGCTAGCATTTTGTTGAGCATTTTTGCATCTATATTCATCAGTGATATTGGTCTGTAATTTTCTTTTTTGTGCTTTCTTTGTCTGGTTTTGGTATCAGGGTGATGGTGGCCTCATAGAATGAGTTTGGGAGTTTTCCTTCCTCTCCAATTTTTTGGAAGAGTTTGAGAAGGAAGGGTGTTAGCTCTTCTCTAAATGTTTGATAGAATTCACCTGTGAAGCCATCTGGTCCTGGACTTTTGTTTGTTGCAAAATTTTTAATCACAGTTTCAATTTCATTACTTGTGATTGGTCTCTTCATATTTCCTATTTCTTCCTGGTTCACTCTTGCAAGGTTATACCTTTCTAACAATTTGTCCATTTCTTCCAGGTTGTCTATTTTATTGGCATATAGTTGTTTGTAGTAATCTCTTATAATCCTCTGTATTTCTGCGGTGTCTGTTGTAACTCCTCCCTTTTCATTTCTAATTTTATTGATTTTAGTCCTCTCCCTCTTTTTCTTGATGAGTCTGGCTAATGTTTCATTAATTTTGTTTATCTTCCTAAAGAGCCTGCTTTAAGTTTTATTGATCGTTGTTATTGTTTTCTTTGTTTCAATTTCATTTATTTCTCCTCTGCTCTTTATGATTTCGTTCGTCCTGCTAACTTTGGGTTTTGTTTGCTCTTCTTTCTCTAGTTCCTTTAGGTGTAACGTTGGATTGTTTATTTCAGATTTTTCTTGTTTCTTGAGGTAGGCTGGTATAGCTACAAACTTCCCTCTTAGATCTGCTTTTGCTGCATCCCATAGGTTTTGGATTGTTGTTTTTATTGTCATTTGTCTCTAGGTATTTTTTGATTTCCTCTGATTTCTTCAGTTATCTGTTGGTTATTTGGTAATGTATTGTTTAGCCTCCATGTGTTTGTGCTTTTTACGTCTTTTTCCCTGTCTTATAGCATTGTGGCCAGGAAAGATGCTTGATATGATTTCAGTTTTCTTAAATTTACTGTGGCTTGATTTGAGACCCAAGATGTGATCCATCCTGGGGAATGTTCCATGAGTACTTAAAAAGAAAGTAGAATCTGCGGTTTTTGATGGCATGCCATATAAATATCAATTAACTCTATCTGGTCTATTGTGTCATTTAAAGCTTGTGTTTCCTTAATATTCTGTTTGGGTTATCTGTCCATTGGTGTAAATGAGGTGTTAAAGTCCCCCACTATTATTGTGTTATGGTCGATTTCCTCTTTAAGAGCTGATAGCTGTTGCCTTATGTATAGAGCTGCTCCTATGTTGGGTGCATATATATTACAATTGTTATATTTTCTTCTTGGATTGATCCCTTGATCCTTATGTAGTGCCCTTCCTTGTCTCTTGTAACATTCTGTATTTTAAAGTCTGTTTTATCTGATATGAGTATAGCTACTCCAGCTTTCTTTTGATTTCCTCTTGCATGGAATATCTTTTTCCATCCCCTCACTTTCAGTCTGTGTGTGTCCCTAGGTCTGAAGTGGGTCTCTTGTAGACAGCATATATATGGGTCTTGTTTTTGTATCCATTCAGTTTGCCGAGTGTTTATCATGAAATAATGTTCACTTTTGTCAAAAGCTTTTGCTGCATCCATTGAGAGGATCATATGATTTTATCCCTCGTTTTATTAATGTGCTATATCACATTTATTGATTTACATGTGATGAACCATCTTTGCATCTCAGGAATAAACCTGCTTGGTCATGGTGTATGATTCTTGTAATGTGCTGTTGAAGTTTGTCTGGTAATATTTTGTTGAGGATTTTGGCATCTGTGCTCATCAAGGATGTTGAGCATTACTTTCATTTTCTTGTAATACGCTTGCCTGGCTTTGGTAACAGGGTAATATTGGCCTTGTAAAATGAGTTTGGAAGTTTTCCCTCCTCTTCAGTCCTTTGGAAGAGTTTGAGATAGAATGGTTAATTTCTTTAAAATGTTGGTAGAATTTACCAGTGAAGCCATCTGGTCTTGGAACTATTTTTGGTTGAGAGGTTTATTATTTACTGTTTCAATCTCCTTACTTGTAATTTGTTCATATTTTCTATTTCCTTATGATTCATTCTTGGTAGGTTGTATGTTTCTAGGAATTTACCCATTTCTTCTAGGTTATCTAATTTGTTGGCATAAAATTGCTCATAGTAATTTCTTCTGATCCTTTACCTTTGTTGTTATGCGTGGTAATATATCCCCTTTCACTTCTGATAATATTGAGTCTTCTCTTTTTTGCCTAGTTAGCCTAGCTAAAGGCTTGCACATCTTTTATTTTCTAACCTTTAAAAAATCAGCTCTTAGTTTCAGTGGTCGTCTCTTGTATTTCTAGTCCCTGTTTCACTTATATCTGGCCTAATTTTTATTTCCTTCTGATAACATTAGGCTTAGTATGTTGTTTAATTCCTTGAGTTTTTTTTAGTTGTTTATTTTAGACCTTTCTTTTTTCTTAATGTAGACTTTTATCATTATAAACTTCCCTCTTAGAACTGTTTTTGCTGCAGCTCATAAGTTTTAGTACATTGTGTTTCATTTTCATTTGTCTCAAAATATCTTGTCAATTGCCCTTTGATTTCTTCTTCAACCCTTTTGTTCAGGAGCCTGTTGTTTAACCTCCACATATTTGTGATATTTCTGGTTTTCCTCCTATAATGTATTTTAGTGTCATACCATTGTAGTCGGAAAGGATACAGTGATTTCAGTTATATTATGACCGAACAGATGATCTATCATGGAGAGTATGCCATGTATGCTTGGGAAGAATGTGTATTTTCTGTTTTGCATATGTCTGTTAGGTCCATCTGATATTATGTGTAGTTTAAGTCCAGTGTCTCCTTATTGATTTTCTTTATGGATGATGATCTATCCATTGACGAAAATGGGGTATTGAAGTCCCAAAATACTGATTTGCTGCCTATTTCTGCCTTTGGGTTAGTTACTATTTGCTTTATATATTTAGGGTGCTCTGATCATGCAGGAATAAAAATGTATAATTGTATGTCCTCTTATAAGTAAATTTACTCCTTATCTTTATACAATGACCTTCTTTGTCTCTTGTTACAGTATTTGACTTCAAGTTCATATAAGTATAGCTACCACTGCTCTCTTTTGGTTTCCATTTGAATAGAATATCTTTTTCCATCCCTTTACGTTCAGTGTAAGTGTGTCATTAAAGCTGAAATGAGACTCTTGTTCTCAGCAGACAGTTGGGTCTTCTTTTTTAAATTCATAAAACCACTCAGTGTCTTTTAATGGGAGAATTTAATTCATTTGCATATAGAGGAATCATTGACCGGGAAGGACTTACTAATTCCATCATATTAATTGTTTCCTGGCTTTTTTCTCATTCTTTTACTCCTTTCTTCTTTTCTTGCTGTCTTTCTTTGTGAATTGATAATTTTGTTGTGGTATGCTTTGATCCTTGTCTCTGTTTTTTGGGTATCTACTAAAGTTTTTGATTCTTTGTTATCATGAGCCTTTCATCCAACCTCTTAGAGTTATGACAGACTATTTTAAAGTGATAACAACTTAATTTTGAATACATACAAAAGCACTACAATTTTACACTCTCCTTTTTTTATGCTTTGATGTCACAATTCACATCATTTTATATTGTGAATCCGTTAAAAAATGATTGCAGTTATAGTTGTTCTTGTCTTTAACTTTTATACTAAAGTTATAATAGATTTACCCATCACCATCACAATATTAGAGTATTCTGAACTATCTTTTTGCCTATGAGTTTTATACTTTCGTGTGTTTTCATGTTCCTAATTAATTAACACGCTTTCGTTTCAGATAGAAGAACTCCTTTTAACAACTGTTGTGTAAAGTCCTTCAGCTTTTCTTTGTTTATGAAAACTCTGTCTCTCCAATTCTAAAGGACAAGTTTGCTGGACAGAGCATTCTTGGCAGTTTTTTTTTTTTTCTTTGCACACTTTGAATATAGCCTTTATGGGCTGCAATATTTTTGCTGAAAAATCTGTTAATCTTATGGGGATTCCCATGTATAAAGAAGTGGCTTTTCTCTTCTTGCTTTTACGATTCTGTCTTTAATTTTTGATAATTTCACTATAGTGCATCTATGTGTAGATCTCTTTGGATTAATCTTCTTTGGATGTATTTGGGCTTCCTTGATCTGGATATCTCTTTCTTTCCCCACATTAGGGAAGTTTTTAGGCATTATTTCTTTGAATATGCTCTCTGCCCTTTCTTTCCTTCTCTTTCTTGAAGTCCTGTAATGCATATATTGATCCACTTACTGGTGTCCCTTATGTGATCTTCACTTTCTTCTATTCTTCTTTCTTTTGGCTCTTTTGATTAGATGACTTCCACTGCCTTGTCTGATTCTTTCTTGCATTAGGTCTAGTCTGCTTGTGAAGCCCTGTATTGAATTTTTCAGTTCACTTATTCTTGAAATCTATGATTTCTGTTTGGTACTTCTTAATATTTTCCGTCTCTTTGTTGAAACTCACACTTTGCTCATGCTTTATTGTCCTGACGTCACTAAGCATCTTTATCACCGTTATTTTGAAATCTGTTGGGTAATTAATTATATCCACTTCATTAAGGTGAGCTCCTAGAGATGTGTTTATTTGTTTGAAACATCCTCATTTCTTTACTTTCCTTGATTCTCTGGGTTGGGTTTTGTATAAAACAGCCCCTTTTCCCAGTTTTGACAGATTGGCCTTAATCAGCCTGGCCTGGTTGTTGAAATCATTGTCTTTGTTCTTAGTGTCTTCCAGCAGTTGAGGGTGTTCCAAGACCCATCAGTGTCCTCAGCGATGTGATTACTGCTCATATGCCTGTTTAGGCTTCTGGACAACTGCCAGTTGCCTGCCGCTTTAACTCCCTGATGCAGGTTAATTGGAAGCCCAATTATCAGGCAGGAGCTGGAAAAGTCAGAATATGACATATGTAGTCTAGCCCCTATGAAGAAGAATCCAGAGCTGGAAGAGTTTCTTCTTCCTCACTCTGTGCTGAGCCGAGGGAAATAATTGCTCTGAATGCTTCTGTGTCCAAGTAAAAGAGCCTTTGTTTTTAGTGGTCCCAGGGACTCATGAAGGCTGAGCCCTTTCAGCTCCCAGAGCTAGGTGAATTGGGGGCTAGTCCCTTAGGTGGCAGTTGAAAACTGGTGTGCTAGATGTGTGGACAAGCTCCTTCCAGGAGAGAAGATAAAAATTTGGTCTTACTTGGAGCTGGGGGAGATAGCAGGGGACATGGCCACCAGCTTTACCAGCCTCCCAAACGGATCCCCGTGAGCTTCCACATGCAGACTAACTGGAAGCTAGAACCACAGGCAGCAGCTAGGAAAATATACAACTTCCTTCCAGGGAGAAACATTCTTGCTGGGAGATGGGCATATTTTGGTCGTCTCCCTCCATGCTGGGTCTGGGTGTATAGCAACGGGGAATCCTCAGGCATCCATTTAAAAACTGCTTCTTTGTTTGCTATAGTACTGTGGTGCTCGGGAATGCAAGCCCAGTTGACTTTCAGAGGTAGGTTATTTTGGGGTCCATGCCTCAGGTGGCAGTTTTAAAAGTCAGGGTTCTAAATGTGTAGACAAGCTCCCTCCAGGGGCATGCAGGAGATTTGGCTTTATGGTTGAAGGAAGCTGCGGGGAGAGGGCAGAGTAAGTACCCACTGGCTCTTTTGGGCTCTGGGCAGGATTCCAGTCAGCTGAAATGCAAGCTGCTTAGAAGCTGGACCCTCAGACAGTAGCTGGGAAAGTATGTAGTCCAACACCCTCCAGGAAGAAATTGGGAGATAAGCATTTGTGTGTGTCCCCTCTGCTCTGAGCTTGTGGAGATAGCCAGAGGGAGTGCTCAAGCGCCTTGTAAAAACTGTTTATTTGTTTGCTCTAATACCATGGGACTTCTGAAGGGAAGCCCTTTTGGCTCTCAGAGCTAGGTGATTTGGGGGCCCATCCCTCAGGCAGCAGCCTTAAAATTTGGGACATTAGAAATGTGGTGCAAACACTGCGCTAACTGGGAAGAGGCTAGGAGTTGGTGGTCTCAGAAAGAGTATAAGGCGCTGTTCTTGGGTGAGGTTTACAATAAGAGTGTGTCTCATCCTTTCCTACACATTTGTGAGTGGGTATTTTCTCAGTTTCCCAATGTGTAGGAGTCACTAAAGTTAGTTTCTTGATATCTTTCAGAGGGAATTGATCTGTGTGTAGCTGTATATTCAGTGCATCCATGGAAGGAGGGAAATTCAGGAGTCTCTTCTGTGTCCATCTTGAGGTATGTGTTGATCTTTTCTAATAACCGACTCCTGGTTTTGTTGACTTTCTATATTGTTTTTCTGTTTTGTTTATGTATGCTGTATTATTTTTCCCATCTGCTGGCCTTGGGTTAAGTGTTTTCTACTTCTTTAAGGAATATGTTCGATTGTGGATGTGAGATATTTATTGTTTTTTAATGTAAGCCTTTACAGCTATAAATTTCCCTCTCATCACTGCTTGTGCTCCATCCCGTAAGGTTTGCTAGTATGTATTTTTTTTCCTTTGGTCTCAAGGTATTTTGTAGTTTCTCTTGTAATTTCTTCCTCGACCCATTGGTTGTTTAAAAGCGTGCTATTTAATTTCCACATATTTGTGAATTTTCATTTCCCTTCTCTTACTGATTTCCACTTTTATCCCATTGTGATGGAAAAAGATGCCTTGTGTGATTTCAGTAGTTTTAATTTTTATTAAGAATTTTTTTGTGGCCTCACATATGGCCTATTCAGGAAATGTTTCACGTACACTTGAGAAAAATCTGTAATTTACTATCTTTGGGTAGAGAGCTGTGTATATTTTCTGCTATTTTCTCATTCTTTTTTCTTCCTGGATTCCCATAATGTCTTCTCTTTTGGATTCCCGTAATTCCCTTAGGGTCCGTTCACGTTTCTTCGTTGATTTTCCTTTTTGCTCTGAGAACTAATAATTTCAAATGATTTGTCTTCAAGTTTGCTGATGCCTTCCTCTGCCTGTTTCAGTCTGCATTTGAACCCCTCTTGTGAAATTTTCAATTTAGTTACACTTTTAACTCCACATTTGCTTTTTGAAAATAAATTCTGTCTCTTTGTTGATATTCTCACTTTGTTGATATATCATCTTCCTGATTTCCTAGGCAGTTGTTTTCAAGAGTTCATCCAGCAACTCTGAAGCCTGTGTTTCTTTAGTGTTACTTTCTAGAGATTTATTATGTTCCTTTGAATGGGCCACATTTCCCTGTTTTTTTCTGTGTTTTGTGAGCTTTTGTCAAAAATTGCATATTGAAAAAAACAGCCACCTCTCCCAGCCTTGTAGACTGGATACTTGCAGAGGAAGGCCTTCACTAATCAGCCTGGTGTAATGAGTTAAGGTCTTCTCAGATCTTTTCTGAGGATGTGCCTTCACTGGGCCTGTGTCTGAAGCCCAGCCACAGCCCCCTAATTCTGCCACACACAGATGTTTCATTTCCCCAAGAGCCTCACCCTTGTCTTCTTGGCCCTTAAATGTTCTGTTGTATTCCTCTGTCAGTAATCTCTGCCCTCCAGGTGTGTGCAGGTCTACAGTTGCCATGAAGTTTTCCTGGTCCTTTGAATCTGTCATTGCTTTCACAGCCACCAATCTGATATAAAAAATATTCCAGTATTCCTATCTCAGCTGTGAGTCATGTGAGACAGAAATCAGACTCTCAGACATTGCCTGGCATGCCACACATTGCAATCAAGTTGTACTCTTTTACTTTTCTCCCAGTGGAGGACCAGTAATTGGGCAGCTTTCACTTTACTGCACCATACTGAGTCAGGAATGGGTTAGGATAAGAGTGAGCAAAAATGTCACGAAATTTGCTATCATTTTGAGAGTGACTCTTTCCTGATTGGTCATTCACTTTGTTGCTTCAGATTACTGACTGGTTTCTAGAGCTCCCACAAAGCTGTTTGTATTCTATTGTGTAGTTCAGTGTTTTCATGGGGTTACAGACCTGGAGCTTCCTATTCTGCCATCTTACCTATATCACTGCTGTCCTTCGTTTCTGGAAGATAGGTTTACCAGATATAGAATTCTTGGTTAACAGTGTTTTTCTTTCAACACGTGAATATGAAATCCACCAGCCTTCTCCCTTGACGCTTTCAAAATTCTCTTTGTTTTTAGTTTTTGCAATTTTAATATAGTGTTTTTGTGTAGATCTCCTTTTGGAGTTCACTGAGTTTCTTGGATATGTACTTTCATGTATTTTATCATATTTGAGGTGTTTGGAACAATTATCTCTTCAAATATTTTCCCTGGCTTTCTATCCCTTTCTCTCCATGCAGGATTCCTGTCATGGATATGTTGTCATACTTGATGATGTCTTGTAGGTCTTTTACATTCTGCTCGTTATTCTTCAC
>NW_006776652.1:2332719-2351592 GCF_000442215.2 Lipotes vexillifer
TTTCCACCCCTCAGAGTGGATAGTCTCAATCAGTTCTTCAAATGTGCCAATTCTTTATTCTGCTGCTTGAGTCTGCTAATGAATCCCCCCTAATGACTTTCTTATTTCAGTTGTGGCACTTTTCAACTCTAGAATTATATTTGATTCCTTTTTGTAATTTCTTTCTCTTTGTTAGTATTCGTCACTTGGTGAGACACCATTTTCCTGATTTCCTTTAGTTCTTTGTCCAAAATTTCATTTAGTTCTATGGGAATATGTAAGAGAGTAATTTAAAGTCTTTTTAATGCCTGGACAATGTGTATATGTGTATGTCCACATTGTGTGGAGAATTTGTGTATATATATATATATATATATATATATGTACACACACACATTTTTTTCCTCATTCATGGGTCATACTTTGTTGTTTGTTTTCATACCTCATAACTCTTTGTTGAAAATTTTTATGTTAAATAATATAAAGTAGAAATTCTGGAAATCAGATTCTCCCTTCCCATCAGGATTTTCTGTTACAGCTGTTTGTTGCTGTTGTTGGTGGTGGTGGTGGTACTGCTCCTGTTTGTTGAAATCTAGCTTGCATTTGGGAAGATGTAATGGTTGTTACAGGTTGGAAGGAAGCTTTATGATATGAGAAGCCCATACCATTTTTTGTGACTTTATTTTAAATTAATATAAGATGGTGTTGGTTTTATTGGATATATTTTTATGTTCCATGCTACTAAGGTTTACATTCAAACATTTGACAAAAGTGTATTTAGGACTTTTCATAAGTATTTGATTGAGAGTATTCAGTGGTTATCTTTTGTTTATTGTATATACATGGGTCTCTTTCTGGGCTCTCTAGTTTGTTCCATTGGTCGATATGTTTGTATTTAACCCAGTACTATTCTGTTTTAATTACTGTAGCTTGCTAATTTTTTTTTTTTTTTTGCCGTACGCGGGCCTCTCACTGTTGTGGCCTCTCCCGTTGCGGAGCACAGGATCCAGATGCGCAGGCTCAGCAGCCATGGCTCACGGGCCCAGCCGCCCCGCGGCATGTGGGATCTTCCCGGACCGGGGCACGACGGCAGGCGGACTCTCAAGCACTGCGCCACCAGGAAAGCCCGGTAATATGTTTTGAAAGCAGGAAGTGTGATCCCTTGAGCTTTATTCTTCAAAAGATTGTTTTGGCTATTTGGGGTCTTTTGTGGTGCCCTATGAATTTTTGGATTGCTTTCTCTATTTCTGTATTGAACCCCATTGGGATTTTAATAGGGACTTCATTGAATCTGTGGACCACTATGGTAGTAAGTACATTCTAAAAATAGTAATCATGAACATGGGATGTTTTTCATATTATCAGTGTCTTCTTTAATTTTCCTCATCATTTTTTTATACTTTTGAGTGTACAGGTCTTTCACCTCTGGTTAGGTTTATTTCTAAGTATTTTATTCTTTGCTTTGAAGTTGATAATGGGATTGTTTTCTTAATCTACTTTTCAGATTTTTCATTGTTAATGAGTAGAAATGTAACTGACTTCTGTATGTCGATTTTTTTTTTTTTTGGGTTTTTCTTTTTTTTTTTGCGGTACGCGGGCCCCTCACTGTTGTGGCCTCTCCCGTTGTGGAGCACAGGCTCCGGACGCGCAGGCCCAGCGGCCATGGCTCACGGGCCCAGCCGCTCCGCAGCATGTGGGATCTTCCCGGACCGGGGCACGAACCCGTGTCCCCTGCATCGGCAGGCGGACTCCCAACCACTGCGCCACCAGGGAAGCCCTGTATGTTGATTTTTATGTATTTCCACTTTAGTGAATTCATTTTCTATGGCGTTGTTGAGACTTGCTACCAAAAAAATTGTATCATCTACAAAGATAATTTTACTTCTTCCTTTCTAATGTGAATGTATTTTATTTCTTCTCCTTACTTAATTTATCTATGTAGGATTTCCAGGACTATGCTGAATAAAGGCGGCAAGATTTGACATGCTTGCCTTCATGTTCATAAAGGAAAAGCTGTCACTTTTTCACTATTGAGTTTGATATTTGCTGTGTCCTTTTCATATTTGGCCTTCTTTATGTTCATTTCCTTCTGTTCCTAGCTTATGGAGGATTTTTATCTGAAAGAATGTTGAGTTTTTTCCAAATCCTTTTTCTGCATCTGTTGAGATGATCATGTGGGGGGCGGGTTGTTTTGTTTTGTTTGTTTCATTCTGGTAATGACAGGTATCATGACATTGATTGATTTATGGATGTTGAACCATCCTTGAATCCCAGCGTCATATGTATAAATCCACTTGGTCATATGTATAATCCATTGAATGTGCTGTTTAATTTGGTTTGCTAGTATTTTGATGAGGTTTTTAACATCTGTGTGCATCAGGGATATTTTATCTTTTCTTGTAGTGTCTTTGTCTTGTTTTGATATCAGGGTAATGCTGGCCTTGTAAAATTAGTTTGGAAGAGTTCACAGTTTTTCAGTGTTTAGCAAGAGTTCGCTATGGTTTGAATATGTCCTTCCAAATTTCATATGTTAAAAATCTAATGCCTGATGTGATAGTAAGAGTAGGTGGGGCCTTTGGGAGTTGCTTAGGTCATGAGGGCAGAGCACTCATAAATGGGATTAGTGCCCTTATTTTTTTTTAATAAAAAGGTCCAAAGATACCTCTAGCCCCTTCCATGATGTGAGAACACAGAGAGAAGGTACCAACTAGGAGTCAGAAAGAATAGTCTCATCCAAGTGTGATGATGCCATAATATCAGACTTCCGGTCTCCAGAATGTGAGCTATTATTTATAAGCTATGCAGTCAGTGGTATTTTGTTATTGTATCCCAAATGGAGTAAGCAAGAGTTTCAGAAAGATTGGCATTAATCTTCTTGAAATGGTGACAGAATTCATCTGTGAAGACATCTGATCTTGGGCTTTTCTCTGCTGAGATTTTTTTGATTACTGATTCAATCTCCTTAGTAGTTTTAGATCTCTTTAGGTTTTTGATTTCTTTTTTACTTAATCTTTGCAGGTTGTGTGTTCCTAGGAATTATCCATTTCTTCTAGGTTCTCCAGTTTCATGGCATACAATTAATCATAACAGTCCTTTATAATCCTTTGTATCTCTGTGGAATCCATTTTATGTTTCCTTTCATACCTGTTTAAATTTATTGGGATCTTCTCTCTCTCTCTCTCTCTTTGTTAGACTAGCTAAGGATTTGTCAATTTTTGTTTTTCTTTTTA
Organism: Lipotes vexillifer; assembly: GCF_000442215.2. NCBI lineage: Eukaryota > Metazoa > Chordata > Mammalia > Artiodactyla > Lipotidae > Lipotes > Lipotes vexillifer. The sequence continues at coordinate 2,335,929 of NW_006776652.1, forward strand.
AAAAACTCGGCTCTTAGTTTAATTAATCTTTTCTATTGTTTTTCTAGTCTGTATTTCATTTATTTCTGCTCTGCTCTTTACTTCCTTCCCTCTGCTAAATTTGGGCTTACTTTGTTCTTCTTTTTCTAGTTTCTTTAGGGATGATGTTAAGTTGTTTATTTGAGATTTTTCTTTTATCTTAATCTAGGGATTCATGACTATAAACTTCGCTTGTAGAACTGCTTTTGATGTATCCCATATGTTTTGGTATACAGTTTTCATTTTAATTTTTTTCAAGATATTTTCTAATTTCTGTTTTGTTTTCATTTCTGAAAACAAAATAATCTTTCTCAAGATTATATTATTTAATTTCCACACATTGTGAATTTTCCAGCTTTTTTATGTTCTTTGTATTTACATTCCATGGTGGACAGAAAAAATACTTAGTATAGTTCAGTCTTGCTAATTTTATTAAGACTTGTTTTGCGACCTAATATGTGATCTAGGAGAAAGTTCCATGTAGAGTTGAAAATAATATCTACCTGTTGGGTGGAATTTTCTATATATGGCTCTTAGGTCCATTTGGTTTATAATGTTGTTGAAAGTTAGCTGTTCCTTTATTGATTTTACATCTGTATGTTCTATCCATTATTGAAAATGTTCTGTGACACTTCAAATTTGGTATCAGGGATTTCTCATTGACTCCATATGGGCCCACAGTGAAGCTAAAAATCGTATTTACTGCAGGCATTCTTTTTCTTTAAGCTACAATGCAAAGAGACAGAATGACAGTCCCCCCTTTTGTTTCTGTTCTATTTTTTTTAACACTTATTTATTTGGCTGCGCCAGGTCTCGGTTGTGGCATGCGGGATCTTCGTTGCCACATGTGGGATCTAGTTCCCTGATCAGGGTTCAAACCCAGTCCCTCTGCATTGGGAATGTGGAGTCTTTTTTTTTTTTTTAATTGGAGTATATTTGCTTTACAGTGTTGTGTTAGTTTCTGTTGTACAGCAAAGTGAATCAGCTACACATATACCTATATCCCCCCTTTATTGTATTTCCTTCCCATTTAGGTCACCACAGAGCCCTGAGTAGAGTTCCCTGTGCTATACAGTAGGCTCTCATTAGTTATCTATTTTATATATAGTATCAATAGTGTATATATGTCAATCCCAGTCTCCCAATTCATCCCACACCCTCTTTCCCCCTTGGTATCCATGTGTTTTTTCTCTACATCTGTGCCTGTATTTCTGCTTTGTAAATAAGATTGTCTATACCATTTTTTTCAGATTCCAAATATATGCGTTAATATACGATATTCGTTTTTCTCTTTCTGACTTACTCCACTATGTATGACAGTCGCTAGGTCCATCCACATGTCTACAAATGACCCAGTTTTGTTGCTTTTTATGCGTAATATTCCACTGTATATATGTAGCATATCTTCTTTATCCGTTCCTCTGCTGATGGACATTTAGGTTGTTTCTATGTCCTGGCTATTGTGAATAGGGCTGCTGTGAACATTGGGGTGCACTTGTCTCTTCTCTCTCTTTAAGCTACAATGCAAAGAAACAGAAGAACAGGTGTTTCCCTTTAATTACTTAGAGTTTGACACCTCCCGCCCCCGCTTTGTTTCTGTTCTGAACATTGGCCACAGAATAGTTACAGTTTGACACAGTACTTGCCAATGAAATACCACCTGAGAGATTCTGAGAACTTACTTGTTTTCCTGATCCAGCATGGCTCCTTCCAACTTCTGTTGTCCTTTATAGGTCAATCATGCACACTTGAAAGCAAAATAACACTTTCCAAAGATGGTGTGGCAGGGTGATAAAACTGACCTGGGTCCTTCGTCACATCATTGAGCTGTCTCTCCAACCCTGGATTTCTTATTAGGTGAGAAGGATAAACTGCAATATATTTAAGCCACTGCCGTATAATTTCCTGTATTCTTGGTAAAGAATGACCCACCCGGAAATGGCATTTCGAGGTGCAGACGTCAATATTTAAAATTGGCTGAATGGGGATAGAAGAGAAAATTCAGTTATTCCAGGCAAGAGAATTAGACATCTTTATTACATGGTGATGAAAATGTGTGCTCAAACAGGTACTTACTTATCCTGGGACACAAAATATAGGGTAAGGAGAATTGATGAAAGAAAAAAAATTGAGAATTTTAACTTGGGTGTGTTATATTTTGCTACTTTCTATACAGTCCTAAAAGGCAGGGATGATTTCAGACTTCAGCCAGCCATTCTGCTCAAAACATGGAAGAATGAAATATAGCTTTGCTAAGGGAACATTCTCTAGCTGCAGGCTGTAATGTATATTGAGTCAAAGAGTCATGATTTGGATTTCTGTGAGTTGAAATAATAACAGCTAACATTTATATGATACTGCCTACCTGCTAAACACTGTTGTAAGCACTTTACATTTATTAACATATTTAATCCTCACAACAGCCGTGTGATGGGTGCCATTATCTGCAACATCCTTCCCGTATTGACAGATTTCTAAATGGAGGCCCAGAGAGGTTAACTACCTTGCCCCTAAGGTCACACATATAAACTATGACTTGAACTCTGGTTATTTGGCTGCAAGTTCCATGATCTCCAAACCTACCCTATAGCACTTCTCTTCCCCGAACTGAAAATATAACAGAGTGGCTACTACCCATATTTACAGGGTGTAAGAAGAGAATGCCCAGCCATTGTTAAGCGAACACCTGGGACTGTTCATAATTACTTCAAGGCAATTCAGTTAAGGGAAGAGGGGATAAATCATAGAGGCCAGCTGATAAATGCAAAATCTTAACAGGCTTAAAAATGTTACAAAAAAAACAGTTGATGACTGTTACATGTGGGATGCACCAGAAATACAACTGGGATCTGCAACATGAGTTTAACTCAGGTCACATCTGGCTTGATGTGAGGATGCTGAGAGCCTTGTGAGGGAGAAAAGTCTACCCCATGCCCCTACGGAGACCACACACTCTGAATTCTCCTGTAAGGGAGATTGGGGTTCATCATCTCCTCTACAGCAGCAGTGGCGCTAAGCTACAGCTGCCTAATGCCATAGTTCTTGGTTACTATTTTTTCAGGACTTGTGCAATGCTAGAGGTTGCACTGTCCAGTGCCTCTGCTTCCTCATCAGCGGTCACTGCTGAAGCATACCAGGGATTAGGAATACTCCATCTAACACTACACGTGGGGTCATCCTTGCCTCTAGCTAAAAGGTGATTCATCTCTACCATCTCATCTGCTTCTTAGGACTGCTGCCAGTACCAAGTGCATTAGGTCAGGCTCACCAGAAGCAAAACTTCAATGGGGACACATGGGACAATGATTGAGAGAATGGTCTCATCAACAGGGGAGTGGGGAAGACAGGATAAGGCAGTGGGAAAAAGCAAAGCAAAGATGTGATCTGGAAAGTTACATTAGCTTGGTCCCCAAGGGACCTCTGGAACATGAATGGGAAAGAGAAGGCAAGAGGGCTGTATTTGACACCCCCACCCGCACCACCAGTCACTAGTTTCTGGCTGATAGCACAGATGTGTGAGTTACTGAGTGAGGCAGTGTGTGCCTAGTTAGGGGCAATTCCCTGAGAAGGCGGCAGCTGTGAACCATTAGTACCAACACTCACAGCCACCAGGGAAGAGGTGCCCCATCCCAGTGAAGGCACCTACGGGCCTCCAAGAGCCTCCACTACAGAGATTTAAAAGGAAGGACAAAACCCAGTGGAGCTCAAAGAACTTTAGGGGTAGGGTCAAGGGGCAAGCACTATCTCAGAGTTAGCCTAAGCTCCCCGTCCTCAGTCCCCACGGTGGACCTGGGCCTCTCATGAACAGGGAAGGTCCAGGCCCTGCAGCCATTGGAGTAAGAGATTCCTGGTCGAAAAGCATAAATGAGTACCCAATTCTTTTTCCAAAGACTCATATAACACCCTATGTGGGAAACCCTATATCCTGGAGCCACATGTCCCAGTCAAGATTTTCTAATTTCCTAAAACTGAAAACTCTTTCCTTTTTTCCATGGAAATCGCCCTGAGCCCACAAAGCCTTCGGACCTAGGGAGATTGACCCTGCATGATCACTCAGTGCCTGAGGCAAAGGGATATGGCCGGTCCTGGGCAGAGCATTGTCAAGATTTGGGACATTGGGGCACTGGGGATTAGAGTGAGGGAGCAGGGCTAAAGAGACAGTGCCCTGGATGGATATAAAGCTGGGTGCTCCAGATCTTCAGTCCATGACTAGAGGACTGGGGAGGGTGTGGCTGAAGGTCCTGAATCCTGGGGCTGGATCACTGGCACATAAGCATAGCGAACAGGATGGGGCCAAGGGTTGCAGGGCTTGGGGGTGTGGGTGGATACCCTTCACTGGCATTGTGGGAAGCTGAGTGTGCGGCTCGGGGCTGTCATTCAGCTGTTGGAGGACTTAGGAAGGCTTGAGAATGAAGTCCATTATAATATTGCTCTCCCTTCCCACAGAACCAGAGTCCAGAACAAACACACACTGTCTCCTCCCATGTCTCCCAAGAGGCTGAATACCATGGGGTTCTCAACCTTTGAGTGAATGAGGTATAGCTGTCAAAAGAAGTGGAGAGAGATCCATGTGGGAAATGAACTGGAAGGTGTTTCCCCCATCCTAGGCAAGTATTTCCTAGAGAATTATGTGCTGGGTTCTCTATCACAATGTGTGGACGTGGCAGTAAAACACATAGACATAGTCTAGGCCTGCAACCCCTTAAAGTATTTTGGCACCTGGTGACCCCAATCAATTCAAGACCTGCTTTTCACAGTGTTTTTTTTTTAACTGTTGTAAATGGGAATATTTCCACCTAAAATATCTCTAGCAGACATCAAATTTGTATGCCTTATTCCATTTCCTTCTGTCCACCTAAAGCTGATGAAAAATACGATGAACCTTAAATAAACTCAGTATACCAGGCCTTTGCAGACCTACCTGACTCTTTCTTCATCAATCAAAAGTGAGATGTATTTTATGAACCGTCTATAACACTGGGCAGCAAACTACAGCCATCCAGGTGTTTTGTAAATAAAGGTCTATTGGAGCACAGCCACACTCCATCTTCATGTTGTGTCTATGGCATCTTTCACATACAACAACAAAAGCGAGTCATTGCAACAAAGAACATAAAGGCTACAAAGACCGAAATATTTACTACGTGACCATTTTACAGAAAATTACTCATTCCATCTGGTCTAAGAGGCTAGCTTTCAATACTAACAAGAAGAGCTACTGTGAAACCCCTTCCAAACACTTAAAAGCCCCTCCCTCCACTAACTCTTCTGTAAATTTGGTTTGTTCTGTGTGTGTGTGTGTTTGTGGTGTGCACTACACCTAGAGGCTCCTGTGAAATGTCCTTGATAATCACAAGTGCTGACCCTGCTGGACTTTCACTGTGAAAGTGAACATCCTTTTAGTCAGAGGTCCCACAGGCCCTCAGAGGTCCAACCATGGTTGGTCTCTAGTTCAGCTCATTGAACTATCAGTCAGTTTATTTTGTTAAGCTAGGCTGTCCACATTTTCAAAACTTGGGGCAGGTATGTACATTTCTGGCCTGCAGTTTCCAAGAAATACTTTGTTGTAATTCTAAAGTTCTGACAGCTGAGCTTTCAGTATTGCACTACTGTCTACTTGTCTGTTATTCGTCTGTGATGGGAAGAGAAAAGCAGCCCCTTCCTTCTCCTTGGCCTGTTTATACTCCCACCTAGGCATAAAGTCTAAGGCCACTGGTAAACGGCACATCATTACACATGTGCCGTTCAGCGTCTGCTGTATAAAATATGGTGACTGATTTAAATACAGGTAACGCTGCCCTTATGGGAGCCATAGCCTCTAATAAGACTGTTCACTCATCATCATTTTTGTGGCTATCCAGTAATGTGGCAAATTTTAACTGAAAGTGATTAAGGGGACTTCCCTGGTGACGCAGTGGTTGAGAATCACCTGCCAATGCAGGGGACACGGGTTCAGTCCCTGGCCCGGGAAGATCCCACATGCCGCGGTGCAACTAAGCCCATGCGCCACAACTACTGAGCCCGTGTGCTACAACTGCTGAAGCCTGCACTCCTAGAGCCCATGCTCCTCAGCAAGAGAAGCCACTGCAGTGAGACGCCCACGCACCGCAACAAAGAGTAGCCCCTGCTCGCCGCAACCGGAGAAAGCCCGTGCACAGCAAGAAAGACCCAACACAGCCATAAATAAATAAATAAATTAAATTAAATAAAACTATGCTGTTGCTTTAAATAAATAAATAAATAAATAAATAAATAAATGATGAAGAATTACAAAGTCCACTTTGGGAAACCCTGAACCTTAACAAGTTTTAAACATCCCGATTTCCTCAATAATAGGAAAAATAAAAATAACATGTTAGCACGTTACTGCTTTTCAGTTAATCAAAAATTTTCAGGACATAGAGAAGAATTAATCAGTTTATAAATTCTTTTATAATCTACAGCTGCTCTTGTGCCAGTTGATTTTTCAGACCAATAAGTACTTCAATAATTGTACATGACCTCAAATATTCCAAAGGAAAAGGAAAAAAATCCATGTCTAATGGCTCCTTAAAAATTTTTCCTTCTGCATCTGCAGTTGTGAGGAATAAAATATATAGCAGTGAGTTAAATGAATATGACCAATAGACACTGGATTACAACAGAAGAAAGAATGCTATGCATTCACTGCTTTAAAGCAATTTAAAGAATTTGAAGACTTGGTCCATAAATGTAAAAGGGAAGACATTTTTAATATTAGACAACTTTCATATATATTGTCTCCATGATTTCATCACAATATACAAGTAATGTTAGCATAATATACTTTATATTCAATCTGGCATAGTTTCTCACAAAAAGCCTAATTCATCGAAATATCTTCAATTTCCTACTTATGTTGTTTTGGTCAAGTAAAACAAAAAAACAAGTTTAAGAAAAAATATAAACATGCATTCAAACTAGTCAGAAAACCAGTGGTTTAGTGATTTGTACACAGTGCAACAAATCATCTGAACCTATAGAGCTACTTTGCAAAATGTCTATGTAAATTTTAAAAATGCGTTCCTTGAAGATTTTAACCTCAAGATTGACACATTGGTCTTTAAAATTTTTTTTGAATTTAACATCCAAGATCTTTGACTGAAACCTTGAAACTCACTAAGGAATATGTTTTGGCTAAAGTTTCCTATGGAAATCAGAATTTTAACACTGAGTAAACAAACGTACTTCTTTGCCATGCAATAATTTTACTTCTCTTCTTTCCTACAAATATCAGGGGTCAGCAGACTTGTTCTGCAGAAGACCACACAGTAAATATTTTAGCCTTTCAAGACTATACCATTTCTGCTGCAAATAATCAACTCTAGTGTTGTAGTATGAAAGCAGCCATAGACAACAAACAAACAAACAGGTGAGACCTTGTAAAAACAAAACTGTATTTACAAAAACAGGTAGTGGGCCACACTGTATTTAATGTATTGTTGGATTCTGTTTGCTGGTGTTCTGTTGAGCATTTTTGCATCAATATTCATCAATGATACTGGTCTATAATTTTTTTTTGTAGTATCTTTGTGTGGATTTGGTATCAGGGTTATGGTGGGCTCATAGAATGAGTGAGGGAGTTTTCCTTCCTCTGCAATTTTTTGGAAGAGTTTGAGAAGGAAGGGTGTTAGCTCTTCCCTAAATGTTTGATAGAATTCACCTGTGAAGCCATCTGGTCCTGGACTTTTGTTTGTTGCAGGATTTTTAATCACAGTTTCAATTTCATTACTTGTGATTGGTCTGTTCATATTTTCTATTTCTTCCTGGTTCACTCTTGGAAGGTTATACCTTTCTAACCATTTGTCCATTTCTTCCAGGTGTTCATTTAATTGGCATATAGTTGTTTGTGGTAATCTCTTATAATCCTCTGTATTTCTGCAATGTCAGTTGTGATTTCCCCTTTTTCATTTCTAATTTTATTGATTTGAGTCCTCTCCCTTTTTTTGTGATGAGTCTGGCTAATGGTTTATCAATTTTGCTTATCTTGTCAAAGAACCTGCTTTTAGTTTTATTGATCTTTGCTACTGTTTTCTTTGTTTCTATTTCATTTATTTCTGCTCTGCTCTTTATGATTTCGTTCCTCCTGCTAACTTTGGGTTTTGTTTGTTCTTCTTTCTCTAGTTCCTGTAGGTGTAACGTTGGATTGTGTATTTCAGATTTTTCTTGTTTCTTGAGGTAGGCTTGTATAGCTATAAACTTCCGTCTTAGAACTGCCTTTGCTGCATCCCGTAGGTTTTGGATCATTGTGTTTTCATTGTCATTTGTCTCTAGGTATTTTTTGATTTCCTCTTTGATTTCTTCAGCAATCTCTTCGTTATTTGGTAACGTATTTTTTGGCCTCCATGTATTTGTGCTTTTTACGGTTTTTTCCCTGTACTTGATTTCTAATCTTATAGCATTGTGGTCAGAAAAGATGCATGATATGATTTCAGTTTCCTTAAACTTACTGAGGGTTGATTTGAGACCCAAGATGTGGTCTATCCTGGGGAATGTTCCATGCGTACTTGAGAAGAAAGTGTAATCTGGTTTTTGGATGGAATGTCATATAAATATCAATTAACTCTCTCCGGTCTATTGTGTCATTTTAAAGCTTGTGTCTCCTTATTACTTTTCTGTTTGGACGATCTGTCCATTGGTGTAAGTGAGGTGATAAAGTCCCCCACTATTATTGTGTTACTGTTGATTTCCTCTTTTAGAGCTGTTAGCAGTTGCCTTATGTATTGAGGTGTTCCTATGTTGGGTGCTTATATACTTATAAGTCTTATATCTTCTTCTTGGATTGATCCCTTGATCATTATGTAGTGTCCTTCCTTGTCTCTCGTAACATTCTTTATTTTAAAGTCTATTTTATCTGATATGAGTATTGCTACTCCAGCTTTCTTTTGATTTCCATTTGCATGGAATATCTTCTTCCATCCCCTCACTTTCAGTCTGAATGTGTCCCTCGGTCTGAAGTGGGTCTCTTGTAGACAGCAACTGCATGGGTCTTGTTTTTGTATCCCTTCAGCAAGCCTGTGTCTTCTTGTTGGAGCATTTAATCCATTCACGTTTAAGGTAACTATCGATATGTATGTTCCTATTACCATTTTCTTGATTATTTTGGGTTTGTTTTGTAGGTCCTTTTCTTCTCTTGTGTTTCCCACTTAGAGAAGTTCCTTTAGCATTTTTCGTAGAGTTGTTTTTGTTGTGCTGAATTCTCTTAGCTTTTGCTTGTCTGTAAAGCTTTTGATTTCTCCATCGAATGTGAATGAGATCCTTGCCGGGTTGAGTCGTCTGGGCTGTAGGTTCTTCCCTTTCATCACTTTAAGTATATCATGCCACTCCCTTCTGGCTTGTAGAGTTTCTGCTGAGAAATCAGCTGTTAACCTTATGGGAGTTCCCTTGTATGTTATTTGTTGTTTTTCCCTTGCTGCTTTCAAATTTTTTTCTTTGTCTTTAATTCTTGTTGATTTGATTTCTATGTGTCTTGGCGTGTTTCTCCTTGGGTTTATCCTGTATGGGACTCTGCACTTCCTGGACTTGGGTGGCTCTTTCCTTTCCCAAGTTAGGGAAGTTTTCTTCTATAGTCTCTTCAAATATTTTCTCGAGTCCTTTCTCTCTCTCTTCTCCTTCTGGGACCCCTATAATGCGAATGTTGTTGTGTTTAATGTTGTCCCAGAGGTCTCTTAGGCTGTCTTCATTTCTTTTCATTCTTTTTTCTTTATTCTGTTCTGCAGCAGTGAATTCCACCATTCTGTCTTTCAGGTCACTTTTCTGTTCTTCTGCCTCAGTTATTCTGAAATTGATTCCTTCTAGTGTATTTTTCATTTCAGTTATTGTATTGTTCATCTCTGTTTGTTTGTTCTTGAATTCTTCTAGGTTTTTGTCAAACGTTTCTTGCATCTTCTTGATCTTTGCCTCCATTCTTTTTCCGAGGTCCTGGCTCATCTTCACACTCAGTATTCTGAATTCTTTTTCTGGACGGTTGCCTATCTCCACTTCATTTAGTTGTTTTTCTGGGGTTTTATCTTGTTCCTTCATCTGGTACATAGCCCTGTGCCCTTTCATCTTGTCTGTCGTTCTGTGAATGTGGTTTTTGTCCCACAGGCTGCAGGACTGTAATTCTTCTTGCTTCTGCTGTCTGCCCTCTGTTGGATGAGGCTGCGCCGTCGCATTTCTTCAACGTAGCGGGAATACGTGAATTCCAACTAACCCAAATAATGTAAAATTCATTAAAAAAAGGCCTAAGATGTATCCTAAAAATTTTTCTCTAACCCAAATGGGATCGAGTGCCTCCAAGATTATGGCAGGAGTCTGTACAGAGTTTTTATGGTGTAAAATTTACCTTGGTTCTTTTTTAAAAATAAACTTTTAATTTTGAGATAATTGTACATTCACATACAATTGTAAGAAATAAACTAGAGATCCTGTGTACCCTTCCTGATTTTCTCCAGTGGCAACATGTTGCTAAACATAGTACAGGAATTTAACAAAAATATTCACGTTGATACAATCCAGTCATATTCAGGTTTCCATGTTTCACAGATATGAATTTGTATGTGTGCATGTGTATATTTACCTCATGTAGTTTTCCCACATGCATATGTCCATATATTCACCACTAAATACACAAGAGAGTTTCATTACCACAAAGATCCCTCATGTTGCCTTTTTAGTCACACCCACCTCTCTCTTGTCCCCCTAACCTCACCTTTAACCCATGTTAACCATTACTATTTTCTTCATAGTTTTCTCACTTTAAGAAATATTATAGAAATGGAATCATATAGTATGTAACCTACTGGGATTGGCTTTTTTCACTCAACGTAATTTTCTGGAAATTCGTCCAGGTTCTTGCTTTTATCAATAGTTCGCTCTTTTTCATTGCCGAGTTCCTAATATTGAACCAGCCTTGCATATGTGGAATTAATTCTACTGGGTCATAAGGTATCATGCTATTTATACATGGTTTGATTTAATTTGCTAGTGTTTTTGAGAATTCTTGCATGTATCTTCATGAGAAATACTGGTATGTACTTTTACAGTTTTGTACTTTGTCTGCTTTTGGCATCAAGGTACGATGGCCTCATAAAATAAATTAGAAAATGTTCCCTCTTCTGTTTTCTGGAAGAGACTGTTTAAAATTAGTCCTTCTTCAAATGTTTGGTAGGATACTCCAGTGAAATCACCTGGGCCTGGGTATTTCTCTTTCAGGAGTTTTTAAATTATAAATTCAGTTTCCTTAGTGGTTATGTCTCTATTCAGATAATGTATTTTATCTAGGATTTTGGAATGTGGTTTTTGAGGAATTATTCCATTTTCTCTAGACACCGAATTCATGAGTATAGTAAAACTGTTCATAGTAATTCCTTCTTACCCTTTAATGGCTACAGGGTCTATGTTGATATCCCATTTCATTCCTGATACTGATGATTTGTGTCTTCTCTCTTATTTTTGTCATAATTATAAGAGATTCATCCATTTTATTTTACTTTTTGAAGACCCAACTTTTTGTTTCCTTGCCTCTTGTTTTTCTGTATGAATGATATTGATTTCTGTTTTTGTCTCTTTTATTTCCATCCATCTGCTTCCTTTAGATTTATTTTGCTCCACTTTTTCAAGTTTCTTGAGGTGTGAATTTAAACTACTGATTTGAAACATTTCTTTATGTATAACGTGACCATTTAGTGTAAAACATTTCCCACTCATCCTGGCTGTAGCAGCATTCTACAGGTTTGACATGTTGTATTTTCATTCAGTGCTATGTCTTTTTAAATGATTTCCTTTGAAATGACTTCCTGTTTGACCCATGGTTTATTACTGTGCTGTTAAATTTCAAGGTCTTTGGAGGGTCTCCTGTTGGCTGTTATTTATATCTAGTTTGATTCCGTTGTGGTTAAAGAATATACCCATTCTTTTAAATTTGGTGAGGTGTGTTTTATGGCCCAGTATATGGACTGTCTTGGTGAGTGTTTCATGGGTGCTGGCAAAACAAACATATATTCTGCTGTTCTTGGGTGGGATGATATACGTGTGTGTGTGTGTGTGTGTGTGTGTGAGTGTGTGTGTGTGTGTATAAATTAGATCCTGGCATTTGATCATGGAGTTCAGAACTGCTACATCCTTGATGATTTTTCTTCCAGTAGTTCTGTCAGTTGATAGAACAATACCAGCAATTGTCAATAGTAATACATTTTCTCAATTTCTCTATCTGCTCTCTCAGGTCTTCCTTCATGCATTCTGTCATCTGGTTCATATACATATAGGAATGTTACATCTTCCTGGTGGATTGATTCATGATTATTAAGTAATGTCCCTTGTTGTCTGTAATAAATTTCTTTGCCCTGAAATCTACTTTAGTATACTCCTGATTTTTAAAATTGATTGCATGATATGTCTTTTTCCACCCTTTTGCTTTCAATCTACCTATGTCATTGACTTTGATAAACAGCATATACTTACGATTTTTAATCCACCCTCGCAATCTCTCTTTTGAAGGGTGTAATTAGAACTGTTACTTACTGATATGTGAGGGCTTAAGTTAGCCATTTTATTATTTATTTTACATGTGTTTCCTCTGGTTCTCATTTTTCTATTACTTCTTTCTTGTTTTTCTGTGGGTTATTTGTTTCTTATTTAAGATTCTATTTGGATTCATTCTTAATGTTTTTAGTGCATCTCACTGTACTTTTCTTAGTGGTTGCTCTGAGTATTACAATGTACATATGTGCCTTATCACAGTATATTACCACTTGTAGTTAAGTGTGAAAACATCACTTTCATGTAGGTACCTTTATCTTTCCCATTTTTAAATATCATTTTCTAGAGTATCAGTATTATCATTTTTGCTTCAGTTATCACATGTGATTCTAAAATCTTGTGGGTAGAAGGATAATCTATTGTATATACTCATATTTGTGTTCTTTTCATTTTTTCTTCCTCCCTAATGCTCCAGTATTTCTTCTTTTATCATTTACTTCCATTTGAAGAACTCCTTGAGACATTGTTTAAGGGTAGGTCTGCTAGCAACAAATTCTTTCAGTTTTCTTTCATCTAAAAACATGTTCATTGAACTTCATTACTAAAGAATAGTCTTGCCAGATGCACATTCATCAGTTGACAGTGTTTTCTTTCAGCACTTGAAGAAAAAGATTGTGCCATCTCCTTTCGAGCTCCAGCGTTTCATATGGTATGTGCTGTCATCTGAATTGGTGTGTTCCCCTCTCCCCCATGGGTAATGAACCATTTCTTTCTGGCTGCTTTCAATATTTTCTTTTCTGTTTAGTTTTCACAATTTTATTTTATTTTATTTTATTCTGTTTTTGAGAATTTTATTTTTTTATTGTTTTTTAACATCTTTTTTTTTTTCAACATCTTTATTGGGGTATAATTGCTTTACAATGGTGTGTTAGTTTCTGCTTTATAACAGAGTGAATCAGTTATACATATACATATGTTCCCATATCTCTTCCCTCTTTGTCTCCCTCCCTCCCACCCTCCCTATCCCACCCCTCCAGACAGCCACAAAGAACCGAGCCGGTTTCCCTGTGCCATGCGGCTGCTTCCCACTGGCTATCTACCTTACGTTTGTTAGTATATATATGTCCATGTCTCTCTCTCGCCCTAACACACCTCACCCTTCCCCCTCCCCCATATCCTCAAGTCTGTTCTCCAGTAGGTCTGTGTCTTTATTCCTGTTTTACCCCTAGGTTCTTCATAACATTTTTTTTTCTTAAATTCCATATATATGTGTTAGCGTACGGTATTTGTCCTTCTCTTTCTGACTTACTTCACTCTGTATGACAGACTCTAGATCTATCCACCTCATTACAAATAGCTCAATTTCGTTTCTTTTTATGGCTGAGTAGTATTCCATTGTATATATGTGCCACATCTTCTTTATCCGTTCATCCGACGATGGGCACTTAGGTTGTTTCCATCTCCGGGCTATTGTAAATAGAGCTGCAATGAACATTTTGGTACATGACTCTTTTTGAATTCTGGTTTCCTCAGGGTATATACCCAGTAGTGGGATTGCTGGGTCATATGGTAGTTCTATTTGTAGTTTTTTAAGGAACCTCCATACTGTTCTCCATAGTGGCTGAACCAATTCACATTCCCACCAGCAGTGCAAGAGTGTTCCCTTTTCTCCACACCCTCTCCAGCATTTATTGTTTCTAGATGTCTTAGTGTGGATATATTAGGATTTATTTAGTAGTCACTTGGTTTCTTGAATCTGCACACTTAGGTCTTTTGCCAAATAGGGGAAGTGTTCAGCCATTTTTTATTTAAATAGTTTTTCAGTCCGATTCTCTCTTTCTGGGACTCTGATAACATAAATGTTAGCTTTTTTATTCTTGTCCCAGAGATTCTTTTTTTATCCCAGTCTATTTACTCTCTGTTGTTCAGATTTGCTCAGCTCTATTGACCTGTCCTCAAATTCTCTGATTCCATTTTCTGTCATATCAACTCTACCATCGACCCACTCCAATGAGTTTTAAATTTTCTAATTTTTAGTTGTATCATTTCCACCTCACTTTTTGTATACCTTCTTTTTGTTCAAATTTTGTACTTTTTCCTTTGTTTCTAGAGAACTTACAATTGCTTGAAGCATTTTTATGATGGCTGCTTTAATGTCCCTGCTCAGTATTGGTGTCAGGTGATTATCTTTACTAATTTGTGATTCCTGGTTCTTGGTATGATGGGTAATTTTCTATTGTATCCTGAACATTTAGCTATGATGTTAAGGGACTCTGAATCTTATTTAAATGTTTCATTTTAGTAGGAAGTCACTCTGTCTTTAGGTTTGACCCCCAGGTCCTGGCCCTTGAAGCATTTTTATGATGGCTGCTTTACTGTCCCATCTCAGTATTGGTGTCAGGTGATTGTCTTTTCTAATTTGTGATTCCTGGTTCTTGGCATGATGAGTAATCTTGTATTGTATCCTGAACATTTAGCTGTGATGTTAAGGGACTCTGCATCTTTCTTAAATCTTTCATTTTAGCAGGAAGTCATTCTGTCTTTAGGTTAGGCGCCCCAGATCCTGGCCTAGCGCTGTGGGCTGTGTTTGTTCCAAAGACAGTTTTCATCACTCTTGTGATACTGTGAATCTGTTTGGTTTCTTTGGTAACACTTTTGCCCCCACTTTTCCCTGCTGTTGTTTTTGGAGTGTGTGGATGGAGCTTCCCCAAATAGGCTTCTCTGTGTCTCTAAGTAGGGGATGCTGTGGCCCCAAATAGGAAAAGTTTCACTGGCTGAGCCACTGATGTATCAGAGTCCCCCTTCCCACTGTCTCCTGGCCACCTGGGATCTTTCAGTAGGGGAGAGGAATGTCTTCCTGGGCTGGGCAATTTAAGCTGGGGGAGAGGGGACATGTCCTTGCTAGTGCTGCCTAGCTGCCAGGTGTCTTGCATGTAGATGGGGAGTCTCAGGTATGTGGGGATAAAGAACACTTTGTGGGACATGTATTTCTTTGGCAGAATTGCCTGGCTGCCACCAGCCAACTACCTAGTGTGTCGAGGTGAGGGGAGGGGAGTGTCAGTCCTGTGAGAAAAGAGAGCACTTCCCTTCACCACTTACTGTTATCAGGGGTCCTAGTTGATACCACCTGCTGGTGCTGCTGGGCTCACCTGGTGTTTTCAGCAGG
>NW_006776652.1:2351602-2388859 GCF_000442215.2 Lipotes vexillifer
TCAGCAGGACTTGCGTTCCATCCAGGGAGGAGTGAGCCTATTTGGGCTGTCTTTTGCTAGTTTGGGATCCAGGAAATACTGGGCCACTCTCTTCTGTAGGGTGGGGGAGTGTAAGAAGCACTGTCACTGTGTTGTTATTCTAATCACAAGGTCCATTCTCCAGGAAGTAGAGCTTAATTGCCTTCTCTAGGAGTATGAGGTACACTTACTAATTCACAAACAGGGTATGCAAAGAGAAAAATGGTTGATTTTGTAGTGGAGAAACCTGTCCAACACTACCTTTATCAAGCGATCAAGGTTAACATCACCACGAATAAACCATGTTGGCATCATGTACCCCTTGATATGGTACACTTCGTTTCTGTGGTATTCTTGCAAAAAGTCCATGATGCAAGTCTAATGAGAAAACTTCAGACAATCCCAAATTGAGGGGCATTCAATACAATAGCTGACTAGCTCTTTTCAAGTATCAAGGTCATGAAAGATGGAAACAGTGAAACTGTCACAGATTTGAGGACAGTAAAGAGACATGATGACTAAATGCAGTGTCATGTCCTAGACTGGATCCTAGATCATAAAAAGGACAATAGTGGAAAATCTGACTACAGTGTGCAGTTCCTAACAGTGATGTCCCAAGGTTACTTTCTTAGCTTTAATTAATGTACTATGATTGTGTAAGCTGTTGATATGAGGAGGAAAAAGTGAAGTTACCATTTGCCATTGACATTCTACTGTAAGCAATAGACTTCATTGACTTATATATTTATTGTTATAGACTTGTAAGTTTCTCTTTTTCTTCCCAATGGTTTATAAGTGTACTCAAGTAGTTTGGTGCTCAAATCATCCCAGATTTGGGCAGTGTATGGGAATCCCTTCAAACTGGCTCCCCAGTCCTAGTGTCATCCTCCAACATGTTTTTTAGCACGTTTTTACTTTCTGGATCCAGAATCATCTTGTACTTACCCTATCCTAACCCTGGAAGCAGCCAGTAAGCCAAGAAGCCAGGGTTTCCACTAATGGAAAATGGTGTTAGAGACTAAGATCTGGATGCTAGATGTGCTCACTGCTACTGGAGCATTCTTCTTGGACTTTTCAGTGGACAGACATAGAAAATACATGGGTGTGTACACACATATACAAATATATGTACATACAAATATGCATGGGCACATAAGCATGTACAGACACACGTATACAGATCTTACCAAATCTTAAGTTCACACCAGTACTTCCAATTCCCGCTCATCCTCATGGGATTCTTCCCTGCTTTGTCCCATTCCATATCTGTATGACTTTTCTTCCACCGTGAGAACCCTGGCTCCCAACAACAAAGACATATGTACTCATTTGCTGAATCCTATAATGCATCCAAAGTAGTTTCAAAACTGCTTCACCATACTGCTATAAGAACCAAAGCTACTAAAGAGTTTAAGATTTCTTTGTAATTCTAACAAACATATAACGATAAACTGCCCGAGACTGCGGATGTATAGTCAAATACTCTGTTCATTATTCTTCCTTCTTTCTGACACAAGAGGTAACAAACTATATATGCTTCTTTCCCTTTGCTCTTTTCACTTAATAACATTTCCTCCATAATATTTCATTAATATCTTCTTTCTCAGACTTTTTCTCACATGCGTTTTACTCCATTGTGTATGTGCTGCAGTTGATAGAGCCTCCTATACTTAAACATTCAAGCCATTTTCAATACTTTGCAACTGTAAATAATGCTGTGAAAAAGAAACATGTGTATGTGTATATTCATAAAACTGCAAGTGATTCTTTAGATTCTTAGAAGTGTGCTTGCTGTGTCAATAGGTATGTATGTATATACAGTTTAAATATTGGCCAGTTCCCCTCTAGAAGGCTTCTACCATTCTGCATTCCCACCAACAATATATTAAAATGTCTATTTCCTAACAGTGTCACTAATACAGAGTACTGTCAAGCTTTTGAATTTTTGTCAAGCTGATGAGTGAGAAATGGTATCTCAGTGTAGTTATAATTTGCATTTCTCTTATCATGAGTGAAGTTGAACATCTTTTCATTTCTTTATACCTCTTTTGGTAAAGTGTCTGATCATGTCTTGTGTCCATTTTTCTATAGGACGTCTGGTATTTTCTTCTTGATTTTTAAATGTTCTTATAAATTGGGGATATTAACCCTTCAACTGTGAAAGATACTGATTTATATGGTGACATACTTTTCTTCCAATCATTTGTCTTTTGATGTTACTTGTGGTATTTTTTTGCCATGTGAAAGGGTTTTTTTTTTTTTTCTGGGCAGCCCCACGTGATTTGTGGGATTTTAGTTCCCCGACCCGGGATCGAATGCAGGCCCTCAGCAGTGACAGCTCAGAGTCCTAACCCCTGGACCGCCAGGGAATTCCCAGGACCATGAAGGCTTGAACATAGGGAACTTCAGTCCATTTTCCTGTCGTGCAACAGTAGAGGTCCAATTGCAAGACGATATTACAGAGACCAATTTTCAGGCCATTTTTCTGCATTCCCCAACTTATATAGTGGCCAGGCAATGTTACAATAGAGTTTAAGTTGTTCCCTTTTCAGCCCGTCTCTTTTGAAAATTTCCAATTTTTAAGGATACGCTCCAGAGGTGTTTCTTCTGGCTTAGACGAGGATCATCCCATGTTGAATAACATGGAACCGTGAAAAAGCGCTCCTAGAAATGAAGTCGAGTGTCCCAGAGACGTCTACCAGGAGGCTTTTGTCCTATAATATTTCCCTATGCTGGGGGTATTCCTCGAGTTTGAGCATCTCTAAAGCCTAGGATGTGGGCTGCTTGGAAGTGGCCGTCCAATAGGTAGTCTGTAACAAGTGGTATGGGCTGCCAAGGCCTTGAGTGAAAGGGGTCCTAGAGGTGCAAAAAAGGAACTCCTGGAGGAATTGGAGTTGGGTGTAATGGGAAATGCCACGGGGGTCAGGACCTATGGGCCTACATTGGGAGTATTCCCACAGGGGTTTTTTTTTGGACATAGAATAAGGTGAGAGACTAGACAGCAGAACAACCCAAAACCCTTTTCCCTATCTGTTTGGCAGCTATGAGAAAACTGGGGAGAGCCTGATGATTCCATCTGACATAGGCAACAGTGAGTTTGGACAATGTTTCCCATGTAATTTAACATACCAAGTGAACACAGTTAGTTTAGGATCTCTGTTTGGAGGCTCCAGGGGCCCCATGAAGCATCCCAAAGTTAACTGAAGTCAAAAGAATTTCAATTAGAATTTGATATTTGGGAAATCTGGCAAACATTTCCAGAACTTTTAAAACACCCAGTCAAATAGAATCATAGGCTGCTATGATACAATTATTCCTTGAGCAAAGGTGGAAAAAGAAACAGATTTCAAAAGTAAATACAGCTCACTTAAAGGCACAGAAACTCACACAATCTGTTATCAAAAGGAGCATTCCCAGAAAATGTTGTTTTCTTATGAGAGAAAGAAACCGAATCCAGTCTTGTATCAGCCTACTCTTGATAAGATCCAGTTACCTAATTAAAGTTAATCCAACCTTAGAAAATCCCGACCACATACAAAATTCTTTTCTCAACGTTCCTTTTCCACAAATCTTCTGCAACTTTCTGTAGCCATATTTTGTCCCTTCTTTTTTCCGTTCAGAAATAACCAGCTGTAAGACAAAATCACATTTTTCCTTCTAACAAAATACATTTCCATTCCTCATGCCTTCTTTTCTGAAAGCACACATCCTACTTTCCTTAAGCCACCATGAACTGTCTTTTACATTAGCATTCCCTGATTGGAATATCCCATAACCTGTTGGGAAGATCCCATGGGAAGGTCCCATGTATCTTCCCAAAGCACAATTTCTTTCCTTAATGTGATGCAAGATATGTGTCTAATAAATCGAAACATACTTAGTTTCCCTCTCACAGGAAACAAAAGTAGGTAAATTTAGGCCTGTTTAGCAATCACGGCTCCAATATTTCATCTTATTTGAAATGGCCTGGATACTCGATGGATTCCTATCATTTAACTTAATTTAGTTTCAAGTTACCAGAATCTGGCGGGACTATTCTAAATGGACATTTTGAAAACATGATTATTCCCATAGAGTTTACTAGAAAGCTCTTATCCAGTTATATTTACTTAAAAGTTTAATCCTATCAGGTTATTTTCCTTGATAATAGACATTTATCACAGAAACAATATGCACTTATTGACTTCCAGTAAGCCTAGGTACAATAGAAGTATTATACTTAATGTTGATAATACACAGAGGTCTGTATTTATTAAACCCACAAGCTTAAGCCAGACAAGTTAATTTTTACAAAATCAGAGATCTCAGTTTTCCTGCTTGAATTTCAAAAGGCCTCTTTTTTTCCCTCAGTGTGGGGGACTACAGATGGATCAGGGAGTCCCTGAGAGTCCAGGCAGAATAGTTCCATTGCAAAGGCAGAGGAGAGAGGTGCAAGCCCCTCTCTTCTTTTTTTGTTCTTTAAAATCCCACTAAGTAACCCAAGGCTGGAGTTGAGTCTCAGACAATGTGGGATGCGTTTGTATTTCAAGGCTTAAGTGCTCCACCATGCCTACAATGTTGGCAGAGACTTGTAGGAGAGGTTGGACAGACAAAACTCATAAAACAAAAATACCAATGACAAAAACTTAGACACAGACAAGAAGTTTTCAGGATAAAGGGGATGGGAGTGCAGGTTTAAGGACCAAGGGAGAGATAAAGGGGGGAGGGACAGAAAAGACTGAAAAAGAGCAAGAGAGAGGTTGCCGTTTCAACCTGCCCCCTGCAGTTGTCTCTTCAGGCACCAACCTGCAAGCTTTCAGAAAGGGCCACTGAAGGAGGTTGCACCCTGTAAACTGCCCACCGGCGTGATCAAGCCTGGAAACCAGACAGTTGTATGTCATCTGTAGAAATCTAACCCACAGGTGGGACTGTCAACCATGCATACACCAGGCTACAGAAATCTGCTGTAGCACTGCAGCAAAGGGTCCCGGGTCCCAGCCTGTCTCGAAAGTGTGGGGAAAGATAAGAGACATACAGAAAACAAATAGCAAAGTGGAAAAGGTAGTTCCAACTATATCAATAATCACATTAAATGTGAATAGATGAAACAACGTTAAAGACAAAGATTGATAGACCATATTTAAAAAGCAAGGTCCTTATAAATGTAGTCTCTAAGAAGTGGAGGAAAGAAAGGAAGGAAGGAAGGAAGGGAAGAAGGAAGGAAGGAAAAGGAATGAAGGAAGGAAGGGAAAAAGAAAGAAGGTAGGAGAGAAGAAATTAAAGGCATCCAACTTTAAATGGTAGAATTAGAACTTTTATTGCTGAGGACATGACCCTATGTGTTGGAAAACCCCAGTGAAACCACCAAAACAAAATAAAACAGACTAGAATGAATAAACAAGATTAGGAAGGTCAGAGGAAGCAACATTTCTTATATAAATAAATTGCATTTCTATATACTAGGTATAAAAATAAGAAACGGAAATTAACGACATTTCATTCACAGTAGCATGGAAAAGAATAAAATACTTAGAAATAAATTTAATAAAGTGGTGCAAGATCTGTCCACGGAAAACTACACAGTATTGCTGAGAGGAATTAAAGATGTATGTAAACAGAAAGAAGCTACAGACTTGGAGAAAGTCTTGCAAATCACATATCTGATAAAGAAGGAAATCTTGCCCTTTGCGACAACATAGATGGACCTAGAGGGTGTTATGTTACGTGAAGTAAGTCAGACAAAGGCAAGTACTGTATGATTACACTTGTATGTGCAATCTAAAAAAGAAAACAAATGGACAAACGTAACAAAACAGAGACAGAGTTATAGATACAGAGAACAAACAGGTGCTTGCCGGAAGGGAGAGTGTTGGGGGAAGAAAGCAATAGGTGAGGTAGATTAAGAGGTACAAAGTTTCAGTTGCAAAATAAATGAGTATGAAATGTACGGTGTGGGGAATATAGTCAGTAATTATGTAACATCTTTGTATGGTGACATACCATAACTGTATTTATCATTTTGAAATGTATAGAAATAACCAATCACTATGTTATGTAACAGGAACTAACATAGCATTGTAGGTCAATTATATTTCAAATACAAACAAACAAATTCATGGGAAAAGAGATCAGATTTGTGGTTACCAGAGGCGGGAGATTGGGGGAGGGGGAATTGGTTAGCTGCAGTCAAAGGTACAAACTCCCAGTTATAAGATAAATAATTACTAGGGGTGTAATGGACAACATGATAAATATAATTAACACTGCTGTATGTTATACATGACAGTCGATAGGGTAAACCCCAAGAGTTCTCCTCACAGGAAAACATTTTTTTCCTGTTTCTTTAATTTTGTATCTATGTGGGGTGATGGATGTTCACTAAATTTATTCTGATGATCCTTTCATGATGCATGGAAGTCATATCATTATGCTCTACACCTTAAGCTTAAAAAAATTTAAAACAAGAAAGAATGCACTTCAGTTAATATTAATGTCTCAATATTGGCTCACTAGTTGTGATAAATATGTCATAGTAATATAAGATCTTAACATTAGGGTAGAGTGGGTGAAGGGGATATTGGAACTCTGTACTATCTTTGCAACTTTTTCATAAATCTACACAAGTTTATTTAAATATAAAAAAATAAATAAATGTTTAATAATGTACAGAAAATCATTGAATTGTCCCTTGTATAATAATAAGTGAACTTCATGGTATATAAATTATATGTTAGTAGAGTTGTTTCAAAGGTTATTAAGAAGGTCAGGGTGGTATCAGGGCTGGGCTGAGGCGGGGTCAGGGCACGGTCAGGCAGGGCCAGCGTAGGGTCAGGCCAGAGTCAGCAACCCTGGCAATGGGCGCAGAGGCGTGGATCGCCCAAGGCCGAAGCCAGCCTGTGGCCCTTCTCTGGCTGCTGCTGCTGCCCATGGCCACCCTGGAGCTCTGAGGGTCCCGGGACATGGCCACGGCCGCCCACGGCTGGGCCCCAGGCATGGGGGAAGTGCTGGAGGGCAGCGCTCCGACTCCAGAAGCACAGCAGTTGGCCCCGGGAGCCACGGGTGCGTTGGGGCCTCTGTTGAAGGCTGAGGCGGCCTAAACTGCAGGGCCTGAGGGGGCCGGCTATGACCAGGGCCTGGGTGCCCTGAGTCACTGAATTTCATCTTTTCTCTGCCCTGGCCAACAGCCAGGCAGCCCACTGACCCCCTCAACACAGGTGGGTCATCGACTCCCCACTGCGCGACCTCTGGGTGGGAAGTGCCCCAGGACCTCTGTGGGACTGTGGAAATGGGGACATAGCAGGGTCTGACCCTGAGGCTGGGTGGCTGGGTGGAGGAAAGCACCAGGAGTGATGAATGAGTGGCCCTGGGTCCATGGCCGTGGGTCTCATTCTCCTCCGTGAGGCCCTGACAGCGCAGGCCCTAGACCAAGATACCCACTGTCAGGGAGCCTGGGCACACCCCCTGCCCTCTGAGGTGTGAGTCCTAGAGCCAGGGCTGTCTTCATTAGCCCACTCGCTCTTCTGTTAGAAATGTAGAATCCTGAGTCAGAGAGGGGCATGACTTTGCCCAGCTCACACAGCACCACAGACTTCTGCCTGCACATCTCCCTCCCTAAGACACCGGGGTGACATGGAGGAGGCACAGGCCCTTAGAAGCCGTGATCTTGAGCAAGTAATGTTGGCAACTTCTGAGACCTTTAGTTCTTTGATCTATAAGAGTAGGCACTGAGGTGTGCTAGTTGAGGGAAATTAGGTCTGTGACGTGCCCATCCCTTGGCAGCCTCACTCGGGGATGTCCTTCTCCCTGGAGATGCTGCCGTGAGCTGCTGTGGCTACCTTTGGCCCCCCCTTGCCCCATCTCACCAGACCTCTGGGTCCTCATCCCCACAGGGCTTGCTCTGTCCAATTCTCAGGGGCAGCCAGTGAAGGCAGAGTCCTGGTAGCACTGTCATTTTGGGTAGGCCACTGGACGCTTGGCCTTGGTTTTCCCATCTATGAAGTGGAGAGGACCTTCCTGGTAGTGGCATTTGGGGTACTACTAGTGCCTCTATCGTAGGTGGCAGGGGAGTCTCCACAGTGTGCGGGCAACCCAAGGTGATGGGGAAGATCTACGGTGGCCAGGACGTGGTGGCCGACCAGTGGCCGTGAGAGGCCAGCCTGCAGGACCAGGGCTCACGTATCTGTGGAGCTGTCCTCGTTAACTCCCACTGGGTCCTTTCCACTGCCCACTGCTTTCTCAAGTAAGTCCTCCTTCCAGGGTGCCAGCACAGGCACTGACAGGGGAGGGGTATGCGGAGGATGAGGAGAAAAGGGGTGATGCGCATCCCACGTCAACTCCTCTGGGCTTTTCTCTGGGGCGGTCTGTGGCCTTCAGATGCATGTCATTCATGCCTTTGGCCTGTGTACCTTCCACCTGGACTGTCCTCCCTGCTCACCTGCTCAGATGCGCCTCATGCTCTGCCTTCAGCCCCTGTGTCTATCCTTCAACACAGATGTGCCTCAGGAGAGTGGCAGTGTCCTTCCTAACTGCCAAGCAGTGTGGACCAATCTCTGATCACAGCTTCTTCTTAACGTCCCCACATTTCCAGGTGTCAGACTCTAGGCAGGGACCTGGAACCGCATGTATGGCCAGCAGCTGGGCAATTCTTATTACTCCTGCACAACTGTGTGCCCAGGAGTAGTCATGGCCGCTGGTGTGCGTTGGGGGTAGCCATGGTGCCAGGCTGCATAGGTGGGAATTGGGGCTCTCTGGGAGAGTGACATGGCTGCTCAGGAGTCTAACTCCCCTGGCCGTCCTGGGCCTGGCTCAGTGCCTAGGTCTGAACAGATGAGGAGGGGTCCCCAGGGAGTTGGGGCATCACAGCCCAGGTCTGGGAGCTGGAGCTTTCAGAGCTTAGAGTCCTGTTGGTGCCTAGTCTATACCATGATCCATGCAAGCCCCTTTGTGACATCAGGTGTGGCAAGTCCCCACCTCACCCTGTCTCCATCGTGTCACAAGAGAAGGCCCAACATGGGTGAGAAGGGCAGACGCATGGACTGGGGGTTCCGGAGAAGAGCTATGGAGAGGGAGGGGTTTTCTGGGGGGGAAGTGTTCGGGAAAGGGGAGCATGAGA
Organism: Lipotes vexillifer; assembly: GCF_000442215.2. Taxonomy (NCBI): domain Eukaryota; kingdom Metazoa; phylum Chordata; class Mammalia; order Artiodactyla; family Lipotidae; genus Lipotes; species Lipotes vexillifer. The sequence continues at coordinate 2,360,712 of NW_006776652.1, forward strand.
GGGCCTCCATGTGGATGAGCCTTGCAAACAGTCAGGGAGGTGGGAAATTTCAGCACCTGTGTTCAGTGTGTTTCCTGCACTCATTTGCTCATTTATTGAACAAATCTTTTGTGAGTCCTTATAACTAAGTGGAGAAAGAGCCCTTGGGCAAGAAGGTGTTTAAAGAAAGGAGGGGTGGGCTTCCCTGGTGGCGCAGTGGTTGAGAGTCCGCCTGCCGATGCAGGGGACACGGGTTCTTGCCCCGGTCCGGGAAGATCCCACATGCCACAGAGCGGCTAGGCCCGTGAGCCATGGTCGCTGAGCCTGCGTGTCCGGAGCCTGTGCTCCGCAACGGGAGAGGCCACAACAGTGAGAAGCCCGCGTACCGCAAAAAAAAAAAAAAGAAAAAGAAAATAAAAGAAAGAAAGGAGTGGTCAGCAAGAGTGTGGGTCCAGAAGGTGGATTGTAGGGAGTCTTGGGAAGGGTAAAGTTAGAGCTGGGATTGAACCAGAACTCCTCCTGTGTACAATCAAAAGACCTTCATTTGATATACCCCCAAGGATCTTTCCAGCACAAGGATTCAATGCTCCTCTGATTCTAGTGTGTGATGGAGAAGCCTTGTATCTGAGGTTTTAAGTAGAATAGCAATTAGCCTCAAGAAGGAAGGGCTCCTGAACACTTGAAATGGGGAGATAAAAGCTGTCTAGCACCATGTGGGGTAGAGGCCTGTGGGCAGTTAGATGAGGATGCAGGGAAAGACCTAGTCCACGCGCAGAGATGATGGTGACAATATTCCCTTCTTCTAAAGAAAACTGCATGCCCCGGAAAACTACCAGGTTCTTTTAGGAAGCACCCAGGTACCTCTGCACACCCAGCACACCCAAGAGATATCCCTGAGCTGGATTATCATGCACCCAGACTTTGAAAAGTTACATCCCTCCGGGAGTGACATAGCCACGTTGCAGCTCCTCTTTCCTGTGAATTTCACCTCCTACATCATCCTCGCCTGCCTCCCCATCCCAGGCATGCAGCTATGCAGTAACTAGTCCTGCTGGATAACTGACTGGGGGATGCTCAACGAGGAAAGTGAGGGGGTGTAGGAGAGTCGGGTTAGGGGCAGATGAGCATATGGGAAGGAGGAAGGGGAGAAGGACAGAGGAGGGAAGAAAGGAGGTGTGGCTCCACCTGAGGGGTCCCCAAGCAACGAGACACTGGACCTCGGCCCACTATGCCTCATTTCTAGAGGGCTGGACCATTCTAGTTCTAGTTCTGAAAGTGTGTGATTCTAAAGCTTCAGTGTTCCCCAGGAGCTTCAAGGTGGCGGAAGAGTAAGACGTGGAGATCACCTTCCTCCCCACAAATACATCAGAAATACATCTACATGTGGAATAACCCCTACAGAATACCTACTGAACGCTGGCAGAAGAACTCAGACCTCCCAAAAGGCAAGAAACTCCCCCACGTACCTGGGTAGGGCAAAAGTAAAAAGAAGAAAACAGAGACAAAAGAATAGGGATGGGACCTGCACCAGTGGGAGGGAGCTTTGAAGGAGGAAAGAGTTCCACACACTGGGAAGGCCCTTCATGGGTGGAAACTGTGGGTGGCAGAGGGGGGAAGCTTCAGAGCCACAGAGGAGAGCACAGCAACAGGGGTGCAGGGGGCAAAGAACAGAGATTCCTGCATGGAGGATCGGTGCCAGCCAGCACTCACCAGCCCGAGAGGCATGTCTGATTACCCACCGGGGTGGGTGGGGGCTGGCAGCTGAGGCTCCAGCTTCGGAGGTCAGACCCACCCATAGGACTGGGCTTGGCTACGTGGACACAGCCTGAATGGGGCTAGTGCGCCACAGCTAGCCAGGAGGGAGTCTGGGAGAAGGTTTGGAGCTGCCGAAGAGGCAAGACACTTTTTCTTGCCACTTTGTTTTGTGGTGCGCGAGGAGAGAGGATTAAGAGCGCTGCCTAAATGAGCTCCAGAGATGGGCGCAAGCTGTGGCTATCAGCGCGATCTCCAGATGTGGGCGCAAGCTGCGGCTATCAGCGCGATCCCCAGAGACGGGCATGAAATGCTAAGTCTGCTGCTGCAGTCACAAAGAAGCCTATGTGCAAGCATAGGTCACTATCCACACCTCCCGCCCCAGGAGCCTGTGCAACCCGCCACTGCCAGAGTCCCGTGATCCAGGGACAGTTTCCCCAAGAACACATCGCGCACCTCAGGCTGATGCGACGTCATGTTAGCTTCTGCCGCCGCAGGCTCACCCCGCATTCTATACCTCTCACTACCCCGGGCCTGAGTGAACAAGAGCCCCCTAATCATCTGCTCCTTTAACCCCGTCCTGTCTGAGTGAAGAACAGATGCCCTCAGGCGACCTAAACGCAGAGGCGAGCCCAAATCCAGAGCTGAACCACAGAAGCTGTGCGAACAAAGAAGAGAAAGGGAAATCTCTCCCAGCAGCCTCAGGAGCAGTGGATTAAATCTCCACAGTCAACCTTATGTACCCTGCATCTGTGGAATACCTGAACAGACAACAAATCATCCCAAATTCAGGCGGTGGACATGGGGTGCAATGATATTTTTTTTCCCCTTTTTCTCTTTTCGTGTCTATGTGTATGCTTCTGTGTGATTTTGTCTGTATAGATTTGCTTTTACCATTTGTCCTAGGGTTCTCTCTGTCCGTTTTTTTTTGTTTGTTTTTAGTACAGTTTTTACCACTTGTTATCATTGTTGGATTTGTTTTCTGGTCTGGTTGCTCTCTTCTTTCTTTCTTTCCTTTTTTTAAACTACTTTAAAACATTTTTTAAATTTTTAATAATTATCTTTTTATTTTAATAACTTTATTTTATTTTAATTTCTTTCTTTCTTTCTTTCTTTCTTTCTTTGTTTTTCTCCCTTCTATTGTGAGCCATGTTGATGACACGGTCTTGGTGCTCCAGCCAGGCGTCAGGCCTGTGCCTCTGAGGTGGGAGAGCGGAGTTCAGGACATTGGTCCACAAGAGACCTCCTAGCTTCACGTAATATCAAACTGCCCAAATCTCCCAGAGACCTCCATCTCAATGCCAAGACCCAGCTCCACTCAACGACCAGCAAGCTACAGTGCTGGACACACTATGCCAAACAACTAGCAAGACAGGAACATAAAACCACCCATTAGCACAGAGGCTTCGTAAAATCATAATAAGGTCACAGACACCCCTAAACACACCACCAGATGCAGACCTGCCCACCAGAAAGACAAGATCCAGCCTCATCCACCAGAACACAGGCACAGTCCCATCCACCAGGAAGCCTACACAACCCACTGAACCAACATTAGCCACTGGGGGCAGACACCAAATACAACGGGTATTACGAACCAGCAGCCTGTGAAAGGAGACCCCAAACAGTAAGTTAAGCAAAGTGAGAAGACAGAGAAACACACAGCAGATGAAGGAGCAAGGTAAAAACCCAGCAGACCAAAGAAATGAAGAGGAAATAGGCAGTCTACCAGAAAATGCATTCAGAATAATGATAGTAAAGATGATCCAAAATCTTGGAAATAGTATGGAGAAAACACAAGAAACATTTAACAAGGACCTAGAAGAAGTGAAGAGCAAACAAACAATCATGAACAACACAATAAATGAAATTAAAAATTCTATAGAGGGAATCAATAGCAGAATAACTGAAGCAGAAGAACAGATAACTGACCTGGAAGATAAAATAACAGAAATAACTACTGCAGAGGAGAATAAAGAAAAAAGAATGAAAAGAATTGAGACTCAGAGACCTCTGGGACAACATTAAATGCACCAACGTTCAAATTATAGGGGTCCCAGAAGAAGAAGAGAAAAAGAAAGGCACTGAGAAAATATATGAAGAGATTATAGTTGAAAACTTCCCTGATATGGGAAAGGAAAGAGTTCATGAAGTCCAGGAAGCACAGAGAGTCCCATATAAGATAAATCCAAGGAGAAACAGGGCAAGACACATATTAATCAAACTATCAAAAATTAAATACAAAGAAAAAAAGGAGCAAGGAGAAAACAACAAATGCCATACAAGGGAACCCCCATAAGGTTAACAGCTGATCATTCAGCAGAATATCTGCAAGCCAGAAGGGAGTGGCAGGACATATTTAAAGTGATGAAAGGGAAAACCTACAACCAAGACTACTCTACCCGGCAAAGATCTCATTCAGATTCGACAGGGTAATTAAAACCTTTACATACAAGCAAAAGCTAAGAGAATTCAGCACTACCAAACCAGCTTTACAAATGGTAAAGTAATGTCTTTAGGCAGGAAACTGCAAGAGTAGGAAAAGACCTACAGTAACAAACCCCAAACAATTAAGAAAATGGTAATAGAAACATACATATTGATAATTACCTTAAATGTAAACAGATTAAATGCTCCAAGCAAAAGACATAGACTGGCTGAATGGATACAAAAACAAGACCCGTATATATGCTGTCTACAAGAGACCCACTTCAGACCTAGGGACACATACTGTCTGAAAGTGAGGGCATGGAAAAAGATATTCCATGCAAATGGAAATCAGAAGAAAGCTGGAGTAGCAATTCTCATATCAGACAAAATAGACTTTAAAATGAAGACTATTACAAGAGACAAAGAAGGACACTACGTAATGATCAAGGGATCAATCCAAGAAGAAGATATAACCATTGTAAATATCTATGCACCAAACATAAGAGCACTTCAATACATAAGGGAAATGCTAACTGCCATAAAAGGGGAAATCAACAGTAACACAATCATAGAAGGGGACTTTAACACCCCACTTTCACCAATGGACAGATCATCCAAAATGAAAATAATTAAGGAAACACAAGCTTTAAATGCTACATTAAACAAGATGGACTTAATCGATATTTATAGGACATTCCATCCAAAAACAAGAGAATACACTTTCTTCTCAAGTTCTCAAGGAACATTGTCCAGGATAGATCATATCTTGGGTCACAAAACAAGCCTTGGTAAATTTAAGGAAATGGAAATCGTATCAAGTATCTTTTCGACCACAGCGCTATAAGACTAGATATCAGTTACAGGAAAAAATTTATAAAAAATACAACCACATGGAGGCTACACAGTACACTACTTAATAACCAAGAGATCACTGAGGAACTGAAAGAGGAAATCATAAAATACCTAGAAATGAATGACAATGAAAACACGATGACCCAAAACCTATGGGATTCAGCAAAAGCAGTTCTAAGAGGGAAGTTTATAGCAATACAATCCTACCTTAAGAAGCAAGAAACATCTCAAACAACCTAACCTTACACCTAAAGCAATTAGAGAAAGAAGAATAAGAAAACCCCAAAGTTTGCAGAAGGAAAGAAATCATAATGATCAGATCAGAAACAAATGAAAAAGAAATGAAGGAAACAATAGCAAAGATCAATAAAAGTAAAAGCTGGTTCTCTGAGAAGATAAACAAAATTGATTTTAAACCATTAGCCAGACTCATCAAGAAAAAAATGGAGAAGACTCAAATCAATAGAATTAGAAATGAAAAAGGAGAAGTAACAACTGACATTGCAGAAATACAAAGGATCATGAGAGATTGCTACAAGCAAGTATATGCCAATAAAATGGACAACCTGGATAAATGGACAAATCCTTAGAAAAGCACAACCTTCTGAGACTGAACCAGGAAGAAATAGAAAATATAAACAGATGAATCACAAGCACTGAAACTGAAACTGTGATTAAACACCTTCCAACAAACAAAAGCTCAGGACCAGATGGCTTCACAGGTGAATTCTATCAAACATTTAGAGAAGAGCTAACACCTATCCTTCTCAAACTCTTGCAACATATAGCAGAGGGAGGAACACTCTGAAACTCATTCTACGAGGCCCACCATCACCCTGTTACCAAAACCAGACAAAGATGTCACAAAGAAAACTACAGGCCAATATCACTGATGAACATAGATGCAAAAATCCTTAACAAACTACTAGCAAACAGAATCCAACAGCACATTTAAAGGATCACACACCATGATCAAGTGGGGTTTATCCCAGGAATGCAAGGATTCTTCAATATATGGAAGTCAATCAATGTGATACCCCATATTAACAAACTGAAGAATAAAACACATATGATCATCTAAATGGATGCAGAAAAAGCTTCTGAATAAAATTCAACACTATGATAAAAACCCTCCAGAAAATAGGCATAAAGGGAACTTACCTCAACGTAATAAAGGTCATATATGACAAACCCACAGCCAACATCATCATCAATGGTGAAAAATTGAAACCATTTCCACTAAGATCAGGAAAAAGACAAGGTTGCCCACTCTCACCATTATTATTCAACACAGTTTTGGAAGTTTTAGCTACAGCAATCAGAGAAGAAAAAGAAATAAGAGGCATCCAAATCAGAAAAGAAGTAAAGCTATCACTGTTTGCAGATGACATGATACTATACATAGAGACTCCTAAAGATGCTACCAGAAAACTACTAGACCTAATCAATGAATTGGGTAAAGTAGCAGTATACAAAATTAATGTTCAGAAATCTCTTGCATTCCTAAACACTAATGATGAAGAATCTGAAAGTGAAATTAAGGAAACACTCCCCATTACCATTGGAAAGAAAAGAATAAAATACCGAGGAATAAACCTACCTAAGGAGACAAAAGACCTGTATGCAGAAAACTATAAGACACTGATGAAAGAAATTAAAGATGATACAAATAGATGGAGAGATATACCGTGTTCTTGGATTGGAATAATCAACATTATGAAAACAACAATACTACCCAAAGCAATCTACAGATTCACTGCAATCCCTATCAAACTACCACTGGCATTTTTCGCAGAACTAGAACAAAATATTTCACAATTTCTATGGAAATACAAAAGACCCTGAATAGCCAAAACAATCTTGAGAAAGGAAAACAGAGCTGGAGGAATCAGGCTCCCTGGGTTCAGACTATACTACAAAGCTACAGTAATCAAGACAGTATGGTTTTGGCACAAAAACAGAAATATGGATCAATGGAACAGGATAGAAAGCCCAGAGATAAGCCCACGCATGTATGGTCACCTTAGTTTTGATAAAGGAGGCAAGAATATACAGTGGAGAAAAAACAGCCTCTTCAATAAGTGGTGGTGAGAATACTGGACAGCTACATGTAAAAGAATGGAATTAGAGCACTCCCTAACACCATACACAATAATAAACTCAAAATGGATTAAAGCCCTAAACATAAGGCCAGACATTATAAAACTCTTAGAGGAAAAGATACGCAGAACACTCTATGGCATAAATCACAGCAAGATCCTTTTTGACCCACCTCCTAGAGAAATGGAAATAAAAACAAAAATAAACAAATGGGAAAAGCTTTTGCACAGCAAAGGAAACCATCAACAAGATGAAAAGACACCCCTCAGAATGGGAGAAAATATTTGCAAAAGAAGCAACTGACAAAGGATTAATCTCCAAAATTCACAGGCATCTCATGCAGCCCAACATCAAAAAGACAAACAACCCAATCCAAAAATAGGCAGAAGACCTAAAGAGACATTTCTCCAGGGCTTCCCTGGTGGCGCAGTGGTTGAGAGTCCGCCTGCTGATGCAGGGGACACTGGTTCATGCCCTGGTCTGGGAAGATCCCACATGCTGCAGAGCGGCTGGGCCCAGGAGCCATGGCCACTGAGCCTGTGCTCCGCAATGGGAGAGGCCACAACAGTGAGAGGCCCGCATACCGCAAAAAAAAAAAAAAAGAGAGAGAGACATTTCTCCAAAGAAGATATACAGATTGCCCACAAACATGAAACAATGCTCAACATCATTAATCATTAGAAAATGCAAATCAAAAGTACAATGAGATATCATCTCACACCAGTCAGAATGGCCATCATCAAAACATGTACAAACAATAAATGCTGGAGAGGGTGTGGAGAAAAGGGAACCCTCTTGCACTGTTGGTGGGAATGTAAGTTGATACAGCCACTATGGAGAACAGAATGGAGGTTCCTTAAAAAACTACAAATAGAACTACCATATGACCCAGCAATCCCACTACTGGGTATATACCCTGAGAAAACCATAATTCAAAAAGAGTCATGTACCAAAATGTTCACTGCAGCTGTATTTACAATAGCCAGGACATGGAAGCAACCTAAGTGTCCATCATTGGATGAATGGATAAAGAAGATGTGGCACATATATACAATGGAATATTACTCAGCCATGGACATATGCCATAGTGCCATAGTGGCATGGACATATATACACTACCAAACGTAAAATAGCTAGCTAGTGGGAAGCAGCCGCATAGCACAGGGAGATCAGCTCGGTGCTTTGTGACCACCTAGAGGGGTGGGATAGGGAGGGTGAGAGGGAGGGAGACGCAAGAGGGAAGAGATACGGGAACATATGTATACGTATAACTGATTCACTTTGTTGTAAAGCAGAAACTAACACACCATTGTAAACCAATTATACTCCAATAAAGATATAAAAAAAAGAAGATATGGCACATATGTACAATGGAATATTACTCAGCGATATAAGGAAACGAAACTGAGTTATTTGTAGTGAGGTGGATGGACCTAGACTCTGTCATACAGAGTGATGTAAGTCCGAAAGAGAAAAACAAATACTGTTTGCTAACACATATGTATGGAATCTAAAAAGAAAAACAAAAAACAATCATGAAGAACCTAAGGGCAGGATTGGAATAAAGACGCAGACCTACTAGAGAATGGACTTTAGGACACGGGGAGGGTGAAGGGTAAGCTGGGACAAAGTGAGAGAGTGACATGTACATATATACACTACCAAATATAAAGCCGATAGCTGGTGGGAAGCAGCCGCATAGCACAGGGAGATCAGCTCGGTGCTTTGTGACTACCTAGAGGGGTGGGATAGGGAGTGTGGGAGGGAGGGAGGTGCCAGAGGAAAGAGATATGGGGATGTATGTGTTTGTATAGCTGATTCACTTTGTTATAAAGCAGAAACTAACACACCATGGTAAGGCAATTATACTCCAATAAGGATGTTACAAAAATATAAGATAAAAATAAATAAATAAAGCTTCAGTGTTCCCTAAGTGCGAATCTTTGCACTGAAAGTGTCGGAATCTTTGACTTTTGGAATCAAGACTCTGGGTTCTTGAAGTCTTTCTGTTTCTGGATTCCAAGGTTTTAATCAGCCATGGATCTGAGAGGACTTGCTTCAACTCAAAGGTCATGCTTGGGCCCTGGCCCATTGCAGGCCACTGACAAATACGCTGATTTCCCATTGCTATAAGAGGAGCTTGGGGAAAGTGGAAGGAAAACACACATACGCCTTCTCTCCTCTGAGCCTGCCTGATGAAGTTAGAATGAATGACTTAAGAGTGTTTCACTCTCTGAACCTCACTTTCCTCTTCTCCCAACCCAGCTCAGCTATCTACTTTGTAAGCTTATTAGGTGAACTGAGTAACACAGGAAAAAAATTATGTTTTTTAAGATTGAAAGAGGAGAAATGTAGGCAAAGACTTATGAGCCAGAGTCTTTATTAAGGAAAGGAGTGTTTATGGTTTGAGGATATGCTTATGGTTCCATATTAGGAGGAAAAAGAATATATATGTTAATTATTTGTAGAGTCATAATTTGGTACCGTTTTTCTCAACAGAGGTGCTACAGGCATTTGGAACAGACCCTGTCTTCATTGGGTGGGATGTGCCACCGTCCCTGGCCCTTGCCTACTAGTATGTCATGAACACTCCCTAATCATAGGACAAACAACCACGTTCCCAGCATTCTCACACCACATACACAACACATACATACCACACATACACCACATTTCACACACACACACACACACACACACACACACACACACACACACACAGAGACTGTTCCTCCCTGAGGACAGGAACCCTGTATTTCTTGTTTTAATATCCCAGCTTCTGCCCCAGGCAGGGCCTGGCACCTAGGAGGTACCCCAGTGCTGCCACCCTGGTCCTATAGACCATCATTTCTTGCCTGGACCTCCAGACTGGTCTCCGAGATCCCACCCTGTGTGCTATACTTTAGTCTCCACATAGCTGTCTGAGTGTTTGCTTTAAAGCAGGAGTCATGCCAGTTCCCTGCTCATTACCCTCAGTGCCTTCTCATTTATGCCTAGAAAAAAGTCAAAACTCCCTACCTTGGCTCTCAGGCCCTGTGTAATGTTGGCCTCCATTCCTCTCTGCTCATCTCCTACTACATCCCTCACCCACACCATCCCAGCCAGCAGGCCTCCTTCCTGCTTGAATATGCCAAGGCCATCCCCACCTCAGGGCCTCCACCTTGGCTGCCTCCCTGTCCTCACTTGCTCTCCCTGCTAACCTTGGCACGACTCATTTCTTTACATGTACAACTCAGCTGCTCCTCTGAGGAGTTTTACTTGATCATATGAGCTACAACAGGCCACCCCTAATAGCACATCTCCCTGTTTTGCTTCCTTTACACCACTTCTTAGATCTAAAACAATTTGTCTTATTTACTTCATTTACCCTGTTGATGCCAAAAGCTCAGCTCCTCTGTGCACAGGTGCTGAATCAAATCTTGGAGACAGAGTTTTGGGTGAAGTAGAAAAGGAGAGCTTTCTTACTTTGCCAGGAAAAGGGGGACACAGGGCTCCTGCCTCGAAAAACTGTGTGTCTCCTTGGAGAGGATAGTGAGAAGTTTTAAAGTAATGGTTCAAAGATGCATGATCAGCCCTTAGACATTCTTCTGATGAGGTGGTTGTGAGGTAAGTAGGAGTCAGCATCATCGACCTTCAGGTTCCAACTGGTCTGGGGTCTACATGCTTGTGGGCAGCCTACCATTGTTAATCATTAACTTCTCCCACCTGGAGGGGGTTTCAGTGTCAGAAAACAACTCAAAGATATTGTTTTGTGTATCCGTTCATGGGGAGCCAGGACCTTGCCCCAAGGCTGCACTGTTGTTTCTCTTGACTGTTTCTCACTGGTCTCGCATCCCCTCCCTTCCCTAATTAACAACTGCTTGAATCTGCCCAGTGGAACTCAGAGAAGGTCGTGGAGGCTGAATGAAGTCTATTTCCTGTGATCAAAGAAATGGGGGACACAGAAGGGCTTTGTGCCCAGGAGCCCCACAGGGCCCTGCTTGGTGTCACTGGCTCCCCCAAGTAAAAATGTTCTCATGTATCATTAGTGTCTAAAAGATACTGAACACAAGGACAGAGGAATAAATGTGTGGTTAGATGAGAGGATGGATGGGCGAAGGGTAGGTGGGAGGATGAGTGGCTGGAAGGGAAGATGGGTGGGTGGGTGAAAGGATGGTAGGCAGAGATAGATGGAGTGAGTGGAGACGGATCAAAAGATGGGTGCATGGGCAAATGGATGCAGGGGTGAGTAGATGAATTACAACTTCTGTAATATATTATACGGACCTAGAAAAGGCAAGAGCTTCTCTGTTGCACGAGGACATGCTGTGTGCTGGGGACTTCTCGAGAGGGAAGGCCATCTGCCAAGTAAGGCCATTTTCATTCTTCCCTTGCCTGTTGTCAGGGCCTCAGTTTCTCTGGGGGAAGGGCTGTGTTGCCTCTACTGTCTTTGTGGAGACCCCTGGGACTTCCCATTTCCTCCCTCTACATGTCTTCCTGGCCTCCATTCCTTAGCAGAGTCCCCCAGGATAGCCCCTTCCTAAGCCCCTTGCACATAAGGGCATCTACTGGCAGCACCCTCAAACAGCATCTTTTTATGAGGCACACTTTAAAGTTTTTATTGAAGTATAACATACATACAAAAGAATATATTCGTGCTCTTTTCATAAGTTGGGTGAATTTTCACATAGTGACGCAACACGTGACCAATACCCCAAAGGCCCCACTCACACCTCCTTCCTATCACCAACACCCAACAGAAACCACCACCTTCACTTTTGACACCTTAGATTCTGCATGTTCCATAAGCAGAAATCATTTCCAGTTGTCAATCTTTCATGTCTTAACATTGTATTTGTGAGATTCATCAATACTGTTACATGTAGTTACAGTTTGTTCAGTCTCCTTGCTCTAGAGGACTCTATTGTGTGAATTGAATTCTATGATCAGTTCTACTCTTTTTTTTTTTTTTTTCCTTGCGTTATGCGGGCCTCTCACTGTTGTGGCCTCTCCCATTTGCGGGGCACAGGCTCCGGACGCGCAGGCTCAGCGGCCACGGCTCACGGGCCCAGCCGCTCCGCGGCATGTGGGATCTTCCCGAAACGGGGCATGAACCCGCGTCTCCTGCATCGGCAGGCGGACTCTCAAGCACTGCGCCACCAGGGAAGCCCCAGTTCTACTCTTGATGGGCATTTTAGAGGTTTCCCAGTTTTTCATTTCATTTCACTTCCAAATGTTTTATCTTCTATTTCACAGAAGCCCTCGAGTAGAATTGTTGGATTAAAAGGTATGTGTATATTCAGCTTTGGCAGATATTTCCAGACATCTCCAAAGAGGTTGCACACTTTCCACTCATTCCAGCAGTGGATGAGAGTTTAATATTTATTTATTTTATTTATGTATTTTCTTTATTTTTTTTGGCTGTGTCGTGTCTTACTTGCACCACAAGGGACCTTTGTTGAGGCATGTGGGATCTTTCATTACGGTGCATAGTCTGCTCCAGTTTCTCTCTAGTTGTGGATCTCAGGCTTCTCTCTAGTGGTCGCGTGCGGGTTTTCTCTCTCTAGTTGCAGTGTGTGGGGATCCAGAGTGTGTGGGCTCTGTAGTTGTGGCACGTGGGCTCTCTTGTTGAGGCACACGAGCTTATTAGTTGTGGCGTGAAGGCTTAGTTGTAAACCAACTATAGTTCAGTTTTTAAAAATGGAAAATTAAAAAAAAATAAAGTATACATTCTAATGGTAAACAGAAAAAAAGAATTTGTATTTATGTGTTCCCTTTCATGCAGAAGTGGGATGCTTACAGAGGCACTAAGCTCCTCATATTTGGAATCTGTACCCTAAAAAGGCTGTTCTGGGACTCAGATTCACAGACCACCGTAAGTGAGAGGGCTCATCTAGTGCTGAGTCAGCCAACATTGAACACAATCCATGAGCACTGTCCATTCTTCCTCCCAGAGACCATGGCAGACACTAGGAGCAGATCCCTGTCCTCTCTCCCTGGATCCCAGATAGAACTGAAGGTTCACTAACAAAACCAGACGTGGCACATGACATAGAAGCTATTTGACACTCACGTGTCCCACCCATGTCCAACCCTTCCCACTCAGGTCCATAGATGAACAGGAGGAGGCCCATGCATGACAGCCCAGTTCATGGATACCAGACACAGGGCTGCATGTGGATGCCACTTCTCCTCACTCTCTCCTCATTTGTAAACATCTACCAATAAATAATATAAATAATCCCACACCTATAAAATTGTTAGTTGGAAATGATGGACACTTTAAAAGTTGCTGGTCATCTAATCCTAGACAAAGTCAAACTCCCATATGAGGGAGAATTGATCCCACCAGTGCCTCCCACTGCAGTGGGCTTCGTCCTCCTCCCTGCTCTGTATTTTTACTGATTTTATGGTTGCCTACTCCCATCCAGGGAACCCACGTAGTCAGCCTAGTAAGTAACCTTTCCAGAAGGTTTCCCACATTCATATAAATCTATACAAAAATATTAAAATGGAAAGATGCTTATCATAAAATATGAAATCATCATTAGACATAATTAAGTACACACATAACATGGGTGGATCTCACAATATAAAAAATACAAGTAAAACGTGCAGTTCTGGTAGGATGACAGAGTGCTCTGAACTAAATGACATCCTAAATCAACTCTCAGTACATACACGAGCATAAATATTTATAAATATTTCCACCATCATTTATCAATGACATTTCATAAAAATTACTCGTTTTACTGAAAAGTTCTAGAACTCTACAACTTCTGCATATATCGGATGATAGTGTTCCTTCAAGTATTCGTCAAGTACCGGCTGTTTCATCCAGGCTGGTGTCCAATCATGTGTCCCTTTCCAGAAGAAAAGGTAAAGTAGGGAAGCTGTAGTTTCATAGATTCTTTTAGACTCAGGACACAGCAGAGCCTGCTTCACCATCTTCATAGACATACTTTCCCGAGCCCAACAGGTGGTCCCGAATTGTCTCCTTTGCCAGTCTTTCCCCCAGCGTTTCCAAGGCATCCAGCAGGGTGTTGACTGAGGCCTCCCGTCCCTTGTTGCTGACCCAGGTCTCTAGCATTTCATACAAGGCATCCCGAGGGACCCGGACCCCTTCTCTGGCCAGAAGGATCTCATTTCGCGTGAGGCCCAACTGCCTCATGAGTGAGTCCCAGGAGTTAGGGGACACGGCGGTTGCAAAGTAATCGAAGAATAGTCTCAGACCTAGGTTGAGGGAAAGTCACAGAGACAGAGTTGGGACAGGCTTCAGAAAGGGCAGAGGACCCTCAGTCAGGCCTAGACCCCAGGGTGAGACCTGAGGAGCGTCCCCTGCTGGTGAACCTGCTGCTCTGCGTCCCTGACCTGCTTCCCATCAGCAGAGAATCAGGCCACACTGCATGGGCCTCACCTGTGCCCAAAGCACTGCAGGGAGTCCAGGTCTCCAGAGAGTCCTGCCCTAAGCGGGGAATGAGGGCCCACCAGGGAGGGGAGATGGACGTCATGGAGAGAGAAGGCAGTCTGTGGTAGGAGACAGAAGGCGGGACACAGTGGTGCAACAGACCTCAGAGGAGGGCACCTGCCGTTCTCACGAGAGTGAGGTCCCCCGGCTGCCACCTCTGCAATGGGGACAGAGCAAGGGCCTGGAGGGAGGAGGGCCTCTGGCCTCACGCCCAGTTCGGCCTCACTGACTGGCACTGTCGCAGAGCTAGATGGGGACAGACTCGGAGCAAGAATTTAACCCATAAAATGGAGCAAACACCACCCACCTCACGGGACTGTACTGGGGATTCAATGAGATGTGTGTGAAATGCAGTGCACAGCACCGTCCATAGGTACATAAGGTGGGCCCCAAATACAAATTTATATTTTCTAAAAGCTACACTAAAAAACGTAAAAAGTAACAAGTAATAACTAATTTTCATAAAATAGGGTACTAAATATATTCTAAAATTTTTCATTTCAACATGTAATCAATATACAACAAACTGTTAATGAGACATATTACAGTCCTTTTTCCTACCAATTCTTTGCAATACAGTATCGAGTTACACTACAGCTCATCAGATTTGGCCACAGGTCAGGTGCTCCACAGCCTCCTGCGGCCCCTGGGTGCCCTGCTGGACGGCACAGCCCCTCAGATGCCTCAGGGTGGGCCAACCTGGCCCTGAGCAACAGGGGAGGAGGGAGGATGGGGGGAGGGAAGGACAGGGAGGTGTTGGGGACACTGTTAGGGGACAGAGGGGTGCAGAGTGGGAAGAAGAAGAGGGGGCAGAGAGGGAAGTAGAGTCCCGAAGGTCCAGTGACAAGCCATCCCTGCTCTGAGTTGCCCTGACAGCTATGGGGACGGCAGTTAGGACACTGTCCCTCTGCCCTCCACTCCTGCTCCAGCGCCCGGGGAAAGCACTCACTTTCAGTGGGGTCTGCACCGTTTGCTGGGACCAGCAGCCTTCTTCTCGTGTGAGACGCTTCAGCTTCTGCTGGTTCCTGTAAAACACAGTGGAGAACAGCCTTGGTCTTAATCAGGGGTCCTGGGTTCCAGAACTGAGCCTGGCAACCAGCCCGCTGTGTGACACGGGCAGCCACCTTCCCTCCCAAGTCTCTATGGAGATGGAGAGGAACCTCTCACCCTGAGCAGTTCACAGGCTCATGTACTCATGGAGGGACATGTTCCCTGCAGTAATGCTCACTTCTTAAGTATCTGCTCCAGTTTTGACAACTGTATACAGCTGAGTAGCCATCACCCAATCAAGACACAGAACATTCCCAGCACCCACACAGTCCCTTCTGCCCTTCTAGTCCTTTCCCACCCACCTCGTCAGGAGACAAGCACTCCATTCCAGACTTCTTGTGACTCAAATGAAGAGTATTTACAAGGGCATTTTGGAAAATCTAAAGTAAGTGTCTATTCCATGTACATGAAGGTGCTTTGATCAGCAATAATGTACCATATCAATAGCCTAAATAAGGGAATGAAAGCATCTGATAGCCTCCATGGAGACTGGAAAGGCATTTGGTAGAAGTAAACATGAACTCTGACTTTTTAAAAATACCTAAAAATAGGAGGCTGCATCCACAATGATAAAATTTTCTATATGAACACAAGAGTCAACATCATTCCTAATGGTGAAATGTTGGAGGCATTCCCAATGAAATCAAATCAAGGCCAAAATATCTGCCTTCTCTAAGCATCTTTGAACATAAGTTCTGGAGTATGCAGCAAGCAGGATGTGAAGCAAAAATGAGGCAAGAGGGCTTCCCTGGTGGCGCAGTGCTTGGGAGTCCGCCTGCCGATGCAGGAGACGCGGGTTCGTGCCACGTTTCGGGAGGATCCCACGTGCCGCGGAGCGGCTGGGCCCGTGAGCCATGGCCGCTGAGCCTGCGCGTCCGGAGCCTGTGCTCCGCAAATGGGAGAGGCCACGACAGTGAGAGGCCCGCATAACGCAAGAAAAAAAAAAAAAAAAATGAGGCAAGACTAGGGGAAGGGGGCAGAAAAAATTATTATTATTTTAATATGGCTGTATATTTTAGAAACCTAAGGTTTAAGCTACAGTACTTAAAAATGAGTGCATGTCTTGATGAATGTTAAAAACATAGCAGAAACAACATATTAGAAAATGAGATTATAAGAGGATCCAACCATTAAGAGTAATAAAGAAACAGCTTTGACAAGAAATAGGCATAATTTATCTGAAGAACTCAAATCTTATTGTCATAATAAAAACCCTTGACTTGAAATGCTATCTCCTTTTTTCATTTTTTCATTCATATATTTTTTCATTGAGTTATAGTTGATTTACAATATTATATTAGTATCAGGTGTACAATGCAGATTCAAAATTTTTAGAGATTATACTCCATTTAAAGTTATTATAAAATATTGGCTATATTCCCTGTGCTGTACAATCTATTTTTGTAGATATTTGTTTTGTATATAATAATTTGTACCTCTTAATCCCCTACCCCTATTTTGGCCTCCCACCTTCCCTTTCCCCCTGGTAACCAGTAATTTGTTCTCTGTATCTGTGAGTCTGCTTCTTTCTTGTTATATTCATTTGCTTTTTTATTTCTAAAATGCCACATTAGGTGATAACATAACATTTGTCTTTCTCTGTCTGACTTATTTCATTAAGCATAATACCCTCCAGGTCCATCCACGTTGCTGCAAATGGCAAAATTTCATTCTTTTTTTACAGCTGAGTAGCATTCCATTGTGTGTGTGTGTGTGTGTGTGTGTACATGTATATCTCACATCTTTGTATCCATTAATCTGGGTTTTTTTCTTTCTTTTTTGTATTTATTGTGGTAAGAACACTTAACATGAGATCTACCCTCTTAACAGATTTTTAAGAGTACAATACATTTATTGTTATCTATAGGCACATTGTGGTAATGCAGATCTCTAGAATTCATCCATCTTGCACAACTGAAATTTTATACAAGTCAATTAGCAACTACCCATTTGCCCCTCTCCCCAGCCCCTGGCAAGCATCATTCTATTTCTTGCTTCTGTGAGTATGACTATTTTGGATATCTCATATAAGTGAAATCATGCAGTATTTGTCCTTTTGTGACTGGTCTATTTCACTTAGCATAATGTCCTCAAGGCACATCCATGTTGTAGCATATTGCGGGATTTCCTTATTTTTTAAGGCTGAACAATATTCCATTGTATGTATATACCACATTTTCTTTTTTTTTAAATACATCTTTATTGGAATATAATTGCTTCACAATACTGTGTTAGGTTCTGTTGTACAACAAAGTGAATCAGCCATATGCATACATATATCCCCATATCCCCTCCCTCTTGAGCCTCCCTCCCACCATCCCTATCCAACCCCTCTAAGTCATTGCAAAGCACTGAGCTGATGTCCCTGTGCTATGCTGCTGCTTCCCACTCACTATCTATTTTACTTTTGGTAGTGTATATATGTTGATGCTACTTTTGCTTCACCCCAGCTTCCCCCTCCCCGCAGTGTCCTCAAGTCCCTCCTCTATGTCTGTGTCTTTATTCCTGCCCTGTCACTATGTTCATCAGTACCATTTTGTTTTTTTAGATTCCATATATATACGTTAGCATACGGTATTTGTTTTTCTCTTTCTGACTTACTTCACTCTGTATGACAGACTCTAAGTCCATCCACCTCACTACAAATAACTCAATTTCATTTCTTTTTACGGCTGAGTAATATTCCATTGTATATATGTACCACATCTTCTTTATCCATCTGTCGATGGACATTTAGGTTGCTTCCATGTCCTGGCTATTGTAAATAGTGCTGCAATGAACATTGTGGTACATGACTCTTTTTGAATTATGGTTTTCTCAGGGTATATGCCCAGCAGTGAGATTGCTGGGTCATATAGTGGTTCTGTTTTTAGTTTTTTAAGGAACCTCCATACTGTTCTCCATAGTGAGAATTGAGGGTTGTCTTTTCGTCTTGTTTATGGTTTCCTTTGCTGTGCAAGAGTTTAAGTTTAATTAGGTCCCATTCGTTTATTTTTGTTTTTATTTTCATTACTCTAGAGGGTGGGTCAAAAAAGATTTTGCTGTGGTTTATGTCAAAGAGTGTTTTCCCTATGTTTTCCTCTAAGAGTTTTATAGCGTCTTGTCTTACACTGAGGTCTTTAATTCATTTGGAGTTTATTTTTGTGTATGGTGTTAGGTAGTGTTCTAATTTCAATCTTTTACAGGTAGCTGTCCAGTTTTCCCAGAACCACTTATTGAAGAGGCTGTCTTTTCTCCATTTTATGTTCTTGCCTCCTTTGTTGTAAATTATGTTACTATATGTGTGTGGGTTTATCTCTGAGCTTTCTATCCTGTACCATTGATCTATATTTCTCTTTTTGTTTTTGTGCCAGTACCATACTGTCTTGATTACTGTAGCTTTGTAGTGTAGTTGGAAGTGAGGGAGCCTGATTCCTCCAGCTTCATTTTTCTTTCTCGAGATTGCTTTAGCTATTTGGGGTCTTTTATGTTTCCATATGAATTGTAAAATTATTTGTTCCAATTATGTGAAAAATGCCATTGGTAATTTGATAGGGATTGCATTGAATCTGTAGATTGCTTTGGGTAGTATAGTCATTTTCACAATATTGATTCTTCCAATCCAAGAACTTGGTATATTTCTCCATCTGTTTATGTCATCTTTGATTTCTTTCATCAGTGTTTTATAGTTTTCTGAGTACAAGTCTTTCACCTCCTTAGGGAGGTTTATTCCTAGGTATTTTATTCTTTTCTTTTCAATGGTAATGGGGAGTGTTTCCTTAATTTCTCTTTCTGATTTTTCATTGTTAGTGTATAGGAATGCCAGAGATTTCTGTGCATTCATTTTGTATCTTGCAACAATACCAAATTCATTGATTAGCTCTAGTAGTTTTCTGGTGGCATCTTTAGGATTTTCTATATATAGTATCATGTCATCTGCAAACAGTAACAGTTTTATTTCTTCTTTGCCAATTTGGCTTCCTTTTATCTCTTTTTCTTCTCTGATTGCTGTGGCTGTGACTTCCAAAACTATGTTGAATAAGAATGGTGAGAGTGGACATTCTTGTCTTGTTCCTGATCTTAGTGGAAATGCTTTCAGTTTTTCACCATTGAGTATGATGTTTGCTGTGGGTTTGTCATATACGGTCTTTATTGTGTTGAGGTAGGTTCCCTCTATGCCCATTTTCTGGAGAGTGTTTTTCATAAATTGGTGTTGAATTTTGTCAAAAGCTTTTTCTGCGTCTATCGAGATGATCATATGGTTTTTATTCTTCAATTTGTTAATATGGCATATCACATTGATTGCATATATTGAAGAATCCTTGCATTCCTGGGATAAATCCCAGTTGTCATGGTGTATGATCCTTTCAATGTGTTGTTGGATTCTCTTTGCTGTGGTTTATGTTATTTTTGCATCTATGTTCATCAGTGATATTGGTCTATAATTTTCTATGTTTGTGATGTCTTTTTCTGGTTTTGGTATCAGGGTGATGGTGGCTTCATAGAATGCATTTGGGAGTGTTCCTCCCTCTGCAATTTTTTGGATTTGAGAAGGATAGGTGTTAGCTCTTCTCTAAATGTTTGATAGAATTCACCTGTGAAGCCCTCTGGTCCTGGACATTTATTTGTTGGAAGATTTTTAATTATGGTTTCAATTTCATTACTTGTGATAAGTCTGTTTATATTTTCTAATTCTTCCCAGTTCAGTCTTGGAAAAATGTACCTTTCCAAGAATTTGTCCATTTCTTCATGGTTGTCCATTTTATTGGCATATAGTTGTTTGTAGTAGTCTCTTATAATCTTTTATATTTTTGTGGTGTCAGTTGTGATTTCTCCTTTTACATTTCTAATTTTATTGATTTGTGTACTCTCCCTTCTTCCTTGATGAGTCTGGCTAAGGGTTTATCAATTTTGTTTATCTTCTCAAAGAACTCACTTTTAGTTTTATTGATCTTTGCTATTGTTTTCTTTGTTTCTATTTCATTTATTTCTGCTCTGATCTTTATGATTTCTTTCCTTCTAGTGACTCTGGGGTTTCTTTGTTCTTCTTTGCCAGTTGCTTTAGGTGTAGGGTTAGATTGTTTATTTGAGATTTTTTTTCTTTCTTGAGGTGAGATTGAATTGCTATAAACTTCCCACTTAGATCTGCTTTTCCTGCATCCCATAGGTTTTGGCTTATCATGTTTTCATTGTCATTTGTTTCTATGTATTTTTTAAAATTTCTTCTTTGATTTCTTCAGTGATCTCTTGGTTATTTAGTAGTGCACTGTTTAACCTCCATGTATTTGTGTTTTTTACAGTTTTTTTTCATGTAATTGATTTCCAGTCTCATAGCGTTGTGGTCAGAAAAGGTGCTTGATATGATTTCAATTTTCTTAAATTTACTGAGGCTTGATTTGTGACCCAAGATGTGATCTATCCTGGAGAGAATGTTCCATGTGCAATTGAGAAGAAAGTGTATTCTGCCACTTTTGGGTGGAACGTTCTATAAATATCGATTAAATCTATCTGGTCTATTGTGTCATTTAAAGCTGTGTTTCCTTATTTGTTTTGTTTGGATGATCTGTCCATTGGTATAAGTGGGGTGTTAAAGTCCCTTACTATTATTGTGTTACTTTCGATTTCCCCTTTCTTGGTTGTTAGCATTTGCCTTATGTACTGAGGTGCTCTTATGTTGGGTGCATACACTTTTATAATTGTTATATCTTCTTCTTGGATTGATCCCTTGAACATTATGTAGTGTCCTTATCTCCTGTAACAGTCTTTATTTTAAGGTCTATTTTATCTGATACGAGTATTGCTACTCCAGCTTTCTTTTGATTTCCATTTGTATGGAATATCTTTTTCCATGCCTTCATTTTCAGTCTGTATGTGTCCCTAGGTCTGAAGTGGGGTCTCTTGTAGATAGCATATATATAGGCCTTGTTTCTGTATCCATTCAGCCAGTCTGTGTCTTTTGGTTGGGGCATTTAATGCATTTACATTCAAGGTTATTAGTGATATGTATGTTCCTATTACCATTTTCTTAATTGTTTTGAGTTTGTTTTTGTGGGTCTTTTTCTTCTCTTGTGTTTCCTGCCTAGAAAAGTTTCTTTAGTATTTGTTGTAAAGCTGGTTTGGTGGTGCTGAATTCTCTTAGCTTTTGCTTGTTTGAAAATGTTTTGATTTCTCTGCCGAATCTGAATGAGATCCTTGCTGGGTAATCTTGGTTGTAGGTTTTTCTCTTTCAACACTTTAAGTATATCCTGCCACTCCCTTCTGGCCTGCAGAGTTTCTGATGAAAAATCAGCTGATAACCTTATGGGGATTCCTTTGTATGTTATTTTTTGTTTTCCCCTTTCTGCTTTTAATATTTTTTCTTTGAATTTAATTTTTGTTAGTTTGATTAATATGTGTCTTGGTGTGTTTTTCCTAGGGTTTATCTTATATGGGACTCTCTGTGCTTCCTGGACTTGCATGACTTTTTCCTTTCCCATGTTAAGGAAGTTTTCCACTATAATCTCTTCAAATATTTTCTCAGTCCCTTTCTTTTTCTCTTCTTCTTCTGGGACCCCTATAATTCGAATGTTGGTGCATTTAGTGTTGTCCCAGAGGTCTCTGAGATTGTCTTCAATTCTTTTTTCTTTATTCTCCTTCTCAGAGTTATTTCCACCATATTGTCTTCCAGCTCACTTATTTGTTCTTCTGCCTCAGTTATTCTGTTATTGATTCCTTCTAGTGTATTTTTCATTCCAGTTATTGTGTTATTCATCTCTGTTTGTTTATTCTTTAGTTATTCTAGATCTTTGCTAAACATATCTTGTATTTTCTCAATCCGTGCCTCCATTCTATTTCTGAGATTCTGGATCATGTTTACTAACATTACTCTGAATTCTTTTTCAGGTAGATTGTCTATTTCCTCTTCGTTTATTTGGTCTTGTAGGTTTTTACCTTGCTCCTTCATCTGTGACCTATTTTTTTGCCGTCTTTTTTTTTGATTGGTGGGATTGTCTGACTACTTGTTTGACCTGAGGTTTCCACCACTGGAGTTTGTAGGCTGTCGGGTACAGCTGGGTCTTGGTGCCGAGATGAGGACCTCCAGGAGACCTCACTCTGATGAATATTCCCTGGAGTCTGAGGTTCTCTGTTAGTCCAGTGGTTTAGACTCAGAGTTCCCACCACGGGAGCTTTGGCCTGACCCCTGGCTCGTGAACCAAGATCCCACAAGCTGCAGAGGGTTTCAAGAAAAAAAAAAAAAAAGGAGAACAATAATAAAGAGTAAAAAATAAAATTAAACTCGGAAATTAACAGATATGTTAGAAAGTATATAAAAATATAGATGAAACAACAACTGGAAGGTAAAACAGGACCACAATATTAAAAAAGAGGAGAAGAAAAAATAAAAGGTGGGAAAGGCCTTGGCTGTGGACAGCAGGGCTTAAGCAGTGGCGGGGCTTGGGCACTGGGTGGGGCCTATGCTTAGGACTCTCAGGGCTGGAACACACCCTGGGGTGTGTGAAGGGTGGGGCTTAGGCTCAAGCCTGAAAAGGGGCCCAGGTCTCTGGTCTCAGAGTGTGAGGGCCCCACCTAGAAGCCCAGCAGACTTCCCAGGCCCGAGTAGGTGGGGCAGACACTCTCTGCTCCTCTCCAGCTCCTCTGGTCCTGGAGGGCTCCTCCTGCCTGCCTCTCCTGTTCTCCTCCCTGGCCTCCTCCCTATGCTCCTAGGACCAATGCAGCCCAGAGGGGGCCTCTGAGGGGATAGGACCTGGCCCAAGAGCCAGGCAGACTTCCCCAGCCGATTGGGCAGGGGAAACTCTCAGTGTGCTACCCCCTGATCCAAGCCCCTGAGGGTCCCTCCAAGCATGAGAACCCCTCCCTCCTCTCAGTCACCCCTCAGGGGTGCTGGTCCTGTCCAGCCTTCATTTCTCCTCCCCACTCAGGCCCCCCATGTCTTACTGGTTTTCTTGGGGGTTCCTCCTTTCTCCGTGGGCATCAAGGTCCCCCACTAGAGTCCAGCAGGCACCCTAGTTGTGGGGAGACATGAATTCCATATCTTTCCATGCCGCCATCTTGGCTCTGCCTCTCCATTCATCTGTTGATGCACACTTAGGTTGTTTCCATATTTTGGCTATTGTAAATAATGCTGCTATGAACATTAGAATTAGTGTTTTCACTTTTAATAAAATATTTACCCAGTAGTGAAATTGCTAGATCACATGGTAGTTCTATTTTCAGTTTTTTGAGGAACCTCCATACTGTTTTCCACAGTGGCTGCACCAATTTACATTCCCACCAACACTGTATGAGGGTTCTTTTTTCTCCACTTCCTCGCCAAAACTTGTTATGTATGGTCTTTTTGATGCTAGCCATTCTGAAAGGTGTGAAGTGATATCTCATTGTGGTTTTGATTTGCATTTCTCTGATGATTAGTGATGTCGAGCATCTTTTCATGTACCTGTTGGCCATCTGCATTTCCTCTTTGGAAAAATGTCTATTCGGGTTTTCTGCCTGTTTTTTAATTGAGTTGTCTGGTTGTTGTTGTTGTTTTTTGATATTGAGTTGCATGAGCTATTTATATATGTTGGATATTAACCCCTTATTGGTCATATCATTTGCAATTATTTTCTTCTATTCAGTAGGGTGTCTTTGTGTTTTGTCAATGGTTTCCTTTGCTGTGCAAAAGCTTTTAAGTTTAATTAGGTCTATCTGTTCATTTTTGCTTTTGTTTCCTTTGCCTTAGGCAACAGATCCAAAAAAATATTGTCATGATTTATGTCAGAGAGTGTTCTGCCTATGTTTTCTTCTAGGCATTTTATGGTTTCTGGTCTTATATTTAGGTTGTAAATCCATTTTGAGTTTATTTTTGTATATGGTGTGTGAAAATGTTCTAATTTCATTCTTTTATATGTAGCTGTCCTGTTTTTCCAGCATCAGTTACTTAAGAGAATGTCTTTTGTACATTGTATATTCTTGCCTCCTTTGTCATAGACTACTTGACCCTAAGTGCATGGGTTTCTTTCTGGGCTCTCTATTCTTTTTTTTTTTTTTTTTTTTTGCAGTACACAGGCCTCTCACTGTTGTGGCCTCTCCCATTGTGGAGCACAGGCTCTGGACGCGCAGGCTCAGTGGCCATGGCTCACGGGCCCAGCTGCTCCACGGCATGTGGGATCTTCCCGGACCGGGGCACGAACCTGTGTCCCCTGCATCGGCAGGCAGACTCTCAACCACTGCGCCACCAGGGAAGCCCTCTATTCTATTTTTGTAGCTTTGTAGTATAGTATGTCTGTGTGACTGTTTTTGTAGCTTTGTAGTATAGTATGAAATCAAGGAGTATAATACCTTCAACTTTGTTCTTTCTCAAGACTGTCTTGGCTATTCCAGGTCTTTTGTGTTACCACACAAATTTTAAGATTATTTGTTCTATTTCAATGAAAAATGCCATTGGTATTTTGATAGGGATTACACTGAATCTGTAGATTGCCTTGGATAGCATGGTCATTTTAACAATATTAATTCTTCCAATTCATGAACACAGTGTATCTTTCCATTTGTTTGTGTCATCTTCAGTTTCTCTCATCAGTGTCTTATAGTTTTCCTAGTACAGGTCTTTTGTCTCCTTAGGTAGATTTATTCCTAGATATTTTATTCTTTTTGATGCAATGGTAAATGGGATTGTTTCCTTAATTTCTCTTTTTTGATAGTTTGTTGTTAGTGTATAGAAATGCAACAGATTTCAGTATATTAATTTTGTGTCCTGCAACTTTACCAAATTCATTGACTAGCTTTAGCAGTTTTCTAGGGGTGTCTTTAGGATTTTCTATGTATATTATTATGTTATTTGCAAACAGTAACAGTTTTACTTCTTCCCTTTCAATTTGGATGCCTTTTATATGTATTTCTTCTTGTATGTTTGCTGTGGCTAGGACTTCCAACACTATGTTAAATAAAAATGGTGACAGTGGGCATCCTTGTCTTGTTCCTGATCTTAGAGGAAATGCTTTCAGCTTTTCACCATTGGGTATGTTGTTAGCTGTGGGTTTGTCATATATGGCCTTTATTATGTTGAGGTGTGTCCCCTCTATGCCCACTTTTTAATTATAAATGGATTTTGAATTTTGTCAAAATGTTCTTCTGCATCTATCGAGATGATCATATGGTTTTTATTCTTCAGTTTGTTAATGTGGTGTATCATATTGATTGATTTGCAGATATTGAAAAATCCTTACATCCCTGGGATAAATCCCAATTTATCATGGTGTATATATCTTTTAAGGTATTGTTGGATTCAGTTTGCTAATATTTTGTTGAGGATTTTTCCATCTATGTTCATCAGTGACATTGGACCATAATTTTCTTTTTTGTGATATCTTTGTCAGCTTTTAGTATCAGGGTAATCTTGGCCTCATAGAATGAGTTTGGAAGCATTCCTTTCTCTGCAATTAGTTGGAATGGTTTGAGAAGGATAGGTGTTAACTCTTCTCTAAATGTTTGGTAGAATTCCCCTTTGAAGCCATCAGGTCCTGGACTTTTGTTTTTGTGGAGTTTTTTTGATTTCATTATGGGTAGTTGGTCTGTTCCTATTTCCTATTTCTTCCTAGTTCAGTCTTTGGAGATTGTACATTTGTAGGAATTTTTCCATTTCTTCTATGTTGTCCAATTTATCGGCATATAGTTGTTTGTATTAATCTCTTATGATCCTTTATATTTCTGTGGTGTTGGTTTAACTTCTTTTTGTTTTACTTATGATTTTTATTGGCTTGGGTCCACTCACGTTTTTTCTTGATTAGTCTGGTGAAAGGTTCCTCAATTTTCTTTTTCTTTTCAAAGAACCAGCTCTTAATTTCATTGATCTTTTCTATTTTTTTGTTTAGTCTCTATTGCAGTTATTTATTCTCTGATCTTTAGGACGTTTTTTCCTTCTACTTATTTTGGGTTTTATCTAGTCTTCTTTTTTTGTTGTTGTTCCTTTAGGTGTAAGGTTAGGATGTTTCCTTTAGATGTTTTCTGGTTCCTAAGGTAAGCTTATATCACTATAAACTTCCCTTTTAGAACTGCTTTTGCTGTGTCCTATAGATTTTTGGATCGTGGTGTTTTCATTTTCATTTGTCTCCAGATATTTTTTAAATTCTCCTATGATTTGTTCAGTGATCCATTGGTTGCTTAGCAGTATACTGTTTAGACTCCATGTGTTTGTGGTTTTTGCAGTTTTTTTTTCTACTAGTTGATTTCTAGTCTTATAGTGTTGTGGTCAGAAAAGATGCTTGATATGGTTTCAAATTTCTTAAATTTATTGGGTTTGTTTTGTAGCCTAGTATATGGTCTATCTTGGAGAAATGTTCCATGAGCACTTCTGTACAGCACAATGTGTATTCTGCTGCTTTTGGATGGAATGTTCTAAATATGTCAATTAAGTACGTCTGGTCTAATGTGTCTTTTAGGGCCGGTGTTTCCTTATTGATTTTCTGTCCAGATGATTTGTCCATTGATGTAAGTGGAGTGTTAAAATCCCCTACTCTTGTGTTACTGTCAGTTTCTCCCTTTATGTCTGTTCATATTTGCTTTATGTATTTAGGTGCTACTATATTGAGTGTATATATATTTACTATTGTTATATCTTCTTCTTGGATTGATCCCTTGATCATTAGGTCATGTCTTTCTTTCTCTCTTATTACAGTCTTCATTTTAAAGTCTATTTTTCCTGATATAAGTATTGCTACCCTGGATTCTTTAAATTTCCATTTGCATGGAATACTTTTTTCCATCCCCTCACTTTTAGTCTATGTGTGTCTTTAGAGCTAGTGGGTCTCTTGGAAGTAGCATATATATGGATCTTGTTTTGTATCCATTCAACCACTCTTTGTCTTTTGATTGGAGCATTTAGTCTTTATTCATTTAAAGTAGTTATTGATAAGTATGTACTTATTGTCATTTTGTTCATTGTTTTCAGATTTTGGGGGTAATTCTTTTTAGTTTTCCTTTTTTCTTCTTTTGTTCTCTTCCCTGTGACTGATGACTCTCTTTATTGTTATGTTTGTATTCCTTTCTCTTCTGTGTGTGTATGTAATATAGATTTTTGATTTCTGGTTACTGTGAGGTTTATATAATCAAACTATCTATATGTATTTGTGTGATTAATTTGCTGATCTCTTAATTTCAAAAGAATTTTATAAACCCTGCTTTTTTATTCCTCTTGTGCCTCAATTTCTATTTTTGACATCATATTTTATATCATTTTGTTTCCTATATTTCATTACTACTTATTGTGTATATAGATAATTTTACTACTTGTTTTTTACCTTCCTACTACCTTTGTATGTGGTTGATTTACTACCTTTACTGTGTATTTTCCTTTACCAATTAACTTTTTACTTTTGTAAGTTTTGTGTTTCTAGTTGTGGGTTTTTCTTTTCCACTGAGAGAAGTCCCATTAACATTTCTTGTAAATCTGGCTTGGTGGTGCTGAACTCTTTTAGCTTCATTAGGTCTGTAAAACTTCTGATATGTTCATCAAATGTGAATGGGAGGGCTTCCCTGGTGGTGCAGTGCTTGAGAGTCCGCCTGCCGATGCAGGAGACGCGGG
>NW_006776653.1:0-217 GCF_000442215.2 Lipotes vexillifer
GCAGGTAACGGCCAGAGGGCGGCAGCCTTTCTACGTTCCCCACGCTGGTACTAGGGAAACAGACCTTCCTGCCAGTCGTGTTCCTCGGTTATAAACTAGAGAGGAATGTGCCCGGTTAAACCCACAAAAGCTGATGTCTCCTTACGTATGTTGGTTTTAAAATTTAATTTATATTTTTTATTGGAGTAATATTCCATTGTGTACATGGACCACTTCT
>NW_006776654.1:0-451 GCF_000442215.2 Lipotes vexillifer
CTGCTGATGCTGCCTCACACTCCTTGTTTCATAAACCAAAGATTGGGTATTAATAACTAGGTGAGTTGTTTCTTGACTTTCTGTTGTCCTGTGTGAAGCTCTAGTGTTCCCTGGTAAGTCTGAGAAACCAAGTGTGGTGATGAGTAGTTCAAAAACTCAGGCTCTGGAATCCGATGGTCCGAGCTTTGAGTCTTGACCTGTGGCTTACTTGCTGTGTGACTCTGGGAAAGTCAATGACCACTCTGGCTCCAGTTTCTTAATTTAGTGATTATTGTGGCAATTAAAATAGAGAGTATCTCTGAAGTATCTGAGGCACCTTAGGTGATAAGTAAAAAATTTATTATTTTTTTAACATCTTTATTGCAGTATAATTGCTTTACAATGGCGTGTTTCTGCTTTATAACAAAGTGAATCAGATATACATATACATATGTTCCCATATCTCTTCCCT
>NW_006776655.1:0-369 GCF_000442215.2 Lipotes vexillifer
CTGGAATTGGAAAAGGATCTGGGCCAAAGTTGGGGGCGTAGGGGTCCAGAGGCCAGACTGGGGCCGGGGCCGCGGCTGAAGCAGCCTGGACGGGCGCCTGGGCGCCTTGTGCCGGAGCCCACATGGCCCGGCCGTGGCTGGAGATGCTGGGCTCTGGCGCTGGGAGCATCCCCGCGCTGCTGGAGCTGCCCGGGCCGTCTGGGAATGCGGGGCCGGCAACTGCGGCGGCAGCGGCAATGACAGGGGCAGGCGCGGGGCCGGGGGCGCAGGGGATCCCGGGGGCCGTGGGAGCATCGCGGGCCCTCTGGCTTAGGCCCTTGGCCAGTCGCTCCAGCCGCGAGCGTTGGGCCCGGCGGTTCTTGAACCACA
>NW_006776656.1:0-992 GCF_000442215.2 Lipotes vexillifer
CCATCCACTCTGGTTTTTTTTTTTTTTTTTTTTACAAATAATTTTATACAAAGGCTTGTGGGTCAATATTCATTTACAAAAATAAGTTTAGCCTTTTAACATAAGTACTTCCACAGTTTCAAAAAGAAATTCATTTTCATATTTGCATGTCTTTAAAAGTATCCAAAGGACTCATTATCCTTCTGCATTCTGCTTTTCAGAAAGTACTTTTGAGGTAGATCTGTTTCGGATTCTTTTTCTTTTTCTTTTCTTTTCAGAGGCAGATGAGTTTGTATCCTGTGTTTTTTTCTTTTTCTTCAAACAGCTAAGAGGATTAGGGCCACTTATTTTCTTGCGCTTTTTTTTTCTTTTCTGTTCAGGTTCTTTTACTAAACCCTGTTCCTCTTTGAGTTGCTTGATACTTTGTTTCTCTTGCCCTGAGACAAGCTGACCTGACTCTACTGCTTTAGCAAATGCAACTGTTTTTAGAGAAGGCTTGTCCAAGACTATAGTGTTCTGAATAATGAACATGAGAGGAATCCCGGGCTTTTTCTTTACTTTCATAGACAAATTCTGATCCTATTCAAAACAAAAATAGAACTATTTAGTTCAAATATATCAATTAAATCAGATGCCTTAAAGAGATTTCTAAGAACTTAAAGCAGGCTATACTGAAAATAAAAGAGATCCCAGGTTTTACTTTTCAAATCAGTATGTCTTACTAATCGGAGTATATTTTACGATAAAGAAAGGAAGAAAACATAAAAACTGAGCACAAACAGTTAAGTGGCAACAATGTGAACGGGATTTATCAATATTTTATATTGATCAATATTCTAAGACCACAAATTTTCTAGGACCTCGAATTACAAACTAATACAAAGGTAAATATACTAGGTGATGTCCCTCATTTCTACTCTGAGATATGTTTCAGAAAGGGTCAAGAATGCTCACAGAGGGCTTCCCTGGTGGCGCAGTGGTTGAGAGTCCGCCTGCCGATGCAGGGGACACGG
>NW_006776657.1:0-917 GCF_000442215.2 Lipotes vexillifer
GGAGAGCAGGTTCCTATACTTCTCTAACATCACATCCCTGTACAATTCCCACTGATCTTGGTCAAGGCATTCTCACTCCTCTTGAGAGAAATCTATGGCCATATCCTGGAATGTCAGGAGTCCCTGAAATTAAAGGTACACATGCCATGTGGCCACGGGAAGAGTTCATAATGTGACCCAAGAAGAAAATAGCAAGTTAAGAGAACTGGTTTTAATTTAGAAGAATGTTTTCAATTATCCACATATATATATATATATATATATATATATATATATATATGTTTTCAATTATCCACATATATATATATATATATATATATATATATATACACATACATACATATTTTTACAAAGTAACTTTCTCTACCTTATTTCTAACTACAAGAAAAGAGTATGGCATGTGATCCACAAAACCAGTACAGGGACTATACTTAACTGGAAAAGAAATGATAAAATTATGGTTTCAACACAGGCATATGCGTTTTTGACTGTTTTATTTATATCAAACTGGATAAAATGTGTGTATTTCTCAGACAGAAAAGACATGTCGAGGTAGAAATGTACCTTTCAACTATTCGTGGGTACACAAGCACACCGGGGAGATTGTAAAAGTGCAGATTGTGATTCAGTAGGTCCGGTGGGTCTGAGTTCTATTTTTTTTTTTAGTTCTATTTTTTTAACAAGCTAATTTTTAACTAGTGAAGCCACAGTCTAATTCATTAACGACAATTGTGAAAGCAGAGATGTAATTAGAAAGGTAAAAATTCATATTTAATTTTGAACTTAAAGTGTTTTATGAATTTCACACCTTTAATAGGATAGTAAACACAGCAGCAACAATCATTTGTGGATAGTTACTATAGACCGTGTATCTTTCTAACTTTTTTGTGTAGGATTCCAGGAAAAAGGCCTGGGCT
>NW_006776658.1:0-224 GCF_000442215.2 Lipotes vexillifer
CGTACGCAAAACCAAAACCGTTGTCGAACCCTAACCTGTACCCTAAATCATGCGCATTAGTTAACCCTAACCCAAACCCTAACACTTACCTTTAACCTAACACTAAACCGTGCCCTAATCCTAACCCGGACGCTCACACTAACCCGAGCCCTAATACGTATGCAAAACCTAAACGGTTGTCGTACCCTAACCTGCACCCTAAACCGTCCCCTTTCCCTAACCCG
>NW_006776660.1:0-1105 GCF_000442215.2 Lipotes vexillifer
CCCTTCTGGAAGCTTTCCACTTCCCTGCCTGAGATAGCCCTCCAGTCTCGGCCCCCACCGCTTTTTTCCTTCCCCACCTCTACCCAGGGAGAAATTCCAGCGGCAGGTATGGGTGACACATCCTCTTCTTTAGCAGGTGGCAGTCTGGCAACTGCTGCAGAAAGTCCAGCAGAGCCCCACTCACACTGGGTCACCCACAAAGCCGTGGCCTCTCACTCCCTCCCACCAGCTCAGCCCCGAGGCTGCTGACAGGGCAGAGAATATGGCGTCAGGCACAGCTGCACTGGCTCTTGCTGATTGGGTGTTTATATTGATCTCAACCCAGGGACACGTGGATAGGGCTTGCGGATGCAGTCAGTCGCACAAGGTCAGACAATCATCAACCCTCAGGGTCTCACAGTTGCAGAAAACGGAACTTGCTGAACAGACCAAGTCTAAGGAACAGTTGAGCACTCCTGAGAGTCAGGATAGAAAAGGGGCTGCAGCTCTGGCTTGTTTTGTAATCATTTTATCTGGTCCATGAGTGGGAGACAACTTCAAGAAAACCCTCTCCTAATGAGAGGAACCCAGGAGTCAGGGAGAGGAGGGGTGGGTGGTGGGTGGAGACAGAGGCCTGGTGCCCCGGGTGCAGTGGAAGTCTCAGGAAGACCAGGCGGAGGGAGGCCGCCCAGAGTGATGCCCAGGGTCACAGACCTGTCAGAGCTGCTGTTTGTTAGTTCAAGTCCTGCTCTGAGGTGCTCTGTGTCAGCTCTGAGCGACATGTGAGCTTGGGGTCCTAAGCAATGAAGGTTATGTGCACGGTTCCTGTGTGCCCAGCCCTTCCACTGTACCTGCAAGTGTAGCTCTGTATCCTGGGAGTGGCCTGACCACGAGAACCCAATGGGCTGCAGGGGACCTGCCCAGGGATACCCATATCCTGGGAGGGGCCTGACCAGGAGAGCCCCGTGTGACGGGGTGGGAATGGGGTACCTGTCCAGGTGAGCTCCATATCGTGGGATTGGTCTGACCAGGAGAGACACATGGGCTGCTGGGGACCTGGGGCAGGATGTCAGGACAGTCAGTGAAGCCACCGAGGATGTACCTCCAGGAGTTCCTAATTCCTACA
>NW_006776661.1:0-711 GCF_000442215.2 Lipotes vexillifer
ATTGTTTCCTTCATTTCTTTTTCATTTATTTCTGATCTGATTTTTATGATTTCTTTCCTTCTTTTAACTTTGGGATTTTTTTGTTCTTCTTTCTCTTATTACTTTAGGTGCAAGGTTAGGTTGTTTATTCCAGATATTTCCTGTTTCTTAAGGTAGGATTGTATTGCTATAAACTTCCCTCTTAGAACTGCTTTTGCTGCATCCCATAGATTTTCGGTCGTCATGTCTCCATTGTCATTTGTTTCTAGGTATTTTTTGATTTCCTCTTTGATTTCTTCAGTGATCACTTCGTTATTAAGTAGTGTATTGTTTAGCCTCCATGTGTTTGTATTTTGTACAGATCCTTTCCTGTAATTGATATCTAGTCTCATAGTGTTGTGGTTGGAAAAGATACTTGATACAATTAAATTTACCAAGGCTTGATTTGTGACCCAAGATATGATCTATCCTGGAGAATGTTCCATGAGCACTTGAGAAAAGTGTGTATTCTGTTGTTTTTGGATGGAATGTCCTATAAATATCAATTAAATCCATCTTGTTTAATGTATCATTTAAAGCTTGTGTTTCCTTGTTTACTTTCATTTTGGATGATCTGTTAATTGGTGAAAGTGGGGTGTTAAAGTCCCCTACTATGAATGTGTTACTGTTGATTTCCCTTTTATGGCTGTTAGTATTTGCCTTATGTATTGAGGTGCTCCTATGTTGGGTGCA
>NW_006776662.1:0-705 GCF_000442215.2 Lipotes vexillifer
AACCCGTGTCCCCTGCATCGGCAGGCGGACTCTCAACCACTGCGCCACCAGGGAAGTCCCTGTGCTATGTGTCTTGAACATCATTCTACATACTCCTTTTAGTGACTGTACAGCATTTTACGTATGGATGTACTGTAATCTATTTAGCCATCTCCCTTCTGATAGGTTATTTTCAGTATTTTTGCCATGAAAAACAATGCTGAGTGCAGAGGAGGATTATCAGAAGCTGAAGGAAGAGGACATGGCTCCTTTCTTCTCTGCTCCTAACTCTAACCTGTCTGCCCCTCTTGAGACAAATAGCTTTATGAGACTCTAGGCTCTGTAAAGGTTCCAACGAAGAGCATTTCGTACTTGGTGGACTGGGGAAGCCAGCTGAGGATCCTTTCTGCCCACAGTCCCCAGCCCTGGAAGCTTTTCACAAAGCAAGGAATCCAGTGAAGACATTGTCTCAGAGATCTGTGGCCCTCAGGGACAATGACCTCAGTCCCACATAAGTGTGCCACATCTCCTTGGTTCCCAGGAGACCTAGAG
Organism: Lipotes vexillifer; assembly: GCF_000442215.2. Lineage (NCBI taxonomy): Eukaryota > Metazoa > Chordata > Mammalia > Artiodactyla > Lipotidae > Lipotes > Lipotes vexillifer. The sequence goes on from NW_006776662.1 coordinate 532, forward strand.
GAAACTGACCCGGTGGGCAGAGTCCTCTTGCTCCTGAAGCTGGGAGAGTGGAGGACGCTGGGGAACAAGCAAGCTTCCTCCAGGTGACCCAGGAGGGACCTGGCAGCCTGCTGACTTCTCTACTGCAGCCTCATGGGAGAAAAGACGGCTCCATCTTCCTCCTGGAAGATGCAG
>NW_006776663.1:0-200 GCF_000442215.2 Lipotes vexillifer
TGAACACTGTCACTCTGACAAATGTATCCATGAGTCTTGTCACCATGGGCACTTTCACCATGAATACTGTCAGCATGGGTCTTTTCACCATGGGCACTGTTAGCATCAGTACTATCACCATGAACACAGGCACAATAGCACTGGCACGATAGAGACTGTCACCACTAGCATTGTAACCATAGACATTTTCACCATGAGCA
>NW_006776664.1:0-1951 GCF_000442215.2 Lipotes vexillifer
AGCGGCTGGGCCCATGAGCCATGGCCGCTGAGCCTGCGTGTCCGGAGCCTGTGCTCCGCAATGAGAGAGCCCACAACAGTGAGAGGCCCGCGTACCGCAAAAAAACCTAAAAACAAAAAACTAATATACAGACTCTCCCTAATCACTGGTAGAAAGCCGTGGCAGTGAATTGGGATCTACCTGTGGAAACTTGAATGTAACACACACAAGAGTCCTTAAAATGTTTGAGCCTGTACTCCAATGACTTTAGAAGGACATCCATCTTGCCACGTACAAGAGTCTGTTTCTGTCTCCTCCACCTCTCATCCTCGTTTAGAAAAAAGGAAACCCTCTCCTTACCACAGCATTTATTTATTCATTCTATATACCTGAAAATTGACAAAGACTCCACCACTGCATTCCCTTTTAAGTCAACTTGTAAGAAAAGGCATTGCCTTTTAAACGAGGGCAGTGAAATTTCAGCTTGGCAACCTAACATAAGAATGATTATCAAAATTATAGATATAATGCTTCCTTATACGTTCCTATTTTCTCCAAATTTTCTGCAATGAGTGCTTATTTTTTTATAATCCGGAAGGGAAAAGGTTAGGAAAAACTTTTTTTGCCAAAGAGCAAATGAAACTCTCTGTCTATTTCAAGAGTCAGATCAACCAACAGATTAAGAAGCTACCAGTGACAATGGATAGAACTTCAGCTCAGGAGTCAACAAACCCGAGGTTTAATCCCCATTTTTCCACTCAACCTTAATGTCTGAGCGCTCAGTCTTTTCTTCTGTTAAATGGGGATGAGAATGCCAATATTTCAGAGTAATTGTAAAGCTTAATGACATGTGACACATGGTAAGTTCTGAATAAAAGGTAATCATGGCTTATACAGTGGTTTTATTTAACGTACCACTCAACATCAGATTAATTCTGCAAAGCCCTGGTAAACATTTGAATTTGTGTGTGTTCATGAGAATAAACCATCCTGAAGTAAATAGACAGCTCTAGAGTTTGTCTTTGTTTCTCCTGCCAAAACATCTCAGCAGAGCACTACAAAACCATATTGGGTGGTTTGTGGACCTGTGCAAATTCTGTGAGAAAAATTCGAGTTTTTCTTTTATTTTGGGTACTGTGCCATTTTTAAAGAATCTGTGGTTGAATTTACAGAGTCATCTGTAAATTTAGTTGCTCTTACATCTTCAAATTTAAAAATTATAATCATTTTGGCCTTGTTCCAGAGTCCTTTAGTACAAGAACAATCTTTTTGAACAAATTTGGATATTGTACTGAAGATTATGACACTTTTAATAATGCTTTGCACGTACTCAGTAAATACTTACGTGTGATTGGACACCCAGCCTCCTTGAACAATGGCCACACCATAGAATCCAATGGAAAAGTGCATTCAGTGAAGCTTCACAACCCTCCAGAATTAAGGGAGATGCCAACATCTTCACAGCTAATTTCATAAACTACTTAAGCATTTTCCTAGCCTGTTTGCTGCTGTTTTTTCACAGCATTTAAATTGCAAATTACTATGCCAGCTTAATATGACAGTTTTTCTTCTTGTTTTTTTAAAGATATGCTCTTTAGACTAACTGAAGATTTATGCGTTCATCTCCCTCCAGCCCAGCACCACTGTCCACTCTGGACTACACTGTCTCTGGCCTAGACCGTTGCAATTGGCCCGTCTGGCCTTCCTGTCTCATACAATCTGCTCTCGCACAGCACTGCCGTCTTTGTAAAACGCCAATCTACTTTTAGCCCGTGACCTAGTAGATAACAAGAGCTATTGAGCACTTACTGTGCCTAGCATTGTGTTAAGCACTTTACATTCATTATCTCATTTAATCCTCGAAATGATCCCATGAGATAGTCTCCATTTTTTAGAGAAGAAAAGGAAGGCTCGGGACTTCCCTGGTGGCACAGTGGTTAAGAATCTGCCTGCCAATGCAGGGGACACAGGT
>NW_006776665.1:0-222 GCF_000442215.2 Lipotes vexillifer
GCCCTAACATGTACGCTAACCCTAAACCGTTGTCGTACCCTAACCTGTACCCTAAACTCTCCATTTTCCCTAACCCTAACCCTAACCGTATCCCAAAACCGAACCCTTACCAGAAGCCTTACCCTAACACGTGCCCTAATCCTAACTCGTACGCTAACTCTAACACGTGCCCTAACACGTATGCTAACACTAAATCGTTGTCATACCCTAACCTGTACCCTA
>NW_006776666.1:0-579 GCF_000442215.2 Lipotes vexillifer
TGAGAGTGGACATCCTTGTCTTGTTCCTGATCTTAGAGGAAATGCTTTCAATTTTTCACCATTTAGAATGATGTTTGCTCTGGATTTGTCATATATGGCCTTTATTATGTTGAGGTAGTTTCACTCTATGCCCACTTTCTAGAGAGGTTTTTTTTATCATAAATGGGTATTGAATTTTGTAAAAAGCTTTTTCTGCATCTGTTGAGATGATCATACAGTTTTTATGCTTCAATTTGTTAATATGGTGTATCACATTGATTGATTTGCATATATTGAAGGATCTTGCATCCCTGGGATAAGTCTCACTTGCCCATGGTGTATGACCCTTTTAATGTGCTGTTGGATTCTTTTTGCTAGTATTTTGTTGAAGATTTTTGCGTCTATGTTCATCAGTGATATTGGCCTGTAATTTTCTTTTTTGTGTGTGATATCTTTGTCTGGTTTTGGTATCAGGGTGATGACAGCCTCGTAGAATGAGCTTGGGAGTGTTCCTTCATCTGTAATGTTTTGCAAGAATTTGAGAAGGATGGATGTTAGCTCTTCTCTAAATGTTTGATAGAATTCACCTGTGAAGCCATC
>NW_006776667.1:0-946 GCF_000442215.2 Lipotes vexillifer
TGTCTGTATAGACAAAGAAGGTTTCAATATGATAATAAAAGAGTCAACTCAACAGGAGGATATCACAATTATATATGCATCCAACATCAGAGCACATAAAACTCTAAAGGAAATATCGAAATTAAGTGGAGAAATTGATTGCAGGACACGAATAGTAAGGGACTTCAATAACCCTGTTACAATAATGGATAGAACACCCAGACGGAAAATCAATCAACAAACATGACTTGAACAACACTATGGACCATATGGTCCTTACAGATATATACAAAACAGTTCATCCAACAGCAGCACACACATGTTCATTTCAAGAACACACACAGCATTCTCCAGAATAGATAATATGTTAGGCCACAATCAAGTCTTAACAAATTTAAAAAGTCTGAAATAATTTCAAGTATCTTATCTGATCACAATGGTATGAAACTAGAAATCCCATAATAGTAACAAAACAGGAATATTACGATATCCCTGGTGGCACAGTGCTTAAGAATCCGCCTGCCAATGCAGGGGGCATGGGTTCAATCCTTGATAAGCAAAGATCTCACATGATGCAGAGCAACTAAGCCTGTGCACCACAACTACTGAGCCTGCGCTCTAGGGCCCATGTGCTGCAACTACTGAACCTGAGGGTTGCAACTAATGAAGCCTGCACGCCTAAAGCCTGTGCTCCGCAACAAGAATAGCCACTGCAATCAGAAGCCCATGCACCACAACAAAGAGTAGCCCCCGCTCACTGCGACTAGAGATAGCCCACATGCAGCAACGAAGACCCAACACAGCAAAAAAATTAAATAAAAATAAATTTTAATAAAGAAAAGAAAAACAAGAATATCTACCAATATGTGGAAACTAAACAATATACTCTTTTCCCCCGTTCCACTTTCATTGAGATATAACTGTCACAGAGTCCTGCATAAGTTTTAGGTGTACAGCATAAAGATTT
>NW_006776668.1:0-276 GCF_000442215.2 Lipotes vexillifer
CCCTTACCCTATCCTGTGCCCTAATTCTAACCCGTACGCTTACACTAACCTGTGCCCTAACACCTACGCTAACACTAAACCTTTGTCATACTCTAAACTGTACCCTAAACCGTCCCCGTTCCCTAACCCTAACCCAACCCTAACCCTCACCGTTACCCCAAGCCTTACCCTAACCCGTGCCCTAATGCTAACCCATACGCTGACACTAACCCATGCCCTAACACGTACACTAATTTACAACCGTTGACGTATCCTAACCTGTACCCTAAACCGTCC
>NW_006776669.1:0-200 GCF_000442215.2 Lipotes vexillifer
TTATGGGGACAGGTTCGGAGGCCTCCTGACCCACCTCTTTGGCAGCCCAGGAGAGGAGGACATCGCAGGCCATGCAGGACACGTGGGGGTTGCATTCTGGAACAGCGTGAACCAGAAGGGTCTGTGGGAAGCGGGCTTTGCAGTACTAAGTGTGTGAGGTACACCCTGGTGCCTAAGCAAGGATGTGATTGGCTTTTTTT
>NW_006776670.1:0-1344 GCF_000442215.2 Lipotes vexillifer
CGTGAGCCATGGCTGCTAAGCCTGCGCGTCCGGAGCCTGTGCTCCGCAACGGGAGAGGCCACGGCAGTGACAGGCCCCCGTACCGCAAAAAGAAAGAAAAAAAAAAAAAAGAAGCAAAAAATAATTGAGAGACAACTATAATTTTTAACAACAAGAGTACTGGGGTGAACAGAATCAGGCACATTAGCTCTGAAGCTTAGGGAGGATCTGGTTCAACGTCTCTTTTCTGATGATAAAGCTGAAGCAGTCAGCACCTCGCCGGTGGTCCCCTGGCTGCACACGGCAGAATCGAAATTAGAACGCAGGATTCTAAACTCCGAATGCCAAGCCACTTTCTCCTAATAATGTTTAAAATGTCTAGCACAATGAATTATGATGTAAGTATAAAAACTCTAACAATATTTGTCATATCATTTCTCAATTAAAATAAAAATTAAGTTAAATGGCTTTTAAAGTTTTTTTTTTCAAAATGGCCTAATTTTGTCACTTTCTGGCATGAATAAGTTTAAGAGTAATGAAAAAAGCCATTACACTTTCATCTAAAATAAATACCTTAATAGAATTTCCAGTGTGTAGAAGCTTCTTTAACGTTGAGCCTGAAAGTTTAAAACAATGAATTAGAAATGGAGTATGTGAATGCATATCTAAGACCTATTTTTTAAAAATTAGTTTTAGAAAGAAAAAATGTACTTATGACAAAAGATATCATTTTTAAGAAATAAAAGGAAGAAGGCTGACCTTCAGAAGCAAAGCAATGTTGGAGAGATGTTGTTAGGATAAAAATACTTTAAGTATGAACCTCTTCAAAATTCTTTTAAAAGAGTCAAAGTGATTGATATTAAGGTAACCCAAATGCCCACAGTGGATTATGTGCAAATGTCTCTGTCAAGCACAAAATGAATGATTTCTTTAAATCTCTAAAGGAAAACATAATATAAAACTACCACTCACAAAACATTTTTACAAGACCATTTTGCAAATATTCAGGACAGCATGTCTCTCTCTTTGCAATGACAACCACACTTATGGGTTCTGTTCATCAATAAATCATCTAGCAGAGCACTTAGGTCACTGTTGAGGAGAGGAATTCAAGGTTTCCTCAGAACTACACCAGCTGGTGCTACAGCCCACTTGGGGGGGAAGTCTCCCTCATGAGGATGGAGACATAGTACCTGTTACTCGCTAGATGTGTTCATGCCTTTAGCATAGAGATGGCTTGGCAACCACACCTCAGTGTCACATGTAGTCCTTAAATGAGATCTCAACCTCAAAAAGGAAGTAATCTTTTTTTTGCGGTACGCGGGCCTCTCACTGTTGTGGCCTCTCCCGTTGCGGAGCACAGGC
>NW_006776671.1:0-310 GCF_000442215.2 Lipotes vexillifer
GGAATGTGCCAGGGCAAGCCCCCAAGAGAGTATATCTCCTACTTCGTGTTTGTTTTTTAATTTAATTTTTATTAATTATCAGTGCAAATTTGATAAAAAAAATATTTTGTTTCTCCTAGGTGTACAGCATCTGGTTCATTATATCAATGTATCTGCCTGTTCATCTTTGTATGCTTTCCCATGTAGGTTGTTACAGGGTGTTGAGTAGACCTTTCTCGGTATTCCATATGTATTTTGTGATTATATATTTCATATATATTAGTACATGTCTGTTAACCCCCATACCTTTTTTTTTTTTTTTTTTTTTTTT
>NW_006776672.1:0-266 GCF_000442215.2 Lipotes vexillifer
TTTAAGTGTGCATTTTGTGTAGAGCAGGTTTTGGAGATCTGGGATCAAAACTGTTGAGCGTGAGTTCATGGCAAACACACTGAAAGAATACCTCTTCCTTTAAAAAGTCAAAACCAATAATCTAGGCATCAACATACAGTTCTACCTGGCAGTGAGTGCTTTAAGGTATTCTGAAATCACATCCTAATCTGTGTGTTGGGAATTCCAGTTCTACAAGACAAAATGATCAATGGAGGGAAAAGATAAATATGGATTATACATTATTG
>NW_006776673.1:0-4728 GCF_000442215.2 Lipotes vexillifer
TGGGATTGCTGGGTCATGTGGTAATTCTATTTTTAGTTTTTTAAGGAACCTCCATACTGTTCTTTAAGGAGAGTTTTGACCAAGGATACTGACCTCTGGAAAAATCTAATTAGATTCTGTGTTTGATGTGGAGGTGCCCAGAAATTAGAGGCTTCAGGAGCACTATATCCATTTGCCCTAGCTTTTCAGCCTGGTCCAGTTTCTAGGAGGGTGGCAGACAAAGAGCTCACTCTTGTGATGGATATGGGTCGTCTGTGGAGAAGAGTAGTCATGGAAGAACCCAGCTCTGGGCACTTGCTCCCACCCGTCTGGAAGAGTTACCCCTGTACCCCAACGTTCCTGTACTGTTTCCTTTGTTTTTGCCTCGGCACTGTGTCCTTTTAGGAGCTGTCAGTTCTATTCTATGGTTTGGGCATTTTCTTTATTTTAAAGGAGCATTTATCATGTGTGGCACAAGGAGACACATCCATGTCTCAGGAATTTTCTAAAGACCTGGAGAGTTCACTAAAGGGGTGTGAGAGTGGTTGAGGGGAACAGGACTGCATCTCATCACCTTGGCTTCCAGTCCGTGAAGGTTCTTCAAAGGGCTTTACCATGTAAACTCTTACCTTCCCATTCCTTCTTTTCCCTGTTCTTCCTCTCTCTCTTCCCTCTTTCCTTTATTTTCCCTTAACCCCTGACAAAAGGACAAAAGGTGAGAGAAATAGGGAGGTTTTGTGGGGACATATTAGGTTGAAATACATGAAACTGCTATTTTTGCAAGTCAAATATGGTTGACTGTTGGCAATATTATATGGTTCAACCATACAAGAATTTCAGTGCTTGCAAAGCATGCCACAGTCTTCTTATGTATTAACAACACTAATATTTATCAAGCCCTTGCAGTGCGCCAGGTACTATCTAAGTGCTTTACATAGAGTATCTCACGCAATGCTCTTCACAAGCATTTGAGGTAGGTGTTACTATTCGCAAAATTTTCTAGTTTATACAACTACTGAATAATAAGAGTGTATTCCTCTCTAGTTTATATGACTACTGAAGACTATGTCTTCAGGCCCTCTTAGGAATCTGATACATGCATCCTTCCAACCACCCCTTCCCCTTAACATTTACTCTTTCATGTACCATGATTCTGGAAGGGCAACTTCTCTATGAATTCAGGTTGGATTAAATATAGGTGGGACCACTTGAGCAGGGCTTATGGGATCTTGCTTCAGCATGGTAAGCAGCAATGAATTCTGTTCTTACAGCCAACCCCCTGATTAGATAAAATCACATCCTGCTTTATTACAGCCTTGTCCTTTATCAAGTACATCATTTCTCCCCATTTTGACTATTGCAAAGTGAATCCCTTGGCTCACTATAGGTTATTAAAAGGAGAAATGATGTAGCATGAATCTATTTCTTTTCTGATTTTTAAAAGAGGTGAGGATTCTCCTTACTCAGACTAAGTTGGTCAGTTCATGTCTTCTCTCCAGTCTTGGCCTTGTTCATTCCTCTGAGAAATGTCAATCACATTTCCCAGATCTAGGTGGCTGTGTGATCTATGGAAGATAAAACCCCAAAACCAAGGTCTTTGTTTTTTTAATTCACATTCTGCTTAGGAAGAGGGAGACCTGGATCACTGGATCCCATCACCATCCATTCATTGATCACTGTAAATAAGTGCCCTACCTCTGCAAATGGTCAAAAATTCATCCATCCGCTGCATCTAAGTCAGCAGATTGCAATTCCCTTTGTTTTTTTTTTTTCCTGTGTGGTTTTCCTTTCCTGGTGAATTGTTGTAGTTCACTGCTACTTTTCCTTCTTCTCTTGTTTTTTTGGCTTCACTTCCTCCTTCTATTGTTGTAACTGTCTTTTCCTCTCATCACTTTTCCTGTTGCCTTTCCAACTGGGTGGGGCCCCCATCCAGCTCACTCACTGTCTGGCTGTAGACTCTCTTGGTCCCAGGGGAGAACAATCTTGTGCTAAATAGTCCCAATCTCTGGGGCATCAGAAGAAATATCCTAGAGACTTAAGTACCTCTAAATTTTTCTTTTATTGATTTATAGTAAAATGAAATCCAAAGATGCCTAATTAGGTAAGAAAAAATACTCATCCTCTTGGCCTCCTAGCCCCAGACCATTCTGAACTCTGACAGCACCAACATCCTTCAAATCAAACAATGAAATCAACTTTGGTTACTTAGCATAATAGAAATAAACTTGTAATATTCTATTAGTGAAGGATCAATGTCTCCTGTCTTGAAAATAAACATCAGAGCTTGGCCTCAACATTTATGTAGCAGCAGGAGACCGTTATTTTGTGGCAACATTCGATTACATTGACATCAAGACAGATTTATTAGATTAATAAATAGTACATGATTTTCAGCCTTTCATTTCCAAGCCTCACCACCACCCTTCTCAGGGTGATTCTCTGAAACCCTTCATCCTAGTTTGGATTCCTCATTATCTATCATCTTTATTTCTTTTTTGTTATTTGTCAGTTTATACTCAAATTAATTTTTTTAAATATCTATTTTTTTCAGATGGAACATTTTAAATGGTTATTAAGAACAAAGTTAATAATGAGAATCATTGAACTGTTAATTGTTAAAATATTTCACTGACACAGTATATGAAGAAGTATTTCAGATATGCTTTTCAAAGCTCTGAATGTGGCTAATAGCAAAAGGCCCCGGTTCTTGCTGCCTCTTCTTCTAACTTCCAACCTCAGGGCCTTTGTCCTGGCTGTTTCCTCTGCCTGGAATTCTCTTTCCTCTGCTCTTTGTATGGCTGGCTTTTCCTTATTACTCAAGTCTGCTGGAACATCAGAGAGGTTTTCTCTGAGGGTCCTCTTTAAAGTGCTTACTCTTCTATCCTGTCATTCTTCATCCTGTTGCTCTGTTTTATTTTTTTCAGAGTCATATGTTTATGGTCTGAGTAACCCTATTGACTTGCATACTCCATGAGGGCAGCTGTCTTATTATACTTCTTCTCATACTAGACCCCTATGTCCCAAGACCTAGAACAGTACCAAGTGCCCAGTGGCACTCAATAAACAAATACAGTTGACCCTTGAACAACAAGGGGGTTAGGGGTACTGGCCCTCCAAGCAGTCAAAAATTTGCATATAACCTCCATATACATGGTCCCTCCATATCTGCAGTTCTACAACCAACCTTGGCTTGCGTAGTACTGTAATATTTACTCTTGAAAGATATCTGTGTATAAGTGGACCCACACAGTTCAAATCTGTGTTGTTCAAGGGTCAACTATATTCATTGAATGACAGACCCACTGAATGAATGGATAACTCTGAAAGGATCATACGTGAATGAACTTATGTCCTAATTCTCTTAGACGTTTGCAGCAAACAATCTTTCCAGGCCTCTACCCAACCCCTACACCCTGGGGGCTCCTTATATTCTTAGGAACAATAGTGACTGAACAGAAAGCATCTGCATGTCTTCAGATTTTAGGCTTCAGCTCTTACTCCAATTTGTTATTCCAGCATCTAAGCCAATTTAGCAGAACTTTGGTGAGCAGGACGAGAGAGACAGAAATATTTCCTCCTCTTTTCTATACCACAGATCTAACTTACTTGGAGTTCCAAGTGGCTTAATGTTGCTGACAATAAGGAAACAAGTAGCACAAGTCAGCAGATTAAGTTTTCAGTAATAAGCTTTCATCATGTCACTCCTACTCAAAAACCTCAATTCCTCCACACTGCTTATAGGATAACTTTCTCTCCCCTCAGATTTTATTCAATCTGATCCTTCAGTACCTATAGCCTTCAGTACATTGTAGTTATTTATACATGTCTGTCTTCCCTACCAGAGTATATTCTCCTTGAAAATAGCTTTTTCACTCACAGACATTTACAGTATACCTACACGTTAAGCTTGATATGGGGGAATATACTTTTGAAGACATTTTCCTACTCCCAAACCCTACAATTCCTACCTCAGTTTGTGCTTTGCCTTTGGGAAGTCATACCAATGTTTCTGGAATTAAGCTTTAGTCCCAGTAGCTGAAGTCTGACAACCTGAGTTTGAATTCCCTGCTCCATCAATTGCTAGCTGTGTGATCTTAGGCAAGTCATTTAACCACTCTGTGCCTCCATTTTATCAACTGCAAACAGAGATAATGTTTCTAACTGTACGTTAGAGTTATTATGAGGACTGAATGAGAAAACGCAGGTACTGGGGTTTAGCATAGAGCTTGGTGCTTAGTGAATGTTTATGGGTGTTTTTTCTTCAGTAGAGCTGGTCTATGCCCAACATGGTCTGAAACCATACACAAACCTACCTGACACATCTTTCAATAATACTGTTTCACATTGTGCATGCTGTTCCCCTTGCCTTGAATGGCCTTCCCTACTCTGGCCCCTAACTCCTCTGAAACCCGCTCTCTGCTCTTGTAATCTGTATCACACATAAGAAAAAGCTGCCTTTGACTAGAACTTACCTTTTCCTGTGTCTTGTCTCCCCAGTGAGATATAAGCACAAGGAGCATGCTGTAATTCTTCAGCAGAGCCTAAGACAGTCCTACATTCATAGCATGTACCCACTAACTCTTATCTGAAGGCAGTGACTGAAGAATGTAATGCCGAATTCAACAGCCTCTTTTATTTTTGCAGGCTCAATGGCCATGGCTCACGGGCCCAGCCGCTCCGTGGCACGTGGGCTCTTCCCAGACCGGGGCACGAACCTGTGTCCCCTGCATCGGCAGGCGGACTCTCAAC
>NW_006776675.1:0-23847 GCF_000442215.2 Lipotes vexillifer
CGCAGGCTCAGCGGCCATGGCTCACGGGCCCAGCTGCTCCGTGGCATGTGGGATCTTCCCGGATCCGGGTACAAACCCGTGTCCCCTGCATCAGCAGGCGGACTCTCAACCACTGCGCCACCAGGGAAGCCCTAATGTTAACTTTTAGAAGAATAAATATCTCCAGGGACTTGGATAGGCAGCAGTATGAAAGCTGAAGGGTTAAAGCCTGTAATTTTTCTCTATATAATTATAAACTCTTTAATTTTTGTACTTTTTCACTATGTCCTGTATGTCTCTTACAATCTTTTCAGTATTGTGTATTATTTCTTAATAATGATAATGCCTCTATCTACAAACTTCCTTTTTTTCATCCCTAATACATTCTTGCAATTTATTTATATATTTTAGCAATCTATTGCCTATTTAAATTAAATTTTTGAAAATGGATTACCCTCATAGTTTTCCTTTGAGGTATTTAGTCTATTCTGTTTCACTCACTTATTCTTTTTTTTTTTTTCCGGTACGCGTGCCTCTCACTGTTGTGGCCTCTCCCGTTGCGGAGCACAGGCTCCGGACGCGCAGGCTCAGCGGCCATGGCTCACGGGCCCAGCCGCTCCGCGGTATGTGGGATCTTCCCAGACCGGGGCACGAACCCGTGTCCCCTGCATTGGCAGGCGGGCTCTCAACCACTGCGCTACCAGGGAAGCTCTCACTCACTTATTCTTGAAAAATATTGTTTATGTTTAATCTTAATTTTATACAAATATCACGAAATTTTACTATTTTGGTTTTATTTTCCTATTTCCTATGTAAATTCTATTAGTTTAAATATGAGTTAAATTTACTCATTTGAACTTACCATCATAATACTGTAACAGTTGATAAGATAGAGCTCCTTATCACAAATATACATTCTGCCAGTGTTAGAATGTCCGTTTTCTCAGTTAAAATTATCTCTTTCGTGGTCTAAATAGCTTTACTATACCAAACATTTGACTCCTATTAATGACTCTGTAGGAAAAGAGCTCTTAGCCATTAATGATATTGTTAGTTATCAGGAAATATATTAATAATTGGGAGGAAATGCTTCTATAGATTCAATTTGTTAATATTATTTTAAAAACTGAAATGTTGAAAGTCACTACCATTCAGTCAAAGTGTTAATGAGATAAGTAAAATAAATACTTCTTATTAATCAAAGAGTAAGCAAACACATATTCAATAATTAATTTACAAATAGATTATCAACCTAAATGATCTCTAATCACTGGCTTAGCAGAGATTGACCTGTGCCTTATGCCATCCAATAAGGATGTGCTCATGTAGGGCCTCTCCAGCACCACATTCATTGATTACAGATTCTCTATGTTTTGCTTCACTATATGCTGGCCAACACTTGCAGAATGCTCTTGCCATTGTGTGATCCGAATAAAGGTGCTGAGTGACAGCAATACCCAAGCCGCCTACAAAGGATGGAATTATATTAGTAGCTCTACAGTTTATAGTGGAAATGTACATTAGTAAATTACCAAAAAGAAGGAAGTTTAATAAAATCAATGAAACACAGTCATGTGTATTAGATTGTCATTTTTATTACCTTATGTTAATATTAGAATGATAGCTTAAGAATATTTCTGTCATTTAAAAAGAAATATAGTTCACTTCAAAGCCCAATTCAGAATTAGAGAACTAATATTATCATTACTTTAAGAAAATACTCTGTTCTTTTGGATAATGAAATTTAATAATAATTATCATTTGCCTGTAGCCTTTATTGCTGTGAATTCAGGTAGTTCTAATGGCTTTTAGAATGAATGAGCCCTAACAAGGGATTTGAATGGTAATATAATTAGCGAGGCAAAGAAAAGTCTTTTCAGTTTAGAATGGTGTAAAATGCTGTCAAGCTGATTCATGGAGTAATATTACAATAAGGCTCTGTTCCAAACTGACAAAGGTCTGTATTATAACAAACCCAACTAGGTTACTGTGCTCATTCGAGCACATTATTTGCAACTTGATGTGATAATCTGAGGAGTACAATTGGGAGCATTTGTGAAAGGAACAAATAATATGGATCAAAAATGCCAGTTTACTTCTGCATATGTACTTTGATCATAAAGCAAAAACTTGGTAGGCAGAAAGATAACCATGGCCAGAATGATTGGTACATGAATAAATTAGACTTACATCTTTCAAAACAATACAAATTTCATTTATATATATCCATGTATTATCTTGTACCCATTTAATCAGTAAATCATCAGAGCACTTACTATGTGTTAGGAAATATGTTTGGGAATTTAAGATGCATAATTGATCTATTTCTTCAAGAATTTTATTTTCAGTATGTGTCTTTCTATGGTATAAAACAGAACTTTCCACATAGTCCTAGTCACAAAGTATCAGTTTGCTCACTGAACAAATTCTATTCTCAGTATTTATAGTTCAGACGGTATTGTGGACCTCCACCAGTTTTAGCCGTGGGACTTAATTTTCAAGTGCATAACCTATGTTCTGTCAAATAAATTTTAAATATATAACAAAAGAGTTAAAGCAGGGGAAGTTCACTTTAGAGACAGATGTTAAGGACTATATGATTTGTATTTCTTTTACTTGAGCATTCTTCAAGTTCCACCTGCAAATACCTATAAGGAAAATAAAGATTATCACTATTTATATATAACATCAGTTATATAAATTAAAACAAGCAGAGTAAAGACCATCAAGGCCAGTATCCTTAACAATATTTATGTAAAGCTCTTAGGCCACTGACAAAACAATTAGAGAAATAGATAAAACCTACCTTTAATAACTTCACTGACCAATTTGTACATAAACATATATACATTTATACACATTACATAGGTATATTTTAAATATTAAACTAGAATTAAAATCTATAGAAAACATTTGAGGTAACATTTATTACAAAATTAGTTGCTTGTTGAAGTTGACTTCAACAGCCAGTTTGTAGTGAAACTAAAAGACGTTTATGCAAAATATAAAATCCCTAATGTTAATATGAAACAAAATTTAAAAAGGTTTTACTACCAATATGTTTAAGGAAATAGAATAAAATGATCACATATCATGTTAAAAATGAATGCACTTCTTAAAAAAAAACAGGAACTGTTATCACACCTAAGTGTTTATAAGTATATGCCAATAGCTTCACTGAACCAGATTTCTCATGCTCAACACTGATGTATAGGCATAAACATTTGTTGAACCAGCTTGCAATGTATGCAAGTGTTTCATCACCAAAAGACTGAAGATTTTCAGGTATGCAAAACAAGTGTGACAGTCAATGAAATTTTAGGGATATCAGCTAATATACTGTAATTTTATAAAACATTAAGATAAGAATAATGCATAAATAATCAGTTTTTCTGATAATGCCCTATTAAAATATTTTCATAATTTTAATAATATTCCTAAATTAATATATTTAATACATTAAATGAGTAGGAAATATTTAAATATACACATACACACATATATACAAAAACATCTTTCTTTATCAATTTTTTTTATTGAAGTAGAGTTGATTTACAATGTTAATTTCTGCCATTCAGCAAAGTAATTCAGTTATACATATACATATATATATATACACATACATATGTATATATATATATACATTTTTAATATTCTTTCCCATTATGGTTTATCATAAGATATTGAATATAGTTCTCTGTGCTATACAGTAGGACCTTGTTGTTTATCCATTCTATATATAATAGCTTACATCTGCTAACCCCAGCCTCCCACTTCATCCCTCCCCAGTCGCCTCCCCCTTGGCAACCACCAGTCTGTTCTCTATGTCCATGATTCTGTTTCTGTTTCACAGATAGGTTCATTTGTGTCATATTTTAGATTCCAAGTTTAAGTAATATCATATGGTGCTTGTCTTTCTTTCTGACTTACTTCACTTAGTATGATAGTCTCTAGTTGCATTCATGTTCCTGCGAATGGCATTATTTCATTCTTTGTTATGCCTGAGTTGTATTTCATTGTATGTATGTACCACATCTTCTTTATCCATTCATCTATCGAGGGACATCTACATTGCTTCCATGTCTTGGCTGTTGTAAATAGTGCTGCTGTGAACATAAAGGTGCACATATCTTTTTGAATTATAGTTTTGTCTGAATATATGCCCAGGAGTGGGATTGCTGGATCATATGGTAATTCTACTTTTAGTTTTCTGAGGAAACTCCATACTGTTTTTCACAGTGGCTTCACCAAATTGCATTCCCACTGACAGTGTAGGAGGGTTCCCTTTTCTCCACACCCTGTCCAGCATTTGTTATTTGTAGAAATTTTAATGATAGTCATTCAGACTGGTGTGAGGTGGTACCTCATTATAGTTTTTATTTGCATTTCTCTAATAATTAGCACTATTGAGCATCTTTTCATGTGCCTGTTGGCAATCTGTATACATCCTTTGGAGAAATGTCTGTGTAGGTCTTCTGCCCATTTTTCAGTTGGGTTGTTTATTTTTTTTTGATATTGAGTTTTGTGAATTGTTTGTATATTTTGAAAATTAAACCCTTGTCAGTTGCATGGTTTGCAAATATTTTCTCCCATTTTGTAGGTTGTCTTTTCATTTTGTTTATGGTTTCCTTTGCTGTACCAAAGCTAGTAAGTTTGATTAGGTCCCATTTGTTTATTTTTGCTTTTATTTCTATTGCCTTGGGAGACTGACCTAAGAAAACATTGGTATGCTTTATGTCAGAGAATGTTTTGCCTATGATCTCTTCTCAGAGTTTTATGGTTTCATGTCTTATGTTTAAGTCCTTAAGTCATTCTGAGTTTATTTTTGTGTATGGTGAGAGGGTGTGTTCTAACTTCATTGATTTACATACAGCTGTCCAACTTTCCCAGCACAACTTGCTGAAGAGACTGTCTTTTTCCCATTGTATGCTTGCCTCCTCTTTCAAAAATTAATTGATCGTAGGTGTGTGGATTTATTTCTGGTCTCTCTGTTCTGTTCCATTGATCCATATACCTTTCTTGGTGCCGATACCACACTGTTTCGATTACTGTAGCTTTGTAGTATTGTCTGAAGTCTGGGAGGGTTATACCTCCTGCTTTGTTCTTTTTCTTCAGGATTGCTTTGGCAGTTCTGGGTCTTTTCTGGTTCCATATGAATTTTAGGATTATTTGTTCTAGTTCTGTGAAAAATGTCATGAGTAACTTGATAGGCAGCACATTAAATCTGCAGATTGCTTTGGGTATTATGGCTGTTTTAACAATATTAATTCTTTCAATCCAAGAGCATGGGATATCTTTCGATTTCTTTGACTCATCTTCACTTTTCTTTATTAATATTTTATACTTCTCAGCATATAAGTCTTTAATCTCCTTGGTCAGGTTTATTCCTAAGTATTTTATTTTGGGGGTGTGAGTTTTTAAAAGATATTGTTTTGTTTTGTTTTTTACATTTCCCTTCTGATATTTTATTGTTGGTGTAAAGAAATGCAACAAATTTCTGTACGTTAATCTTGTATCCTGCTACCTTGCTGTATTCATTTATCAGTTCTGGTAGTTTTTGTGTGGAGTCCTTAGGGTTTCCTATATATAGTATCATATTGTCTGCATATAATGACACTTTTACCTCTTCCCTTCTCATTTGGATACATTTTATTTCTTTTTCTTGTCTGATTGCTGTGGCTAGGACTTCCAATACTGTGTTGAATAGAAGAGTTGAGAGTGGGCACCCTTGTCTTGTTCCAGATTTTATCAGGAAAGCTTTCAGCTTTTCACCATTGAGTATTATATTGTCTGTGGGTTTTTCATAAATAGCTTTTAATATATTGAGATATATTACCTCTATACCCACTTTGGTAAGTTTTTATTGTAATGGATGTTGAATTTTGTCAGATGCTTTTTCTACATCTATTGAGATGATCATGTTGTTTTTGTCTTTTGTTTATGTGGTGTATCACATTGATTGATTTACATATGTTGAAACATCCTTGTGAACTTGGGATGAATCCCACTTGGTCGTGGTGTATGATCTTTTTTATGAAAACACTACTTGGAAAACACACTATGAAAACAAAAACTTATAATTGTTTTTGAATAGTTTTATTGCCTTTCACTGCCTTCCGTTTCAGTATAATATAATTCTGAAGTTACAAATATGGACATTTATATTTATGTGGACATTTAGTATGTTAGTACTAAAACTAAATATATAATATGATCCTGTGAGCAGGATCCCATAGGAATGGAATTCCCTTTGAAAATTCAGTTCAAAAAGCATTTTATAAAACCTTCAAATTTCATTTAAAATTTTAGCTACATTAACAAACACACACAGAGACATATACACATCCTCTAAACAATTATCTCTGTGATACAATGAGAATAATTTCCCTTCATTGTTTAATTGTACATTGCACTTGGCCTGCAGTGTGAGCCACAACGGATATTGACAGTGATGCATTCAAGGGAAGCATGCACTATGTTTATCGTCTTATTTTTAAATGTATAATCATTTTAAGATAGTTTCTGATCCAGATTTTATTTTTTTTTAATTTTAGAATAATAGTGATTTAAGGGATATCAGTTTTCTAGAAAATGTAGCATAAAATTCATTTCTTAAGAGTGCATAACTTAATACCATAGAACAAATATAGAAAAATATGTAGCATGTGTGTACTAGGCATTGTACCAAATTCTCTTATTTACATACAAAAGCTAATTGCATTCTGTGTTGTAGGTGATATTTTCCTTAACTTATATATGAACAAATCATTGCTCAGAGCTTTAAGTAACTTTTCCAATATTATACAACTAATAAATTGGTCTGAATGAGCATATTTGGCTTTCCACAACACCTTGTGCCCAAGAGAACACATATTGTCAAAATGTATGTACAGTATTCTTAGTACATAATCCCATAGGCAGTATGGTGCAAGTAAATAGGCACATATAAATGTAAGCAGGTCTCTATACAGACACACACTTTTGTTTACATTTTAATCTAATTTTTCTTTAAAAAATTTAAAAAATGACTTTTTTCAATTAAAGAAATAAAAATGTTCTGTATACATCATGCTATCCTGTAATATGAATCTTTCAACTAATATGTTCTTTATGGTCAGTAATGCTTATTCTGACTGATTATGTGTATAAATACATACTTACTGAGTCTATGCATGATGTAATATAACAGGCATAAATTGTGGAGAAACACTAAAGTGGATCTGCATCCTACCATTGGGTGACTTTCAGTAAATCACCTAGTCTCACTTACACTAATGATAATTACTTATAAAATGGAGATAATATATAACTTTACATGTGAGTAGGCATTACCTATTGTATTACAGACTACAGGTGCCTCATGAATGTTACTATCATCTTTATCATCATCATCACCATCACTATCATAATTATCAACACTAGTCATCATTATTGATCAATATATTAGAGTAAAATTTACAGTGGTAGATGGGATTTATTTTATGGCCTGACATATCCTTATTTGTAGATCCCTGTAAGGGATGTGTAGTCTCCTGAGGGACCTAGCAATTCTAGAATTAAATGAGACAGACTTTGTTTTTGTCATATTTTCATGATGACAATTATTAAATCTCATGCTTGATAGTATATTTGTGTTTTATTAAGTAATATTTGTGTTTTATTAAGTAATATTAACTTTCTTAATTTATCTTCATAATAGCATGTGAATTTTATAGGAGCAAGTCTTCTAAACATTTTATGTGGGGTGAACTGAGGTTCATGAAATTTCCACTTAGTTCTGTTACTAGAAATCAGGAGCTAGGTGTTCCTCTTAAGTATTTGTGTTAACATCACCAGCCAACACATGATCTAACAATATTCTTCTCTCTTTATATTGCTCAGAGGTTACAAGTAAATTTTAATTACACTGATAGTGAATCATTATTTATTTCTTTTATGATCTGTGTATGGTACCTACACTAAGACACATGTAGCACATGGGTGGAGTGGATCTCAGTTTAACTTTGTAGGAGGAATGGCCTTCCCTAGGTCTGAATGACTGGCACAAAATGTGTCTTGGCTCTAGAATTCAATTGCTTATCTTTTCCTTCTCTGTCTTTGAGACTCTGAAAATAAATGTCTCCACAGATTATCTCTTCAGTTTCATTAATTTTTAGATCACAAATGTTTTAGATTCAAATGTTTTTATTCATGCAGCCCCATCAGTCAAACATTTTGGCATGCATCCCAATATATGTAAATGTATTTATCGACATACTCTTGTATAAACACTCTTGTGATATGTATTTAAAGTATGTTTAACTTAAGAGAAACACATATTAATGACATTCTATGATTTACTTATTGGACACCAACAATTAGACTTTGTGTTTTCTAGGATTCACATTATTTTTCCATTGGAGACCATCTTAAATGCAGAAAAAAGTAGATTCATTGCAATGTACTGTTCTTACTGTCTGATCCTTGATGGGTTCCTATAGTTGTGCAATTATATGAAGCATTGAAGAGCAGGATTTGGTTTCAGTCAAAGTCGTTAAAGATGGTCTAAAGGGCTTCCCTGGTGGCGCAGTGGTTGAGAGTCCGCCTGCTGATGCAGGGGACACGGGTTCGTGCCCCAGTCTGGGAAGATCCCACATGTCGTAGAGCCGCTGGGCCTGTGAGCCATGGCCGCTGAGCCTGCGCGTCCGGAGCCTGTGCTCCGCAACGGGAGAGGCCACAACAGTGAGAGGCCCGCGTACCGCAAAAAAAAAAAAAAGATAGTCTAAAGACACCAACCCTAATGATGCTACTTCCCAATTTGCTGAAATTAATAATAGTTTATGTTCTTATTATTTTACTTTTCAAAAGCAGAAATCAATAGTTTACACATGGATGAGTAAACAATACTAGATTGTTCAGTTCATAATTCTATTGACAGGCTTTGAAATACTTATTTTCTTCATACCCTATTATATATACATATGCTAGAGACCCTGTAGTGATTTCATATTTATCGAGCTTTTGAGCTCCCTGCTAGAATAGTGCTTTCTAAAGCATTCTTATATAATAGCTGCTTATTCAGTCACTAAAATTGTCCAGAACACTTGAAAATATCCTTGATTTTCAGTTAAGAGCCAAAATAAATAGTCATATATCCATGGAATCTGTAATGGGTAACACTGACTACAAAAAGTTCTCTGAGTGCTTCCTCAAATATTATTTCCCAACACAATATTGGGGGGGGGGATTTTTGCCTTTTATTTTTTCTACTTTATGAGAGCTAACTATTCCAATTTGTTGTGCATGTTTTACTATCATTGGTACTCTGGGTCATAGGTAGGTGTAATTGTACATTCATGTAGTCCACGGTTTTTCCTTACCAGGAAGGGCATCCCTCTCAGTTGAGCATTTCAGCATATGTTCTGAGTGCTACTTAGACAACTGCCCTGGCAATGTGGTTACTCAGATATGCTGCTGAACACATAAGTGGTATTCTTCTTTCCCATGAGATTAACTCAATATTTTACTTTTTATTTTGTTTAAAAAATCCATATTCTCATAAGACAGCTGATTAATACTCAATAATTTCTAAAGTAAGTGATAATGATTTATTAGTTAAGTTTGCATAGGTCCAGGGATAACTTTATACAAAACCCTCTAAGCATAAATTCCCTATTCTGTAAATTGTGGAACATGATAATGCCTACCTTGTAATGTTCTTTTGAAGATTAATTGAAATAGGATGAATCTAGGCAAATAATATTGACTTAAATTATGGTAGCTCCATACTGATTTTTCTTTCCATAGATATTTATTGAGCATATAAATAAATATAACCATATTAAGAATTAAAGTGTACATTTTGTTTCTATTAACCAGAACTTCTTTTTTTCCTGGTAGTATGTGTACACTCAAGCTTGTTGTACTATAATATGATCAAAATATAAGGTGTAAATGTATTCAGCTCAGTATTTATTCATGTATCATTTTCTTTAAGATAAACCTTTAAGATATTTTCTCTAAGTGGTTGCTATTATAAAATAGTCTTCATCATTTTTACCTAATAAATACTTCAAGGTAATTTTGTGTGTGTGTTAAAATATATCCATTATATTTTGGGGGGTATCTCATTTCATTGAGCAGAATAATCATAATTTATTTGTAATAATTATCTTTATAGTTTTTTACTTAGCCACACAAAATAAATTTTCTGTGAACCTAAAATGAGTTGAGACTAATATTTTAGTAAATGTTTAAGTTGAACTAACAGAGATGAGAGTAACAAGATTAGTCAACACTTCTTTGCTGATGAGTTGGTTAGATCACTTTGATTGAATGTGACGGAAACTCTTCCTGACTCAGCGTATACAGAGTGGATACATTCTGATAAATACACTGAGTGCCTCTTTCATGACCAGGAAATCAGTAGTCCTCAACATCAATCAGAACTATGTCTCTAAGACTATAAAGATCCTGTCTCCTTTGTCTTCTTCTCTCTCTATATTGACTATATTCTTGGATTTAGCAGAATGGTTTTCTCCACATGAGAGAAAACAGGTTCACTAATTACCCCTGAATTTTCTGTCTCAGAGATTCATTCACCTAGTGATACCTACTTTTTTCTTTCAAAATTCTCATTACAGATTCATTTGAGAAGGAAACATGATCAACCAAGAATGAATTCAGTGTCTATACAAGACCAATAGCGGGTAGGATCAAAATGCTGTTCTTATAATAGCTATGCTGGTTGGCAGGATCAGTGCCAGGAAAAGAGTACTTAGATGATAAACTTCACTATGTTAGCCTTTGGAAGAAGAACTGCCCTCAGGTGACGAAGCCCAGTGACCATATAATTACTAAATATGCAGATACAGTTAGCAACTATACAATTAACTTAGTGAAATCACATATTCTTTAAGGCAAATCAATTAAAGAACAGATTATAAGGGTTTTACTTTCAGAAAAATAAACATGAACCATTAAGATAGACCTCTTAATTCAAGTTCAAAAATAACAAAACTTTTTGCAAGATGGCTTTCTCAGTTCTGATAATGACACTCTTCTTGTCTTTGTGTAATAAAGAAGTAGAACTCTGAAAACTACATTTTACAGATGGATTTATGTGCTTCTCAAGTTCAAGATGTGACCTACTGACCAGTAATTCTACCAAGAAGAAAAAGGTGACAGGCAATTGGAAGAAAGATATAAACAAGTTTTTAAGCATAATAGAGAAGGCATTGGATTGTTCTGGAGCACCTCTGTTTGATCCTGTAGTTTCTAGTCCTATAGTCTTAGAGTTGAGTGGCAGGAGCTTGTGGAATGAAATTTTCACCAGAAATTCTGGGGAAGGGTTGGCTGTTTTTCCGTGTTGCTGTTGTTCCTAACCTTAACCATAATCATACAATGAGCCTGTAGTAGTAAATTCTGATTCCATGACCACCTCCAAAACGTCAATAAACTACCATATATAATACGTCAGCTACAGTAATTATTAGTCAAAAGAGAGAAGAAAATCTTGGAACCGTAGAGTAATAAATAATCCTATAGCTTGAGTTTCAGTGTATAGGCTAGAGATCAGTTGATCTAAGCCATGCTCACGTTCATTTGGCTTTCATCCTCCTCTGAGGACCAGCTGGCTAGCCTAGGTATATTATTATTATGGTGATAATAGGTGCTTAAGAAACACAAGTGAAAATATGGAAGTACTCTTGAGGGCTTGGCTTATAACTGGCATGCCATCATTTTTGTTATATCCTGTTGATCAAATCGTCATATGACCAAACTCAAGGTCAAGAAATGGGAAAATATACTAGCAATTTAATGAAAGGACACACAGTTATACAACCAAGGGCTAGAATACAGGGAGGAATGAAGAATTTGGTCCAACAATATGGTTGAACTGCCTAGTATTTTACAAATGCCTAATATTTTTAAATAAGTGACTAATATTTATGTAAGTCTTCTTGTGGTAAAGAAGCCTGAATTCTGAAAAGTATAATTTCCAAACTAACTTAATTTAATAAATGTTTAAACTGCCCATTTAATAAATGTTTTTGCAACATTTTTTGTAATATAAATTAAAGCACAATTGTTAAAATTTAGCGAAAATCCTAAACAAATAGAAATACAATAATAATTTTTATAAACCACCCAAAAGGAAAACCATCAACAGAAAATTTAATTAACCAAGCACAAGAAAGAAATGGAAAACAAATAGAGATGAAGCATGGTAAATAATTAGCCTAAAGTAAGATAGCAGAAATGTATCTAAGTATATTGGACATTTTGATCAATGAAAACTACTGAGAAACACTTACTGTAAGTCAGATAATCGGAATGGGTATGCTACTATAAAGGGACATAGTTAAAATGACACATGGATATAGCAAATATAGTAGGGAAAAGCATTAAACCAAAGAAAGAAAGAAACTATTATAATTAGAGACAAAATATAATTGAAGATAAAATATTAATAGGAATAAATATAAGAAATTAATGTTTTTAAAGAAATTAATGGTAAAAATTTAACAATTTGGACCATATGATTTTGTAAATATTAACAGCAAACTGACAAATACAAATTTCTGTTAGTCATAACAACATCTTTCAAACTAACCTAAGTTTCAAGCAGTAGAAATGTGTAAATCTATAGAAGATTTGAACAACCAATGATAAAATTTGATCTAGTTGATACATAAGAAACTTTGTACTCCCTCAAAAAATAAATAATATTTTCAACAAAAATTTTAATATTTTAATTATGACTATACCCTAGATCATAAAGTTTCTCAACCAGTTGAAAAATAATAATGTTCTCAGAAATCAATAGTGAAATGATAGGCAAACCTTTATTTTTAAAAAAATGCACTTTTATAAATAAGAGCTAATGGGAAAATTACAGCTGTAATAATAAAAATAACTTAAAACAATCAAATATGTTGTAAGGTTGAGAACTAACATAATAGTCATGAAACCAGATTTTCTTTCTAATTATTTAGGAAAAGATGATTATTAGGTTCCCTTAATATAAAAATATATCTCTTACTTTGCACTCATAAATAGTTAATAGTTAATTAGAATATTATTTATCTGATACATTAGAAACTTACTTTATGAATATTAGATATTTTGTGAAGCTAAGTTGACTTATATACTTAGAGTTGACTTATATATTTACTTACAGTTAACTTATATTAGTTTCAGGTGTACAGCATAGTGATTTTATATTTTTATACATTACACATCATACAAAGTTAAAAAAGCTTGACTGTGTTTCCTGTGCTGTACATTACATCCCCGTGACTTTCTTATTTTGTAATTATTTTGTAATTAATTCCCTTCATCTTTTTCACCCCTTCCTCCACCCCTCTCCCCTTTGGCAACCACAAGTTTGTTCTGTGTATTTGAGTCTCTTTCTGTTTTGTTATATTTGTTTGTTTGTTTTACATTCTACATATAAGTAATATAAGAAAATATACTTTGTAGTTATTGACTGATTATTTCTCATAATCATTTCAAGTAAAAACATAGCTTCTCTTTGCATATCAAATTAGCTTCTGACTTCATTGTTAGGTGATTTCCAGTGAAAAACAATGCACATTCAAAAGAAGGAATTTGTTTTCATGATATAACTAATAATTCAGAAATAAAAGCAATAAAATTATCCCTCTGAAGCTTCTGCCAAAGTGATATATCCATCATGGAGGAATTGACTGAATATAAATAATAAAGGTTAAAAGCATCAGTTCCTTATAACAAGAGATAAACTGAACAAACTGAAACTCAACAACTTTTCTTCGATCCATCAGTAAATTGAAGTCACAGAACCAACCACTACCCTAAAACTGGAGAGGCAGGCAAATACAGAGAAGACAAATCAGCTTACCTGAAGTAGAACGCACTGGGTGGAGCCAGTAACTGGAAGGAAAAATTAAATGGTACCTTGGCCAAATTCCTGGAGGATAAGTGTGGACAAACTTGAGAGTTAGTAACTCCTGGATGCCTATTCTAAGGGAGGCCACCATACTTTCATGGGTTTTATCTCCAGGAGCTCTATCAGCTTCTCACAATCAAGATTAGAGAAAAATCCTCCCTCTCTTTGGCCAGGGGAATGGAAACAGTAACAATTTTGAATTATGTCCAGGGGAAAAAATGCCGTTTTGAAATATTCCCAGAAGAAAAATAATCATCTTTAAGTAATCTCAGAGAATTCTCCACAACAAAGTCCTACTCAGCAAGATTCCAAAAAGACATCATGGGCCTTACTGGATTTGGGAGTAGAAAATTACATAACCCATCTCAGTCTATCCTTTGTGTCTCATCCAAGAAGAGTAGGGGAAAAAAAAAAAAGCTCAGAAGCGCTTGTGAAGGTCACAGCCACAGACAGAATCACTAAGACTGAGAGGTAATCAGAGGATTGTTGAATGCTTCCTCTCCCCCTACACTTTATCACCACATCAACAGGGGTCCTGTTTAATAACAGTGGACTATAGCTACAAGGGACACCAAACAGAATAAATAACCAAAAAGTCTACACCTAGAGCTATACTCAAATTGCAAAAAAATCATAGAGAGAAAAATCTTAAAAGAAGCCAAAAGTGTTTATGTGTGTGTGGGGCCTTATAGTGTAGCAAGGTTAAGAATTATATCAGGCTTCTTTTCACAAACCATGTAAACAAGATGAGAATTGAATGAAATATTTAAAATGTTGAACAAAAATTAAAAGTAAACAAGCAAAAACATCAACTTTGAATTCTGTATGCAGCAAAATTTTCTTTCAAAAGTGAAGGAGAAATACTTTCTCAGATAAACCAAACTGACAGTTTGAGAAGCATTGGTCTCAACTAAAAGTGAAGAGGAAAAGACTGTCCCATGGATGCCAGTCAGCCCTGACTATATAAATGGTAGTACCTGAGACTCAGACAGCAAGTGCTATTGAAGACAGCATATCATATCATATCATTTGCAAAGAGTGAGAGTTTTATTTTCCCTCTTCCTTTTTGTTCAAATAGCTCTTGCTTCTCTTTGTTGTCTAAATGTGCTATTTAAAGAGAGAGAGGGAAAAAAAAAGAATCTGGTGATATTGTTGTGTTTTCACATTATAATTATCTAAAGATTATAAATGCTTCAACATACTGTCTCATTAATACAGAGATAAAATAATGTTCCTTTGGAGACATAACTGGGAAATAGTCAATACATTCATAACCATACGTTACTGTGGAATATCCAAATTCATTCTCTATGTTATTTGAGATTATTTTCAGATGATCAGATGTACTTATCTCAAAAGAATGAAGTAAATTATTTCAATTTATATGGCACTTAAGAATAATTTTGGGTACCTGCATTACTGTCTGTCACATTGCTTTAATTAAACTGTTTCTCCTGGCATTTTATATTAACATATTTCATTATGAATAGTATTGTAAAGTTTTAGAGGTTTGCAGTACCTACCAGTGTGTAGTGCATGTGTTTCTGTGTTTTGAGTTTATTTCTTGAAAAGTCTCCAGTCAGCTTTCTCACTAACATCAATATGATGCATTTAATATAAGCAGAATGAGCAGCTTGAGGTAGATTAAGTACTATATGTCATAAAATCACAAAAATGCAATATTAATCTGATTCACTGAGTGAATATGGAAAATTATGTTTTTATTAAAGTCATTACTCTTGTTAATGACATATTGAACATCCAAGGTGCCCAATGCATGATAAAATTGGTCCTAGTAGTCATTTTGTTTTATGTTTAACAATTTCATTGAGTATCACCTCTTTGATGACACAAAATAATTATTTTTTACCCAAAGTGGCATTTGTGATATTGTAGGGATGATGTTTATTATACTAAAAGTTATAAAAATAGGCTTATTATATTGATTTTAACAGGAAAGCTTTTTTTTTTTTTTTTTTGCAGTACGCGGGCCTCTCACGGTTGTGGCCTCTCCTGTTGCGGAGCACAGGCTCCGGACGCGCAGGCTCAGCAGCCATGGCTCACGGGCCCAGCCGCTCCGCGGCATGTGGGATCTTCCCGGACTGGGGCACGAACCCATGTCTCTGCGGCATGTGGGATCTTCCCGGACTGGGACACGAACCCGTGTCCCCTGAATCGGCAGGCAGACTCTCAACCACTGCGCCACCAGGGAAGCCCCAGCACCGCTTATTGAAGAGGCTGTCTTTTCTCTACTGTATATTTTTGCCTCCTGGTGTAGTCTTCACTTTTTTTCTTCTTTTTTTCGTTTTTCTTTTGTACTCGGGCCTGATTGAGCTTTTTGGATCTGTGGGTTTATGGATTTTATCAAATTTGGAAAATTCCTGGCAATTATATATACATGTATTTTTTTTCTGTATTCCCCTCTATTTCCTCTCCTTTGGAAACTCTAACTGCATGTATATTAGGCTGTTTGAGTTACCCCACATTTCACTGTCTTCATTTCTTTTTCCTCTGTTTTCTCTCCAGTAGTTTTTATTTTTATGCTTTCAATTTCAATAATCTTTCTCTGCATTTCATAATCTACTGTTAATTATATATAGAATATTTTAAATCAAATACATTGTATTTTTCATTTCTAAAAGTTCAAGATGGATCTTTTTATACTCTCAGGTCTCTACTTAACATGTTCAATCTTTACCTTTTAACACTGTATAACACAATAACTATTTAGACATACCATCTGTGTAAATTCTGAGTCTGTTTATTTTGGTTGATTTTTTTCTTCTCATTCTGTATAATTTCCTACTTCTTTGTAAAAATTTTAATTGGATGCCAATTATTATAAGGTGTACCTTGTATGATTATGGATATCTTTATATGCCTAAAAATATTCTTGAGCATTTAATATAGTTCTGCAGAACCAAAGCAGCAGTCTTATTCTAAGGCTCATTTTCCTCATTCCCGAGGCAATACATTTCTCATTATTCTACCCCAAGAATTAATTGTGATTTTTAGATCCCCCATGAATTACAAGTTTTTTATTCATACCATTGGGGAAATAAACTATTCCTAGGACTGTGTGACCTCTGGCAGTCTTCACTTTGCTTCTTTTGGGTGGTCCTTTCACCAACTTTGAGTCATATGAACATGCATGAACTAATCAGTACTCAGCTGAAGACAAGGAGAATCCTCTGCAGGTCTACAGACCTCTCTCTCTCTCATCCTCTCTCTCTCTCTCTCTCTCTCTCTCTCTCTCTCTCTTTTTGGGTGTGTGTCTCTGGCACTCTCTCCATTGAATTACTCTGCCATTTGAATGCTAGTCTTCTTAGACTCTCAATCTACTCAAATCAGAGAGGTTGCCATAAACTACTGGGATTTGTCTTCACTGTGTTATAGACTAGAGACTCTTTCCATTCAGGAAACTGAGTAATTCTAAGACTCAACTCATTTGTTTCACTTCTCTCAAGGATCATCCCTTTTGTGTCACCAAAGTTTTTCACATATTTTATTTACTTTATCATTCATTTTGGGTTAGAGGGTAAGTCTGGTACCTGTTATTCCATTTTATCCAGAAGCAAAAGTCAGGTCGGTCATTTTTACTAGTAGTTTTTAGTCTGCCTATTACACGGAGCTTATAGAAGAAATACTCCTCCTCTGTAAAAAAAAAAAAAAACAGTTAAGTATTTTTTCTAGGTAAACCAATATTAAGTTCCATTAGTGAACAACTTGCTTTGACTTTAAAACAGTTATTATTCAGTTCACTCATCAGTTTTATAATTTGTATAAATGTATATACAATATTCCTTTGATAACTGAAAAAATTACATTTAGTAAGTATAAGTACTAAGAAATCTCATCTACTTATCTGTTATGGATAGTTAAGAAAAGTGGGGGAAAAGACCATACATACAAAATGCATGCACATATACCCATATACATATTAAATACTATATTTTTAAGAAAACTAACTTTGTATGTAATTTAATTAAATTATCTTTTCAAAGGAGACCTAGCATTTAATCTATTAATTTAAAAATGAGTATATCACATAGAGAACTCATTATGGAAATTATAATGGTATTTGTTTCTAAATAAAGTCTGAAGTATGATAATTCTATTTTATCAGTGTTAATTATAGAGCTATGTATTTTGTAAATATAAAAATTATTTTGAAGCAAGGTAATTTCTTCACATTTTAGTATCTTATTAAAAGAAGTACTTTATTTTTTCCTAACAAGCATGTATATGATTTTATATATATATATACATATAATTGAAAGTGGCAAAATTGAAAACTGCCACCAAATTTCCTCATTTTTTCTCTCAAATTTAGTGAGGACTTTCTAGCTTATTAATTTATAATTTAAAGAATCTAGGTATTTTAGCCTATTTTATGTATTTGTATGTTTACATATTTTATTGTAATTTTCTCAGCTTTCAGTAACATAAAATTACTTCCAGTGTATATATTTGTACATTATTTTGATCATTTCTCTGTTTAGTATTCCAGTTTATTTCCCTTGCAATTTGTCAACTCAGAAAATGAACTCCTCAATTCAATTTTAAAATTATTGATCAGTATTTTGGTCAGTACTGGGAAATATTTAATAAAGAAAGCTCTTGTTTTAGATTTGGTAAAATTTGCTCTGTGAAAGTGCTTTGGAAATGGAATTACTTTATGTACATTTTTTAAATGATGTGATGTGTTATAACCAAGCATTTTAAAAGAAATTAAATAATATGTGACATTAGGCTGTCCTAAGAATAGTGTTCCAGTCCAACATATGAAAACATATATATGATTCATGGTAAAATAAAGTTATTTTAAAAAATTATTAAGAACCATATAAACTAGTTAATTCTTATTAAAAGAGCTCTATTTTAGTACCTACTACATTCTGAGTATTATATTTAAAGTACTAATAACATTGGCTGGGATTTTTAATATGCTGTTAATATCTTCATCAAGACATATTATAGTAACTACTTAACTTTAATTGTAATCATGTCATATATCAAGATAATAGCTTCAGGTCATAATTGAAATAACATAATTTTAATTTATATATAATATTTGGTATAATTATGTAATTATAATTTATCTTACACTGAAGTATACATAGTTCTTTCACTTGAAATTAATTCATTTTAGCTATCACATTAAAATGTTAAATCCTGTAAGTGATCTGTTAATTAAAGGTTAAATTATATTTCACTGGATATATTATCAGTCTAATGAGTTCTAAGGCAAACATAGGCATTTTGTTAGAGAATAAAAAGAATTGATATTGTGAATTAAGTCATCCTCTTTCTTACAAAAAGTATTTTGCATTATAACTTGCTTATCTTTTATTACCTAGTAAACACATATTAATAGTCATATATATAGATGTTTAATATACATTTGTATATTTTTAAATACAAATTATGTAGTTGTAAATGGGTAAATATATAAATTTATTTTATATGTAAATATTAGTCTTTATATATAAAACTCTAAACTCTTTTTTTGTATTCTTTACTAACTCAAAAGTTCTTTTTAATAACATGAGACTAGCAAACAGAAAAGTATATCCTTTAACATCAAAATGGCATTGATTTCCATAAAAGATAATTAGTCAAGTATTGCTGAATTCCTTCCAAAATTTAACAATACAGAAATTATGGGTTTGATCTTGAAACTAATATAACTACTGGGAGTGGCAGAGAATGTCGTAAGGGAATCCTTTGTTTCTTGACCAATTTTTACTATACTCTAAATTTTGAAATTTGTTATTACTTGGAATTGCTTCACCTTAGAAATCATAAAATCTAACAAAAAGTCACACATCTTAATTTTTTTTAAGTTTTTTTGATGTGGACCATTTTTAAAGTCTTTATTGAATTTGTTACAATATTGCTTCTGTTTTCTGTTTTGGTTTGTTGGCCCCAAGTCATGTGGGATCTTAGCTCCCCAACCAGGGATCGAACAGTCACTCCCTGCACTGGAAGGTGAAGTTTTAACCACTGGACCTCCACGGAAGTCCCTACACATCTTAATTTTTGATCTACTTATTTCTGTTACACTCACTAGGATACAGTTGTTAACTTTGACAAGAGCTCTTATGTAATGCCTTGTTCTGTTTGTCCTGTTTACCCAACAATATATCAGGGTCCTTCTCATTATTTATTTTAACTACTTTGTTGTTCTCAATTTCAACCCTGCTGTCCCAACTCACCTCATATTTTCCAGCATGCCAGTACCCCAACACTGGATTAATCTAATTGTTACTCAAACTACTCGAAAGGTGTGACACTATAAATCAGTGTTTGTCAACTCTTTTTAAAATCTCTCCTTCCCCAAGAAATGTTTGTAGACATTTTATTTCCTCTCTTGCCCATCTGTGTAACTATGTATTTGTTTTATATTATCTGTATATCTGTGCTTTATAAATAATCAAGAGAAAGATTTTTCTCATCCCCAAGAACTAATTTTGACTCTTTGGGTGTGATGTCATGCTCTTTGATAATGCACGCTACAGATAGAGCTTTGCCGATATTCAACTTTATGTAAATGGAATTAGGTAATATACACTTTTTTAGTTCCTTTCACTCATAATATTTGTCCTGTTTATATATTCTGTTATTAAGGTATAGTTGATTTACATTATTATATAATTTCAGTTATACAACACAGTGATTCAGTGTTTTTATAGATTATACTCCATTTAAAATCATTAGAAAATAATGGCTATATTTCCCTCTGCTGAACAGTATATCCTTGTAGTTTATTCATTTTATATTGCCTCTTAATCCCCACCTTATCTTGCCCCTCCTTCTTTCCTTCTCCCCACTGGTAACCACTAGTTTGTTCTCTGTGTCTGGGAGTCTGTTTCTATTTTGTTATATTCATTTTATTTTTTAGATTTCCACATATAGGTGAAAACACAGTACTTTTCTTTTTCTGTCTGACTTATTTCACTAAGCATAATACCCACCAGGTCCATCCATGTTGTTGAAAGTGGCAAAATTTCATTATTTTTTATGGCTGAGTAATATTCTATTGTATATATTTACCACATCTATCTATTCATCTGTTGATGGACACTTAGGCTTCTTCATGTATTGGCTATTGTAAATAATGTTGTTGTGAATATTAGGGTGCATGTATCTTTTCAAATGAATGTTTTTGTCTTCTTCGGATATATAGCCAGGAATGAAATTGCTGGATCATATGGCAGTTGTATTTTTAGGGTTTTTTTTTTGAGGAACCTCCATACTGCTTTCTATAGTGGCTGTACCAATTTATATTTTCATGAACAGTGTGCAGGGGTTCCGTTTTCTCCACAACTCACCAACATTTGTAGACTTTTTGATGATAGCCATTCTGACAGGTGTGTGGTGATATCTCATTGTGGTTTTGATTTGTATTTCTCTGATGATTAGCGATGTTGAGCACCTTTTTATGTGGCTGTTTGCCATCTGTGTATCTACTTTGGGAAAATGTCTGTTCATGTCTTCTCTCCATTATTTAATTGGGTTATTTGCTTTTTAAATTTTGAGTTGTATGAGCTGTTTGCATATTTTGGATGTTAACCGCTATCCATCATATCCTTTGAAAATATTTTTTCTCATTCGGTAGGTTGTCTTTTTGTTCTGTTGATGGTTTCCTTTGCTGTGCAAAATCTTTTAAATTTAGTTAGGTACCATTTGTTTATTTTTGATTTTGTTTTCTCTGCCTTAGGAGACAGATACAAAAAAATATTGTGACGTTTTTAGGTCAAATCGTGTTCTGCCTATGTTTTTTTCTAGTTTTATGGTTTCCAGTTTTATATTTAGGTCTTTAATCCGTTTTGAGTTTATTTTTTATATGGTGTGACAGAATGTTCTAATTTCATTCTTTTACATGTCCAGTTTTCTCAGCACCACTTGTGAAGAGACTGTCTTTTCTCCATGGTATATTCTTCCCTCCTTTGTTGTATGTTAATTGACCATAGGTGTGTGGGTTTATTTCTGGGCTGTCTATTCTGTTTCATTGATCTATGTGTCTATTTTTGTTCCATTACCATAGTATTTCAATTAGTGTAGATTCATAGTATAGTCTGAAGTCAGGGAGCATGATACCTGCAGCTTTGTTCTTTTTATTCAAGATTGCTTTGCGTATTTGGGGTCTTTCATATGAATTTTAGAATTATTTGTTCTAGTTCTGTGAACAATGTCATGGGTATTTTGATAAGGATTGCATTAAATCTGTAGGTTGCTTTGAGTAGTATGGACATTTTCACAGTATTCTTCCAATCCAAGAGCATGGATTGTCTTTTCATTTCTTTGTATTATCTTTAATTTTCTTCATCAGTGTCTTACAGTTTTCAGAGTACAGGTCTTTCATCTCATTGGTTAAGTTTATTCCTAGGTATTTTATCCTTTTTGATGCATTTGTAAATGGGATTGTTTTCTTGAATTCTCTTTCTGATAGTTCATTAACAGGGTAAAGAAAAGCAGGAGATTTCTGTATATTAAGCTTGTATCCTGCTAATTTACTGAATTCATTTATAAGTTATAATAGTTTTTTCACAGAGATTTTAGGGTTTTCTATATGTAGTATTTTGTCATCTGCAAATAATGACAGTTTTACTTCTTCCCTTTCAATTTGGATGCCTTTTCTTTCTTTTTCTTGGCTAATTGTTGTGGCAATGACTTTCAATACTATCTCAGATAGGAGTGGGAAGAGTAGGCGTCCTTGTCTTAGTCCTGGCTTTAGAGGACAAGCTTTTAGCTTTTTACCATTGGGTATGATGTTAGCTGTGGGTTTGTCGTAAATGGTCTTTAT
The DNA here is from genome assembly GCF_000442215.2 of Lipotes vexillifer. NCBI lineage: Eukaryota > Metazoa > Chordata > Mammalia > Artiodactyla > Lipotidae > Lipotes > Lipotes vexillifer. Next base: position 22,701 of record NW_006776675.1, read on the forward strand.
TATGTAGAGATACATTTCCTCTCTACCAACTTTGATGAGAGTTTTTTCATGAATGGATGATGAATTTTGTGGAATGCTTTGAACTCTTTATTTGGTAAATTATTTCTGTTTCATTAATTGTTTTTTCAGGGTTTTTCTCCTGTTCTTTTATTTGAAACAAATTTCTTTGACTTCTCATTTTGCTTAATTTTCTCTGTCTCTATGAAATTAGGTGAAGCTGTTACCTATCCCAGTCTTGAAGATGTTTCCTTGTGTGAGAGCATCTCTGTACAGTCTGCATTCCTGTACAGTGTTTTTAGTGGGAGACCTGGATTTGACATGAACATAAGTCATATCTTCCCTCAAGGTATTCTTGTAGTTATCACCTTGGTAGGAAGTGGGGCTGAAGATGGAGGTGCTAGAGTTAGAGCCAGGTGTGAACTGAGGTTTCACCTTGGCTCAGTAGCCAACACCACCCTGTTGGAAGTGGAGGTGTGTAGCAAGTTGCTGGAGCAGAAGCTCTACACTTTGTGGCCCAGCTGGTTCTGTTCCCTCTAGGTGTGTGTTTTCCCTGCTCCCAGCATTATCTCCCTCACCCTAGAGGGGCACAGTGCTGGGGCAGAAAGGGCTGGAGTGGGTACTCAGTGTGGGTCAGGGCACAGGCTTTGGTGGTCCAGCCCCAGTCAGAGTTCCAGATCCCTCCTGATTTGCTGCCTCCACAGTTGCCAGCGATGGCTGCCTTAGCCCCATTCATATTTCTTTCTTGGTTTAAGCAGGCCCATCCCTCACATCTGTGCACTCCCCTTGGCTGCTGCAGCCCTTGCCTTATTGTGGAGCTGCTCCATGGAGCGAGAGGGGAAACCAGCCAGGATCCCAGGCAGTTTCAGTCTGCTTCCTTTGGCCTGTTATCGGTGTAAGCAAGATTGTGCACACTCTTCACCAGAAGGGTCTAGGTTTCTTACAGCCCTCCTGTTAGTCCCACTGCTTTTCAGACTACTGAAGGGGACTCATCTTACAAGTGTTGGATCAGCCAGGGCTGGAGTGCCCGCATGTAGATTGAACCACTTGCTCTCCAGGAAGGATATTTAAGCCCACGTAATCCCTTCCTCCAACTGTGTTCCCTCCCAGGGGCCCACGTCCAGACCTGATTGCTTCTCTCCTTTCCCTA
>NW_006776675.1:23925-42302 GCF_000442215.2 Lipotes vexillifer
CTACCTGAGTTCATGTGGATCTTTCTTGTAGCCTTGGTTCTAGAAGAGTCTTTCTATTAGTTGCCAGTTTGTTTTCACTGAGAATTGCTCCACATATAGACATATTTTGGATATGTTCATTACAGGAAGTGAGCTCTGAATCCTCCTACTCTGCCACCTTGATCTCCCCTCTCTCATTCATAATATTTTGTATCAGTTAATTCTAACATATAAAATCATTGGGATGAAAATTATGTTGTTTTGTTCCTGTTGACTATCACAACAGTACTTTCCTTAGAATAACTCTATGCCAAACACACAGTCACACAATTTTTTCTCATATTTTACATTTTATAGTTATGTCTATGATCCATTTTGGGTTAATTTTTAAGGTATAATTTTAGGCTAATATGATTTTTTTCATTTAGATATTAAATTATTTAGTACCATTTTGGAAAAACTTACCCTTTTTCTATTGAATGTCTCTGTACCTTTTCAAAAAGTAACTGGCGGGCTTCCCTGGTGGCGCAGTGGTTGAGAGTCTGCCTGCCGATGCAGGGGACACGGGTTCGTGACCCGGTCCGGGAAGATCCCACATGCCGCGGAGCGGCTGGGCCCATGAGCCATGGCCGCTGAGCCTGCGCGTCCGGAGCCTGTGCTCCGCAATGGGAGAGGCCACAACAGTGAGAGGCCCGCATACCACAAGAAAAAAAAAAAAAGTAACTGGCTACTTTCATGTGGGTCTTTATATGGACTCCTTGTTAATTTATTGATTTATATACCTATCCTTTTGCTAAAATAACACAAATTACTTTCCATTACAGTAAATTTTAAAAACAGGTGATGTGAATTTTTCAATTTTATGCTTCTTATTAAGTTCCTTTTTTAACAATTGATTTTGAGAAGTATATCATTTAACTTCCAAATATTTAAAATTTTTCTGATATCTCTCTGTTATTTAGTTCTAATTTAATCTTACTTTTCAAACTTTTAAATACTAAGGTGTGCTTTATGACCCCAAATACGGTCTCTCTTGACGATACAGGTGATAGAGAATGCATTGGAGTAAAGAGTGGTTGTGGTACTTATGCAGTAGGAAACCACTAATAGTTATCAAAGAATGGGATGAATTTCAAGGCACTGGATGCCTTGAAAAACAGTTATAGGCTCAGGGAAGGTAACTAATCTCAAGAAAAACTGTGAAGATCAAAGGACTGTTATGAAACCTTTTAAGACGATTCTCATCCTGCATATGCAGGGCAATAATCATTTTCAGTCCAGTCACTGAAAAGAAAACCCCAAATCTGATTATATGCAAAGATAGATTTAATCAGAAATTAGAATGTGCTTACTACATTGACTTAATAAAAAACCTTAAGACTCAGAATTCGACCAAAAGCTGCTTTCATTACAAACCATGAGAAATACTGCCTCTTTCACTTTGGGAAGTCAAAAAATACCTTGCCATTCCAATATCTCATTTTGCATTTCCATGGGAACATAAGAGTTTTTGTCCCATTCAGTATGTCTCAATCTTTCTTAATTTCCTTCCTCCTCAAAAGTCTTTGAAAAAGTTTTTTTCCCTAATACTATAGATATGCTGTGTATCTTTTCATTTAATGTATATAGATTTGTACTTTATATATAGAAGAGAAAGTATAAAGCTTACTCTTTTTCTTCAATGCAGGGTTAGTGACCAAATAAAATTAATTTAAATTAAAAATTTTAAAGCTATTAACATTCAAATTAACATATAACTTTACTTATTAAATAACATTTAATATACTTGGAAACAAATTATATCTCTTGATGAAAATAAAGGTGAGTAATTAGGAACTATCTGGACCCAAATGGTTTGTCAGTTTTCCTAGAAGTAATTATATTTTTTTATTAAAGTACATCTCTTGGCTCTTCCTTTCCTCCTTAGACTGCTTTTTTATGATTCAATTTATTTTATTATAATTTGTGTAATAAAGTAACCAATTTCAAGTGAAAAAATTTGAACTGTCATTGGAATAGCCAACTTTGGTAGCTTAGAGAACAAAATTAACTTTTTTTCTTTTTTCTTTAGATGCCTCATAACAATGACACAGTTTAGAGGTCAAAATTTACAGTTAGTTTTAAGATATTTACTAACAAAACTGTTACATTTGCAGATATAAGGTACTATACACATTTTAAATTGAAGTAAAAATTCTGAAAGCAATCCTAGATTTATTGAGGCTTACATAGGTCTTTCAATGAAATGATGGCTAAGAGGTAAAACAAAACATTTTTCTTTCTAAAAGTTTCATATGAATTCATCATGGAAAAACACTGTCAAACATGAAAATCCACAATGTAGAATCAATGACCTTTCTACCTGTTGATTTAAAAATAGCTATGATACCCGAGACTAGAGTCACATCCTGACAGCTCTTGTCCTGGTGTGCAAGAGTCCTCGGAGAGAATCTGCTGGTCTTGATTCACTGGCGAGGGCAGTCAGTGCCCCCGGGAGTGCCCAGATCAGCAACATGCCCTCCCTGGCTCCTAGATGGAGTGGATTGGTAGGCATCTTTCTTCGTACCCATCACAGAGTTGGTGACTGCCACGGTGCATTATAAACCCTTTTTCTCTGTTCTTCTAGAAAAAAAAAATAGTTATGATCATTCTATTATGAATTAATTAGTAAAAAATAAATGTTCTACACACTAGTAGCTATCGGATCAAAACCCTTTTTGTTATTATTGTTAACCCTGTTCTGAAGCGCTCAATAATGGAATAGCATTTATTTCAACTTTTTACTTATATATAATAAGAATGTTTAGGGACTACAGAATCCCTAAGCAATAAGTTTAGTCCTTTAATTTAGGTGTCAACAAACTTTTCTGTAAATGGCCATATAGGAAATAGTTTATGCTTTGTGGGTCATATGATCTCAGTTCTGCCATTGTAATGAGAAAGCTGCCAGAGACAATACAGGAAACTAAATAGTGTGGCTGTGTTCCAATAAAACTTTATTTGTAAATGTCAAATTTGCCATACAGACTGACATTTGCCATCCCTACTTTAATCAATAGTCTGGAAATAACAACATAGTAGGACGCTTTAATAATGGAACTATTCTGATGTTTTGAAGCTATTCTGAATGAAAAAATAAAATAACATCCAATTTAATTTCTCTTCAATGTATCCCTGCATTTATTCATTCTATGATTTATCAAGTAACTAATAGTTTTCAGACACCATGGTACAATATGTGTATACAGAAATGTGTATATTTAGATATTGTACAAATATTAGTTAAATTTTTGTCATTTTCAAAATTACATCCCTATTGTTTGTTGCAAAAATTCCCTCTGTAAATAAAAGTAACTGATAGAAAGTTGCACACATTTTATAACTTTACAAAATGTTTATTGAATCATAGATTTTAATAGAATATTAAAATTAAATTGGCACTCAAATTATTCCTGACATTTTTGTATCCGTACCACACTTGTGGTCATCAATACCAATTTATGTATTACTTGCATATTCTCTGACTGATTATTTCTGAGTTTTCTCAAAAATGACCAAAGGAAATCAGTGCTGGGGAAAAAAATAAAAGATTAAGGGGGTAGTTTTATCAGTCAAGCTTCTCATTTGAGATAGTCCCAAGGCAATAACCATTTAATTGGAAGAGAGTTGAATGCAACAAGCACACAGACTGCTAAATAAGAAACTTGAGATATGCATAAATTACATACAATAGGATAGAAGTTTCAGATAATCATTACCAGTTAGGAATTGACAAAGAATAATGACTAAAATATTAAACAATGTGAATAAAAATGTACTTAAAACCTGCCAGTTTGACATGAGCAAAGAACTTAGAGAGAAGTGGTATTATTGGAATATCAGTGTCTATAGTACATTGCTGTAGGTCTGTAGTTAACTTTCAACTCAATGAAAAAATGTGATATTTTACATTTTTGCAGAAAAACAACTTTAAATTATTTTTAATTTATGGACTGACTTTTCCAAGGTTTAAAATAGTGTAAAACATTTATTTCTATTGGAAAATTTATTTTTAAAAAAGCTGATTTCTAGCTTTTGCAAAAGCCAGTCGTCTCATAATTTTACAAGTGTGTTTTTATATGTGGGCTTGTTCTGTCCGGGAGTTAGCACATTGTTTTGCACAACACTCATACATTTCTTAATGCAGAGCTTTTCATGACAAATACCCAAATCAAATAATTGAAAGATTAAGTAAATGACACAGTACACACTTCCTTGATAAAGGTTTGTACTCAGTTATCTTTAGACATTTTGTCCCATTATTGGGACATTAAAATTAGGAATTTACTCAAAGGGCTAAGGAAGGGATGTAAATGTGCCACACTTTTCTTTTTATTCTTATCGTAAATAATAGTATGTTTTAAAAGAATTTGATTTTTCAGGAAGTCTCAGAGGAACTCCCGTAGGTAACCAGGCCCTGAACTACCATAATGTGTTTTCTGAGTGTGGGCTTATGAATGACCAAGTGATAAATTAATTTTGGCCCCAATCCTGCTCTCAGTGAGACTGCTGAAAAACTTATGTTTTCTTCATTCCTAAGTGGATAATTAAAATACTCTAAGCAGCTGGCAAAGCTCTCATATTGGTTTCCTGACCTGCAGCTAAATGGCCATTATGGTAAAAATGGCAAAGTGTAAGCCTCTGAAATTGCCCCATGCCCAAATAGTAAAGCAAATGCAGCACAGTGTTCCAGAAGGAACTGCAGATGCATGGATGGTTATCACTATCATATCTTATTTCAATCCATTCATATTGCCTTATGGAAATTCAAGTGCACTATGACAGATGATAGAGAATTAATGTAAACTTAACCAAATGGTAGCCCCAGTTGTACCTCTTGTACTGGATGTGGTGCATTAATTGGGTAGATCAATATAGCCCCTGGATATTGCAGACCATGTAAAATCTTTAATATCTGGGTGGAGTAAAAAACATTCTTTAAAGATATGGAGATAGACAAGATAAATGATTTTTTTTCTTTAACCTAAGGCTTTAATATTTTCTACCTGATTCCTTTTATATGTCTGCTGAAACAGCTAAGTTTATATATAAGGTTCACATTATAAACTTAATTGACTTTGCTTCCTTAGGCAATGTGGTGATATGAAAGTGTTCAAAATAGAATTTTCCCTTTGAAATCAGTAGAGCATACAAAGAAAATGTGGTTTATTTCCTGATGTGTATATCCAGTTTCTACAGGGCTTTGCAAGAACTAAATAGTCATTTGGTGTTTTTATTCTAGTCACATGCATTATCAGGTTCTTTTTCAATCTTGCCCACCTTTAAATGGCTGACCATTCCAGGCCTCCACATTTGTGACTTTTTTTTTTTTTTAACTTAGATGGCAACCTAATGCAGAGGTAATGTTTCTCATAGGGCATATCACTTTTTATCTGTACATTTTATAGTCATTTCAAGAAGCATAGATCCTAGCTAGTGTGAAAGACCCACAGTTCTAAAGGAATCTATATAGCATGGATGCATGAACAAGTCAAATATCTCTCATTGAAATACATTTAAATATGGTTTACATAGATTTGTATTTACATTTAAAAGTAAGGACTGAACAAAATGCTGACAGTTTTAATTTCTGTTTCAATACAGTCCCTTTAAATATAGGCAGAATTCTTTGTAGACACATCACTATATTCTAGGAATTTATGTCAAAACAAAGAGGAAATATAGCAGAATATTTATGTAAATATTAGTAAAGAAAAATCACAAATATACCTTAAAATAAATTCAATTATTTAGTTAATATATAACACAGATTAGAGCAGAAAGTTGTCAATCAAGGTTTTAACTTTAAACATTATAATTAACTCTCACTCACTATGTCCAGTTCCATCCTCTAGTCATTAACAATTCACAGACATAGATTTATATGAATTATAAAATAAATAAATTAACCATTAGTTCAATGAACAAACAATTTATTAAATAGTATCCCTACTGACTATAGGCAACATATATTTCAAAGTTTAGTTTGCTGCAGACATTAAAATATGTAACTTATTTGTTGCTGTAATGGACACAATATTGAAAAATAAGATAAACTGATGATGTGTTGGAATAGAAAATATTTTAGGAAGGTCATGCAAAATGCCTAAAATTTTGATTATTTACAGTTGTCAGGGAAGGTACAAAAAGAATGAGTTGAAATACATTGAAAGTAGTTGCGGGTTCACAAATTACCTTGAAAGGGATGTGTATTAATTTCCGTTGCCATGTTACAAATTATCACAAACTTAATGGCTTAAACAATGCTTTTTATCTCACAATTTCTGTAGGTCAGAATTCTGGTCCGGACATAATTGGGTTTTCTGCTCAGGGTCTCAAAGGCTGCAATCAAGGTATCCGAGTTCTTGGTATCCAACCCGAATTGGGCCAAGTGCTAATGTGGAGCTCAGGATATGTTATCAGACTTATTCAGATTATTCACAGAATTTAGGTGCCTTTGATTGTAGAGCTGAGAACCCCGTTTTCTTGTTGGCATTTGACAAGTGGCTGCTCATCGTGACTTGTTGAATAAGTAGAGTGATAGGCAGCTTCCAAGGACGGCCTTCAATGACTGCCTTCTGGTATGCACAGTATTAGGCAATCACCATCCTTGAAGTGTGGGCTCAACTCAGTGACTTGCTTCTAACAAAATATAATAAAATGAGGTGATGTCATTTCCACGATTATATTATGAAGCAAACAAACAAAAAATCTGTGACTTGGTAGCCTTGGTAGCTCTCTCTCTTTTGCTGGAACACTGATGAAGCACTGTGCCATGTTCAGAGATACTCTTTGGAGAGGTCCACATGGGAAGGAACTGAGGTATATCCCTGGCCAAAGGCTCATGAGGAACTAAATCCTTCCAACAAGCCAGCCAAGCCACAGCTTGATTTCTGAAGCACAGAGACTGTGAGATAACAAATTTTCTTGTTTTAATCCACTACATTTGGAGTAATTTAGTATGTAAAATAGATAACTACTGCATGAAGTAGTTACACATTCTTTCAAGTGGTAACAGTTACATTCAATTTAATAATTTCTGAGTGCTCTGTAATATGACACTTTGGCATTTGTATAGAATATTTTTTATTTGATTTATCCTTATGATGTATGTGTGGAGAGAAAAAATATCCTTTATATTAGATGACAGACTACTTCCTACAATGTTGGGTCTATTATATTTGTTGGATTATTGAGCAATTTTAAGGATAAGCATATACTTTAGAAACACATGAATTTTGGAATATACTATACAGATTTTTTTCCCATTGTGATGTAAGAACCATCTGTATTAGAATCACTAGGAATGGTACCTGAGGAAAGGAGGCTAAAATTCAGGCCAAGCTCCCCGGCAAGCAGTCAGAGGCTCTGGGCCTGATCATTCTGAGTCCTGAATCAAAGCATTTACAGGAGATGCAAATTAATGCAGAATATAGTTTTGAAAGTCCCCAATCTGGTCCTTTACTATCCACAGGCAACCACTTTAAAATCTTTCAATAAGTACTTTAATATTTACTTACATAATTCTATACGATATGTATATTCTCTTGGTTCTTTATTTCCTTTTATCCAGCTTTACATATTATGTACTGATTTTCACCTATGGAAAAATGTGATCTATTTTACAACCCCTCCCTGCTCCAGTCAATTTTCTCTCCCCTCCAAAGCTCCCAATAAAAATTATATAATAATTTGACATCTATACTTGATGACTAAATAAATATAGCTTATAAGTACAATACAATGTTATAATTGCTTTTCTTTTCAGTTGGGTTTGCCATCACCCCCAACACTTCAGATTAATATATGCTTGTTTATTGCTGTTCTTTAGTATTTATTTCTTCTTTTATAAATACTTCTCAAAATTCTTCAACTGTAAATTTCTTTCGATATAGTCAAATGCATAAATTAGATTATTAATTCCAATTTACTCTTCTTGGAGGTATCTTTCAAGGATCCTCCTGCCTTTTTTCTTCTATCCAGACCTTTTTTTTACTAGACCTACTACACAGAAGATACCCTAGATATTCCCTTTACCATCTTCAGGAAAAAGTCTTTTTTTTTCCTATGTTAAATTCTTCATTAACTGGATCTCATGTCTCATCTTTAATTTTTGTTGGTTTGTTTATTCATTTTGAGCCTTCCACGGCTTCCTTTTAAAGGAAGCACAGGCAATATATATTTTAAGATCCTGCAAATTGTAAAGTTTCTTAATTACAGAGTTCCTGGTTGGAAAGAATTTTTTCTCAGAAATTTAAAATATTTACCTGTTGTTTTATTTCATATTTTGTTCTTGCAAAGGTTTATGCCATTTAAATCACAGTTATTTGCAGGCAAATATATTGTTTATTTCTTTGTATTCTTCTTTTTGTTGTTACTTTCCTAGTTTCCTCAATGCAAGCTTTAGATCTACTGTCTATATTTGATTATATACAAATTATGATGTATATATTAAGTATTTTTTCATTATCATATTAGACATACCATGGTCCATATTGAAATGGAAACCTAAGAAATTTGGTTCTGATGAATTTTAACTTATTTCTGTGGTACATTTCTTCATTCCAAGTTCTCTTCATTTCTCAAACTCATGTTGGTTGAATATTGGATGTCCTGAAATGATTCTCTTCTTGGCCTTTCTTTCCCCCACTATTTTCCTCTATTTTCTACTAGATTTCCTTACCTATATTTTTCCTCTGAATCTTTGTTTCCCGATTACTTTATTATTTTTTATTTTTTTTCATGATAAAGGCTTTCATATTTGGTATTTTTTGGTTGCCAATTCATAAAATGGCTTATGAGGGTGTGAGGAATGCTAAGATGGAACCTAGGCATTGGTTGGAGGACAGCCCTCCAAATGCTGAGATATATAGAAAAATAACTGTTCCGAAGAGAAATATTTCAAAGTTCCATGTGCAATTTACAAGCCTAGCTGTGCTGCTGCATATCAGAATGGGACTAAGAATTTAATTTTACATTGTACAGATCACACGTCAGCAAATTCTGTCCACTACATATTTTTGTACTGACCATGAGCTAAGAATGGTTTTTATTATACATCTTTTGATGATTTTTTTAAAATGTTTATTTGACAGATGAAAATTATATAAGATTCAAATTTAATTGTTTATAAATAAACATTTATTGGAATCCAGCCAAACTCATTTGCTTATGTATTGTCTCTGGCTACTTGTATTCTCTAAAATCAGTTGTAGCTGAGTAGTTGTGACTGAGATTGTATTTGAGCTCTCATTGTTTTACACTGCTGTTGGGCTTACTACAAATTACGGTGATGTAGTTATAATTTGACAGCATTTAGAATGTCACATATATAATCATAATACAGTGTTTTTTCCTTGTGTTTATTATCAGTGCATATCTATCAAAACAAAACAAAAAAGAAAAGTGAACTTCAAATGCCATGCTTTTGGGGAGTGTAGATAATTTTGTTACATAATTATACAGCAAAGCATTTTAGTTATGCAACTATACTCTAGTTGGGCTGAAATAATACAATATACATGGAGTTTTACCAACTCACAAAAAATGGTCAGAAAAATTAGAAAGGTTAAAGCAGAATACTTCATCACAGTGGATTTTTCACACACACGCAGACAGACAGACAGACACACACACACAAAAATGTCAAATTGAGGCTACAACCAAAGTAAGTTTCCAAGTGACTCATTTGTTAGCCAAGAAGTGAAAGCCTTTTACCTATGGTGAGTTAATTAAATCATGTTTGATTACAAAGGCTGAAGAAATGTATTCAGAGAAAATAAACTTGTTTAAGACTATTAACCTTCAGTTATAATAATAGTGACTTTACAAGTTGAGGGCATCAGGAGCGACATCAATAGGCAATTAGAAAACAGTTTCTAATGGTTTTCCTTGGTTCTTGATGAATTGACAGATGTTACCATTGCTATTTAGTTGTTTTGTTTATCTGAGAGGCCAGTGCTGAGTTGAAGTGATTGAAGAATTGGCCTCTATGAATAGCTTGTGTGGAACAGCTATAGCCAAGAATTGAGAGAACATGAATTTAGTTCAACCTGAGATGGAATTAGCTAAGATGTATTACAACTGATGAGCATAAAAATATGTGTGGGACAGAAAAATGCATAATTGGACAAATGTTAGAAGCTTATAAAAACTTAAGAAGCTTAATGCCTATTCATTGTGTTATTTATCAGCAGGTAAATTTGCAAAAATTATTTGAATCTCATGTATAATTAAATCAGTAGGCTCAATGGTGACCTTCATTTGATCTTATGGGCTTAATCAACATTAGTTGCATACATTTTTGTCAGAAATAAAAATTAAATATTTGGACTTGTCCTAGTACACAAGGGTTTAATGGAGTAGAAGTTAGAAAATTTTATTGCAACTTTTTGGGCTCAGGGCTGACATTGAAATTTTTATGAAAGAGAACTGTCCTCAACTACTGTTATCAACCACTGAATAGCTTTGGAAATAAGCTTTTGCTGCAGATTTGATAATGTTCTTTAAATGATTTCAACCTAAAATTACAAGGCAAAAAAAATGTGCTGATATGCAAAATTTATACTAGAGTGTCATTTAGATGAAAACTAATGTTGTTTGAATCACTGGGAATATCAAACTGCTTTATATACTTGCCATACTCTCAAAAGTTGAGATATTTGTAGTGAGGTGGATGGACCTAGAGTCTGTCATACAGAGTGAAGTAAGTCAGAAAGAGAAAAATAAATACCGTATGCTAACACATATATATGGAATCTAAGCAAAAAAAAAAAAGGTCATGAAGAACCTAGGTGTAAGACGGGAATAAAGACACAGACCTACTAGAGAATGGACCTGAGGATATGGAGAGGGGGAAGGGTAAGCTGTGACAAAGCGAGAGAGAGGCATGGGCATATATACACTACCAAACGTAAGGTAGATAGCTAGTGGGAAGCAGCTGCATAGCACAGGGAGATCAGCTTGGTGCTTTGTGACCACCTAGAGGGGTGGGATAGGGAGGGTGGGAGGGAGGGAGATGCAAGAGGGAAGAGATATGGGAACATATGTATATGTATAACTGATTCACTTTGTTATAAAGCAGAAACTAACACACCATTGTAAAGCAATTATACTCCAATAAAGATGTTTAAAAAAATAAATAAAAATTAAAAAAAAAAAAAGTGAGATCACCACCACCATACCTCCCCAGCAGACGTATTTTCTGGGCTCAAACCACAGTTCCAGCAGCTTTTTTTTAGACCTCAGTGCAGATGCAAAGGAAATTTCCATATTTCAAAATATATTTAACTATTCAATTGAAGAGCTTTTACCCCATCTGCAATCGGAAATGATTAATCTGCAACATAATGATATGCTAAAAGGCAAATATCAATAGAGGAATTTAAGAGAATTTGATGAGTGTCTTCCAAGCCTTGAATAAGCTCAATTAAAATCATATGCTCATTGATTGATAAAAGTATTCGTCAGTACCTGTCTTAGTAAGAAGACATTTTCAAAGGTGAAATACAAAAAAATCTCATCACATCTCATCATTAACAGATGGGCATTTGGAATCTTTTTGACGATAGGGATTACTAACTTAGTTTTAATTAAGTGAAATGTTACCCCCTATTTTAGTTTGCAAGGGCTACCATAACAAGTATGACGAGCTGGTGGCTTTAAACAACAGATTTGTTGTCTCACAGTTCTGAAGGCTAGAAATTAATCAAGGTTTTGCCCATTTGGTTTCTTCTGAGGGCCGAGGAAGAATCTGTTCCCTGTCTCTCTTCTGGGTGGTTTAGCAGCAGTCTTTGGTGTTCCTTCACTTGTAGACACATCGCCCTGGTCTCTGACTGATGATCATAGACATTTACCTTGTGTGTGTGTCTGTCTCCAAATTTTTCCAGTTTATAAGGATACCAGTTATACTGGATCAGGGCCCACCCTAATGACCTTATTTTAGCTTGATTACTTCTGTGAAGATACTATAATCAAATGAGTCCACATTCTGAGATACTGAGGGTTAGGACTTCAACATATGAATTTTGAGGGAACAGAATTCAACCCATAACTCCTTTGTAAAAGAATTTCATTCTTCTCATTAGTATTACAAACTTTATTATTATTATTATTTGAATGTCAATAACAATTTATGTAAATAGGTTATATATTAGTGTTGCTCCCTTGCTCACCCATCTACTTGGTGAATCATATTTCACTTTTTCTATGTGTCAGTTTATCCAAATATGCATCCTGCATTTGTAGGAAGGAAGTGAAGGCATGGCTAGAAGGTTTCGTGGAGAAGACTCAGTAGGCTAACTACTCCTTTATGTTCAGTCATTTTTCCTGATTTGAACTCAACTCCTCCAGCTTCCAACTACTTCACTGGGGTTTGTAATTCTGAATGTTTCCTTGGGTTCTTATACATAAATCACATTCACAATTAGTTCTCAAAAACAACTTTTACTTCCCATCCTGCTAAGTCATTTACCATCCATCCATCCACTTCTCCACCATCTGCCCTTCTGTCCTGTGTCAGATTAAGTCTTCAGTGAAGCAAAATTGAGATCAGGAGTGGACAGAAATGGCCAAACCCTCATGCTCAGTTATTGTCTGGGGTAACCTGGGAATACCATGGTTTCAGCATAAATGCTGAGGCAGATCCTAAAGATAATGCAGCTGAAGGCTGTAGGTCAACCACACTCCCTGTAGTTGAATGGCAAGTTTTTTGCAGGGATATCTGAATAATACATCCCTCTTGGCACAGTTCAATAGTGCTTCATGGATTTATTTATGTTTTTACTCTTTCTTTAAAAATTTTACAGCAGTTTCTGGTTAACAATAAAATTGAGGGGAAGGTACAGCGGTTTCCCATTTACACCCTGCCCCAACACATGCGTATGTTACTGAACTCAGGTCTGGTTGCTCGCTGCTCGAAAATCAATACCTGGGAGGCAGTTGTTCGTAGAAAGGAAAGTTGCTTTTAATCAGAATGTCAGCAATCTGGGCAATTAGTGGACTCATTGTCCTACATAAACCGTCTTCAAAGATTCTGCTCAGCCATGAAAGTTTTTAAATGGAAAAAGGGATGTAATTTCACTTAATCATTGAGATAGGGGGTCAGAGTTGTCACCATCCCCCACTGCATGCAGGCTTGTTGACATCTTGTGATCTTTAGGTGCTATCTTGTTCACACAGTTTGTTCACAAAATTACTAAAGGGGGGAAGCTAGGAAAGAGATGTGGTTATCTGTTAATTACTTATTCTTCATTTCGACTTCTTTGATCTATGGAAAGAACCAGCAGGCTAGGCAAGGTATTGTGTGATCAGAAGATTTGAAAGGTGTGCTAGGGCCAGAGATGAGTAGAGCATGGGGGCACCTGGCTTGAAAGTTAGTTGCAATGTATTGGGTGGGCCAAAATGTTCAGTCATTTTTTTCCATAATATGGCTCTAGTAGCACTTAGATGTCTTTAACTTCATTCGAAACAGTTTTGTTAGATTGTATGTGAAGCTGTCATATCAGCGTGCTTTTAAAAAAAGACTTACCAAAATTGATGAATTTTTGTATAGCCATTTTAATATTGAAGGTGGAAGAAAAAAAGCAACATTTTCAGCATATTATACTTTATTATTTCAAGAAAGGTAAAAAAAAAAGCAACTGAAACGCAAAAAAAGATTTGTGCAGTGTATAGAGAAGGTGCTGTGACTGATTGAGCATGTCCAAAGTGGTTTGCAAAGTTTCATGCTGCAGATATTTTGCTGGACCATGCTCCACCATGGGGTAGACCAGTTGAAGTTGATAGTGATCCAATAGAGACATTAATTGAAAACAATCAACGTTATACCACATGGAAGATGGCCAACATACTCAAAATATCCAAATCAAGTGTTGAAAATCATTTGCACCAGCTTGATTATGTTAATCGTCTTGATGTTTGGGTTCCACAAAAGTTAAGCGAAAAAAACCTTCTTGACCGTATTTCCACATGCGATTCTCTACTGAAACATAACAAAAACATTCCGTTTTTAAAACAAATTGTGACGGGCAATGAAAAGTGGATTCTGTACAATAATGTGGAACGGAAGAGATCATGGGGTAAGTGAAATGAACCACCAATTACACCAAAGCCTGGACTTCATCCAAAGAAAGTGATGTTGTGTATATGATGGGATTGGAAGGGAGTCCTCTATTATTAGCTCCTTCAGGAAAACCAGATGATTAGTTCCAACAAGTACTACTCCCAGTTAGACCAACTGAAAGCAGCACTTAATGAAAAGCATCTGGAATTAGTCAACAGAAAACGCATAATCTTCCATCAGGATAATGCAACACTTCGTGTTTCTTTGATGCCCAGGCAAAAACTGTTAGAGCTTGGCTGGGGAGTTCTGATTCATCCACCTTATCCACCAGACGTGGCACCTTTGGATTTCCATTTATTTGGGTCTTTGCAAAATTCTCTTAATGGAAAAAATTTCAATTCCCTGGAAACTGTAAAAGGTACCTGGAACAGTTCTTTGCTCAGACAGAAAGTTTTGGGAAGATGGAATTATGAAGTTGTCTGAAAAATGGCAGAAGGTAGTAGAACAAAAGGGTGAATACATTGTTCTATAAAGTTCTTGGTGAAAATGAAAAATCTGTCTTTTATTTTTACTTAAAAACCGAAGGCACTTTTTGACCAACCCGAAAGCTTTGCTTAAATTGACAAGAAAAGGGGTTTCCTGCTGAGGGTGGTTTCCTGAAAAGAGCTGCTTACAAATATCCTCCTTCATTATTAGTATCCCCCACCAGAGTGTTATATTTGTTACAACTGATGAATCAACATTGAGACATCATGATCAAAGTTTATAGTTTACATTACAAGTCACTCCTGGTGATGTACATTTTGTGGGTTTAGAAAAAAGTATGACATGTATCCATCATTATAGTATCATAGAGAATATTTTCACTGACCTAAAAATTCTCTGGGCTCTGCTTGAACATCTTTCCACAGCCCCTCCTCCACCCCTCCTCCACATCTCTTGACAACCACTGATCCTTTTACTGTTTCCATAGTTTGCCTTTTCCAGAATGTCATATATTTGGAATCATACTGTACGTCGTCTTTGAAGGTTGGCTTCCATCACTTAGTCATATGCATTATATTTAAAGTTCCTCCATGTCTTTTCATGGCTTTAGAGCTCATTTCTTTTAGCACTGAATAGTATTCCATTGTCTGAACGTAGCACTATTTATATATCCATTCACCTACTGAAGGACATCTTGGTTGCTTCCAAGGTTTGACAATTATGAATAAAGCTACTATTAATATTCCATGTCCAGGTTTTTGTATGGAAATAAATTTTCAACTACTTTGGGTAAATACCAAGGAGCATGATTGCTGGATCATCTGATGAAAGTACGTTTAGTTTTCTAAGAACTACTGAACTGTCTTCCAAAAGTGGCTGTATCGATGATTTGCATTCCAACCCATGACTTTGCTTTTACATGCACATTTGGAGTGTAGCTCCTCCTTAGCTCCAGTGGGCTTTTTTTCTGAGGGAAAACTTACAAGTTAGGGTAAACTTAAGGAGCAATGAGCACTCACTATCTCCCTTTACAGCTGGCTGTTCTAGACCGCTTTATTCTTGAGGGGTCTGTGTCTCTGACAGCCATATTTTTCTCAGGCAGGATTAGGGCTGTTGGCAAGGAAAATTTTTCCTCTATCCTCTTATGTTCAATGTTTGGGTGCCTGAAAATAAAGCTGACAAGAGACAGATCAGCAAGAGAAAAGACATGCTTTTTATTCATGTACAGATGCAGTTCACAGAAAAGTTGTGGCTCAAGGAGGTGGTTAGAATTTGAGGCGTACACATCATCTTAGTAGGGGAAGGGGGTGAGAAAGAGCACTTATGGGAAAGCAAATGACTCCTAGAAAATGTAAATGGGCCCTTAGGAAAATAGATGGGTGATAGTTTTGTGACAATGTTTTGGTGTGCTGTCGACTTCTCACTAGTGATGAGAGTCACTGGTTGTAAACCTTTTGCGGAGGAGATTTATGACAATCTAGTTCTTTTGGGAGGCTCTGCTTTTAGGCTGATAAGGTACTTTAAGAAAAAAGCCTATTCTCAAATGCCTTCACTCAAAATAATGTTTATGAAACAGTGGCATTGTCAAGACCCCTTCAATGGACTTGTCAACTCAATCATAATTGGGCGAGTAGTACCATCAGACAGTCTGGGTTCCAGGTATATAACTCCCTGCCCTAATTGTGTAATTAGGGCAGCTCTACCTCCTTGGTTACCCTTGCCAGTATTCTGACTTATTCCTGGTCCCTGGACTACAGAGAACCACAAAAATCTCAGGAGGCAGCCGTAGATTTTAACCTTCCCTTGGCAGAGTGTGACCTTATAGGGACAAAACAGTCCCCAAATAAGTATGCCTCTTGGTACTCTGTCCTTTGTAGCGTTTTTATCTTGCAATAGATTGAAGTTTAGTCCTCCAGAATTTACGCCTTGGCTAATCTGACAGGATCCAATTCTACAAGTTATCATGCATTCAGAAGCTCTCAGTATAAAGGGTTTCATGACTACTTGGGCCGAGCCACATTAGAGCTCTTTTTCAAAAGATGGGTAATTCTGTCTTGCAAATGATATGGCCTTGCTTCATAACTGGAAGGTGGGGGGTTATGTTATGATTCTTCCAATGGGACATAAACTCCACACTGAAATTTTTTCTACGACCATCACCATAGATTCTGCAGATTTTAAGGCCCAGTTGCAGGGCTGCGTGCATCAAAATCTGAACCTGCTGCAGAGCCCTTTCTTGTTTTACACCCTATTCAAATCTTCAGCCTTCTTGTCATTTGGTATAGGGGTTGGAGAAGAATTCGTAGGTGAGTGAAATGGCTTACCAGCTATTATGGTCCCTTGTTATGGCAGGGAATACAAGTTGTAGCAGTATACCTTTCAGTTTTGAGGGAAATTGCCTGGCATGCCCCTTTTCCCTGGACCCCTAAAAACTTTACTGAAGAAACAGGTCTCTAATTCTCCATAAAGTTTACTTTACCTTCTGGAGTACATTGGCTCTTACTGAAGCCTCCAGTGTGTTAACTACCTCCTGCTTAGTCTTCCCTATCAGCAGTTATCATGATATAAGAAATTTCTTTAATATTTTTCAGGATGTTCAGGTAGCCCAGTTCTCTTTAGACTATATTACGGCAGAAAATGAGAACATTAACATAGTCCTGGGACAAAGTTGTGAATGTATGTTTTTGCCAATTCCATGTGAATTTGAACTATTTCTGACCTTTTTTTCTTTTATTTTTTGGTATATAAAAGAACACATTTGACAAATCAATGACTGCATATTATATACCTGAGTTTTAATCTGTTCTAGCAAAGATGCCATCTCATGGATGGCAGCCACAGCTCTTGCTGTGGCTTGCTTGAGCCTTTGGAATTCTGTAGTCCTCATGTAGGACCTAGCTGAACTATGCGGTATCCAGATATGTGGCTTGTATGAAGATATGCCAAATACCACTACTCCCACACCCTTTAGAGTTTTTCTTTTTTTGTGTGTGTGGTACGTGGGCCTCTCACTGTTGTGGCCTCTCCCGTTGCAGAGCACAGGCTCCAGACGCGCAGACTCAGCGGCCACGTACTTCTGACCATGCACCACCAACATATCAGGGAACTCTGAAGCAAAAAAATAGCCAGTCTCAATTTATCCCACTGTCCTCAGTCCTGGCTGGGCAAATGCCTAGGAAGAAGATGACAGCTCAAAATCAGCGGTGGATCCAAAAGCCCTACGACTGAATGTTGTCAGCTAAACACACCTCTTGAAGTTCCCAAACAAGTTCTTTTCTGGAGATCCAAGCAGTCCAATTTTGTCTTATATCCTCTTCTGTGTGTTTATGACTTTGTAATGGACTCAAAGGAAGCACATATATTCATTCTTATATTCCGTATTCCAAATAACATATTTTATACCAGCAGAAAGAGAAGACATAATAAATTCTCTCAATACTGATAATATCTTTCTATTTACACAGTGAGAGAAAGCTCTGCATAATAAGTCTGAATAATGATTAGAGTTCCCTCAATAGAGCATTTTTGTTCTGGTACCAAAGTACTTTATCATGGTGATGCTATTCCACTTAGCAACAATCAATTATAATTAATTTGTTTAAAAATATAGTTAAGGGCTTCCCTGGTGGCGAAGTCGTTGAGAGTCCGCCTGCCGACGTAGGGGACACGGGTTCGTGTCCTGGTCCAGGAAGATCCCACATGCCGTGGAGCGGCTGGGCCTGTGAGCCATGGCCGCTGAGGCTGCACGTCCAGAGCCTGTGCTCCGCAACAGGAGAGGCCACAACAGTGAGAGGCCCGCGTACCATGAAAA
>NW_006776675.1:42312-53507 GCF_000442215.2 Lipotes vexillifer
AAAAAAAAAAAAAATATATATATATATATATATATATATATATAGTTAATAAGCTTGAGGATAGTATTTCAGTCAACTCATGCATTCCCAGAGTTCGGTGTGGGAATTAGCAAGTAGTAACACAAAAGGGGTACAACAAATGATTTTTCAAAGAATAAAGGAACAAAAGTATAAATCAAAATATAAGAAATTTTATAAGGGAGATATATATCATATATCATTATATTATAGCTAGTGTTTATTAGAATAAATATTTTCAAATATTCTACCTAGTAACATAGGTGTATTCTTTTTTATCTATTTTAAAATATTTATTTTAATTTTCACTTTTTATACAATTTTTGAAGATTACTTTCCACTTACAGTTATTACAAAATATTAGCTATATTCCCTGTGTTGTATGATACATTCTTGAGCTTATCTTACACCAAGTAGTTTGTGCCTCCCACTCCCCCACCCCTGTATTGCCCTCCCCCCGTTGGTAACCACTAGTTTGTTCTCTGTATCTCTGAGTCTGCTTGTTTTCTGTTATCTTTACTAGTTTGTTGTGTTTTTTTTGTTTTTTTTTGGGGGGGGGTGTATGCGGGCCTCTCACTGCTTTGGCCTCTCCCGTTGCGGAGCACAGGCTCCGGACGCGCAGGCTCAGCAGCCATGGCTCACGGGCCCAGCCGCTCTGCAGCATGTGGGATCCTCCCAGACCAGGGCCCGAACCCGTGTCCCCTGCATCCGCAGGCGGACTCTCAACCACTGCGCCACCAGGGAAGCCCTGTTGTATTTTTTTTTAATTCCACATGTAAGTGATATGATACAGTATTTTTCTTAGATAAATAGAGCATTTTTTAAAGTTGAAGTATAGTTGATTTACAATATTTTGTTAATTTCTGTTGTACAGCAAAGAGATTCAGTTATACACACACATACATATATATATATTCTTTTTAATTTTTTTCCCATTATGGTTTATCACAGGATATTAAATATAGTTCCCTGTGCTATACAGTAGAACCTTGTTGTTTATCCATCCTGTATATACTAGTTTGCATCTGCTCATCCCAAACTCCCTCTCCATCCCTCCCCCACCCCCCACCCTACAACCACATGTCTGTTCTCTGCGTCTGCGAGTCTGTTTCTGTTTCGTAAATATGTTCATTTGTGTCATATTTTAGATTCTCTATGTAAGTGATATCATATGGTATTTGTCTTTCTCTTTCTGACTGACGTCACTTAGTATGATAGTCTCTAAGTCCACCCATGTTGCTGCAGATGACATTATTTAATTCCTTTTTATGGCTGAGTAGTATTCCACTGTATATATGTACCACATCTTCTTTATCCATTCCTCTGTCAGTGGACATTTAGGTTGTTTCCATGTCTTGGCTATTGTGAATAGTGCTGCTATGAACATAGGGGTGCATATATCTTTTCGAATTATGGTTTTGTCCAGATATATGCTGAGGAGTGGGATTGCTGGATCACATGGCAGCTCTATTTTTAGTTTTTTGAGGAACCTCCTTACTGTTTTCCGTAGTGGCTATACCAGCTTACATTCCCACCAACAGTGTAGGAGGGTTCCCTTTTCTCTGTACCCTCTCCAGCATTTGTTATCTGTTGATTTTTTAATGACGGCAATTCTGACTGGTGTGAGGTGATACCTCATTGTAGTTTTGATTTACATTTCCCTAATAATTAGTGATGTCAAGCATCTTTTCATATGCCTGTTGGCCATCTGTATGTCTTCTTTAGAGTAGAGCATTTTTAATGTTACTACTTTAACATAATATTGGTGACAGTTTTTTCTTGAATATTTATTTACATGCAGTCAGATTTAGCAGGTTAAGATCAGAATTTTTTCAAATGATTTGCTTTTTCTGTTTGTTTACGTGCAATAATAATTAAATATTATCTTAACAAAGATATTTACTTTTTAGAATTCCTCTTTTATATCTTTACAGACCATTAGAGATTTTACTTAGCTGTTATAAAAATGCACTCCTTTACTGATCTAACCATGGAAACTGTCAGTTGTCACTAATACTAGTGCTATAGGCATATTTATTCAGGGATTGATGCTTATATGATTTTCCCGTAAGTCTGGTTATATGTAGGAATGCTTTCTAAGCCTGTTGTACAGCTCTGATTTTTGCATATTACAGAGGGTCTACTCTTGCTATTGCACTGTATTCTCACCAAGCTACAATACTTAAGCCTAAAGTTATCTGTTTTGTTGCTGAGTATCCAGTCAAATGACCATTGGGTCATTTTTGCTAGTATCAAATGCAATGTGACCACCAGTATCATCTTACAGTCACGGATGACATTACACCTCAGAACCACAAAGAAACAAGTGGATAACATTTATAGGTAGCATCTGACTAAATCACTGATCTGAAGATTGAAGAGCTTGGGGTTTGAAAAACCTAGTGGGAATTATAAGTCAGTGTGAGGCTGAACTCAGTACTTCAGACTGTCAGAGCAGTTCAGGGTCATCACTGTGGCTTTATAAAGAAAAAAACTGACTCTGTCAGATATCCAATTATATTGAATAAGAACTGAATAAATTGGAAAAAATGAAATTTGGAAGATCTGGCTATCACTACTCAAATGTAGCAAAATATATCATAAGAGATCTGTCTATTCACGTATCTCAGAATCAATTAATTGATTTTTAGAGTATTTTAATATTAGTGCTTTATTAGAAACCAGAAAAAATCTAAATGTTTAAAAAATACAACCAAGATATATTACTGGTGCTTAACATGCATATCTCAATGAACTACCATACTCATTCTTCAGCGATATATTTTATTATTTATTCTTCTAGTATTCCTACTCAAGAGAAATAACCTATTTACATTCTTTCCATGGGAAAAAAAAAGTAGTTTTCTAAAGAATTTAGATTGAAGAAGAAAAAAAACACAAACCATACTAAGCTACCTGAGTGCAAATTCCATGACCATTTGAAGGGATTCTGAGCTAGAAATAGAACCTCTTCTAAAGGAGTATAATAGGTCTTTAGGTTCTCAAAGATATGTGTGTTTGGGCGTGCATGCTTGGACACACATGACAAAGAGAAAGAGAGCATGAGAGAGAGAGATTCTACATGGAGACATAATATTAAAACTTTGCTCAGTTTTGCTCTGTGTGACTAATAAAACATTGAATAGTGATTTGACCATGATTGTGTTCTTTCTAGCATCAAAGAAAATGAATCATTAACTAGAGATAAAAATGGAAAGGCTGAAAAGATTTAATTTTAGAACAGTTTTAAATTTACAGAATAATTGAGTAGATACATGTACTCCGCCCCCATATAGTTTCCTCTATTATTAGTATCTTGTATTAGTGTGATGTATCTGTCACTGTTAATGAGCCAATATTGATAAATCATTATTAACTAAATCCCATAGTTTTCATTAAGGTCCACTCTTTGTGTTGTACGGTTCTGTGGGTTTTGACAAATGCGTAATGCATAGTATCATATAGAATAGTTTTAACATCCTAAAAATCCCCTGTGCTTTCCCCATTCATCTCTCCCCTTCCCCCCAAACCCCTAGAAATCACAGATCTGTTTACTATCTTCATAGTTTTGCCTTTTCCTGAATGTCATATACTTGGAATCATACAGAATGTGACCCTTTCAGACTGGCTTCTTTCACTAGCAATTCATGTTATATTCCTACATGTCTTTTTCTGGCTTAAGATCTCATTTATTTTTATCACTGATTAATAATCCATTGTATAGATGTACAACAGTTTAACCATTCACCTATTTAAGAACATTTGGTTGCATCCAGTTTTTGGCAGTTATGAATAAAGTATCTGTAAACATCCAAATTCAGGCATCTGTGTGGAAATAAGTTTTCAACTGAATTGGGTAATTCCTAGGAATGCGATTGCTAGATTATATGGCAAGAGAACACCTTTGTAAGGAACTACCAGATTGTCTTCCAGAGCAGTTGTACCATTTTGCTTTTCCAACAGCAACAAATGAGAATTCCTGTTGCTCAGCATCTTCCCTAGTATTTTCCTTGGGCAGTTATTGGACTTTAGTGATTTGAATTTCTGTATGGTTGTATCACATTATTATTTTGATTTTTAATTCCCTAATCACATATAATTCATGTTAATCACCTTTTCATATGCTTATTTGTCATCTCTGTATCTTTGGTGAAATAACCGTTTGATTTTTTTACTCATTTAATTGAACTGTTTTTCTTATTGTGTGTTTTAAGAATTCTTGGTGTATTTTAGATATAAAGTCCCTTATCAGAAGTGTCTTTTGCAAATATTTTCTCCAAGACTGTGGCTTGTCTTCTAATTCTCTTGATACTGTGTTTGTCAAAGTAGAAGTTTTAAATTTTATTAAGGTCCAACTTACCAATCCTTTCTTTCATAGATCATGCCTTAGGTGTTATACATAAAAACTCATCACCAACCTAAAGTTACCTAGGTTTTCTCCTATGATACCTTCTAGAAGCTTTATAATTTTGCATCTTACATATAGATCCATTTTGAGTTAATTTTTATAAAATATGTAAGCTTTGTGTCTAGGTTTTTTTTTTTTTTTTTTTTTTTTTTTTTTGCGTGTGCTTGTCCAATTGCTCCAATACCATTTGTTGAAAAGACTCCCCCACCCTTTTTTTTTTCTTTTCATTAAATTGCCCTTGCTTCTTTGTCAGAGTTCAGTTAACTATATTTGTGTGGGTCTGATTCAAGACTCTCTATTCTATTCCATTAATCAATTTATCTATTCTTTTGCTAATACCACACTGTTGTGATTACTGTAGCTTGATGATAAGTCTTGAAGTGGAATAGTGCCAATCCTCTGACTTTGTTCTTATTCAGTACTGTATTGAGTAGTATTTGTGTGTTTTACCATTTCATACAAAACGTATAATCAGTTTGCAGAAATCCATGAAGCAGTTTCCAGGGATTTCAAATGGTATTGAATTGAACCTATAGATCAAATTGGGAAGAACTGACATCTTAACTATAGTGAATCTTCCTGTCCTTGAACATGGAACATCTCTTCATTTATTCAGATCATTTTTAATTCCTTTCATCAGAGTTTTGTAATTTTTCTCGTTTATATACCATACATATTTTGTTAGATCTGTACCTAAATATGTCATTGTTTTGGTGCTAATGTAAATGTTATTGTATTTTAATTTCAAATTCCAATCATTCATTGCTGGATTATATGAAAGCAATTGATATTTGTATATCAATTTGTATCCTGCAATTTTGCTTTGTTAGTTCCAGGAGATTTTTTTAATTGATTCTTTGGAATTTTCTGCATAAACAATTATGCCATCTGGGAGCAAAGACAATTTTATTTCCTCCTTCCCAGTCTTTCATTTCCTATTCTAGTTTTATTGCATTAGCTAAGACTTCCAGTTTTGTGAGATGGGTTGCCTTATCTCTGGTCTTAGGGAGAAAGCATCTAGTTTCTCACCATTAGTTATGACCTGTGTTTTGTCTTGTATTGTTTCGTTTTTTGGAGACGTTTTTCTCAAGGGATTTCCACTCTATTCCCTAGAAACTTTGCTGAAAGTTTCTATTATAAATAGGTATTTGATGCTTTTTCTGCATCTATTGATATTTTCAAGTAATTTTTCTTCTTTAGCATTTTTATCATTGAATGTTCACATGATCAATAGAAATGACTCATTTCTGATATTAAAATTTTGTGTCTTCTCCTTTTTTTTCTTGGTTTGTATGGCTAGAGGTCCATCAAATTTATTCATCTTTTCAAAGAATCAGTCTTGGTTTTGTTGACTGTGTTATTGATTTTCTTTTTTTCAATTTCTTTGATTTCTGCTGTAATATTAATTTTTTTCTTATATTTGCTTTGCATGTAATTTGCTCTTCTTTCTCTTGTTTCTAAGGATGAGGCTTAGATTATTGATTTTAGATCTTCTTTTCTGATACATGTATTCACTACTATAAATTTTCTTCTAAATGCTAGTTTTGCTGCACTGCACATGCTGTGATAGTTTTATTTTTATTTTTGCACAGTTCAAAATATTTTTAAAAATTTCTCTTGAGACTGTCTTTGTCCCTTGTGTTATTTAGAAGGTTGTTGTTTAATCTCCAAATATTTAGTATTTTTCAGCTCTCTGTTATTGATTTCTAATTGAATTCCACTGTGGTTTGAGAGCATATATTAGTATAATATCTATTCTTTTACATATGATAGTTTATTTTATGGCCCATATCTGATTTATCTTGGTAAATGTTTCATGTGAGCTTGAGAAGTACATGTATTCTACTGTTTTTAAGTTGAAATATCAGTTTTGAGATAAAAATATCTATTGGATCCAGCTGATCAATGCAACTGTGCAATTCAACTTTGTCTTTGCTGATTTTATGCCTGCTTGATCTATTAGTAATTACTGACAGAGGGGTATTGAAGTCTCCAATTATTATAGTAAATTTTGCCTATTCTTCCTTGCATTTCTAATTGTTTTTGCCTCCCATTTAAACTGATCATTGATATAGTTGTATTAATAACTATAACATTTATAACTATTTTCTATTCATTGTACTTCTCCTTTTTTTTTTTTTTTTTTTTTTTTTTTTTTTTTTTTTTTTTTTTTTTTTTCTTTTTTGTTTTTTTTTTTTTTTTTTTTTTTTGTAATTTACTCTTCTTTTCTGCCTTCTCTGGTTTTGAGCATTTTATATGGTTCCACTTTTTCTCCCTCAGCATATCAAGTACACATTGTTTAAAAATATTTTTATTAGTTACTCTAGAGTTTGCAATATACATTCAAAATAATCTAAGTTCACTTTCATATAACATTAAACTTCTTCAAAAGTAGTGCAGGTATCTTATAACAGTCCTCCCAATTCCTTCCTTCATTCCTTATAACAATGCTCTCATTCATTTCACTAATCTATAAGCTATGATCGCCAAACACATTGTTGCCACTATTTCTTTGAGCAAACAGTTATTTATTAAGCAAATTACACTTAGGAAAAATAAGATTTTATTTTACCTTCATTTATTCCTTCTCTGATGCTCTTCCTTTCTTTATGCATGCCCAATTTTCTCACCTATGACATTTTTCTTCTCTTTGAAGAACTTTAACGTTTTTTTCAAGGCAAGTCTTGTGGGGAAGAGTTCTTTGTTTTTATTTGTCTTAAAAAGTCTTTAATCCTCTTTCACTTTTGAAATGTAATTTCATGGGAAACAGAATTCTACATTAGTGCCTTAGTGTTTTTTGTTTGTTTTAACATTAAAAAAAATTCATTCCACTTACTTCTGGCTGGCCTGGTTTCTGAGTAGAAGTCCAAAGTTATTATTATCCTTGTTATTCTATAATTTCAGCTCTGTTTGATTCCTGCCCTCATCCCTGAGTTCTTTCAAAAATGTTTACTTGACTTTGGGTTTCTGCAGTTTGAATATGATATACATGGGTGTAAGCATTTTGCTGTTTATCTTACTTGATGTTCTCTGAGCTTCTTGGATCTGTATCCTGATTTTGGAAAATTACTTGGCATTATTACTTTGAATATTTCTTCTGTCCCTTTTCCTCTCTTCTTCTGTTATCCCCATTATGTGTATGGTACACACTTGGTAACTGTCTCATGGTTCTCAATATTCTCTTCCATTATTTTTGCTCTTTTTTCTCTTTGCTTTTCATTTGGGAAGTTACAGTTGGCATATTTTCAGGCTCACTGATTCTTTCCTCAGTTATGTCCAATCAACTGAAGATCCCATCGAAGACATTCTTCATATTTGTTAGTGTTTTTGATTTCTAGCATTTTTGTTTTGATTCTTAGATTTCCATCTCTCTGCTTACATTACCTATCTATTCTTAAATGTTGTTTACTTTTTCCGTTAGACTGCTTAACATAATAATTATTGTTTATTTTAAATTCTCTAACAATTTAAAAGTCTATCTGAGTTGGTCGGATGCATGTTTTGTTTCCTGACTATGTTTATTCTTATCTTTTAGTGTGCCTAGTAATTTTTGTTGTTGAGAATTGGGCGTAATGTATCTAGTAGTAGGAACTGAAGTAATCAGGGTTTAAGTGTGAGGCTTTATGTCAATCTGGCTAGGACTGGATGGTGTTTAAAATTTGCTGAAGCTGTAACTGAAGCTGTCACTTCAGTTTCTAATTATTTTCTCCCTGGTTTCCTTCCTTTTCCTTGGGTTTCCTAAAGAACTCCTTAAATAGAGTCTGTGTTATAGCTCTCTCAATTATAGTTGAACTTTTGGAGCCCTGTTGATGTGTGTTAAGGTGTTGAGGAGGAGAAACATTCTATAATTTTATAATTAAACATCAGTTTTTCTTAGCGAGCTTGAGCCCCTGGGCTGTGATATTCAAAAATGTTTCTTAGCCTTTCTTACCCCCCTTAGTATGACTGGAAGGCTAGAGGGAGCTACAATTGTCCACTTGTCCTTTTCCCAGGTCACATAAGTGTCTGGTAAAGTAGATTCCACTGAGGGCAGGCTTTTGTTATGGAGGATGTTATGAGCATGTTTTAAAATGATTACTTTCCTGCTCTTTCTTTTTTCTTCAGTCTCAGCCAGGAGAACTTTTTGAGGTTCCTGGAAGTAAAACCCATAATGTGTGGGGTCTCCCTAATACTGGGCCCCCAGAAATTTTTAATTCTCAGTGTAGTTCTCAGCCTCCAGCATGCTCAGTCTCCAGCAATGTGTCAATACAGTTTTAAGTACCTCTATCAATTACTGGCTCCAGTGGCTTCTGCTCCAGATAAGCTGATACTGTCTGTGATTCTCTGTATTTGCCTGCCTCTCCATTTCTCAGAGTAGTGGTTTGCCATGTTACTTCAATTCTCTGGTAAATCTATGAAGAGTCAATGATTTTTAGTTTGTTCAGCCTCTTTTTTTTCTTTTTTTAAATTATGAGGACAGGATTGACTACTTCTAAGCTCTTTACATGTCAGAGCAAAGACTGGGCCAACAATTTTTTAAACACCTTTTCTCCTTACTTATGGAAGTTAAGCAATGTGATAAAATCTTTGATAGTCACTTAACTTTATAACTTTCACTTTCTTTATTCTAAAGTTCACCGACAAAGCTCCTTGCTCATTTATTTATATCTTAAATTTATAGGTGTGCTATCAAATAAAATTGACATATATTTATAATATTTATTAAATTATGTCTTCGATCATTGGTACTATTTTTCATGGTATTCTCTTTTTTATTATTATTTATATTAACATGAAGTTCCTGAGTGTTGATTTTATGACAAATGTATTGTTTGTGAGCAAATAGAAATTCAGAATATGGATTATATACCTGTTCTATTATGTCAGATATATAATCCATATTGTGTTATGTTGAGAGGATTTGTAATACTTCTCTCTGGACACAATATTTTAAAAATACCTTAATATATGCTTAGTTTTATATCATCTTTGCTAATCATTAATCAAGTAATTTTATGCCCCTCAATATAATCAATATTCAGCATGAATTTACAAAAACAAATAATGCTTTTGACTAAATCAATTTTACTCTGTTTTTTAAGTACTATAATCCATAAGGGAGAATCAGATATTTGTCATTTTAAGTACACTCCAAATCAAGGTAAAGTATTTTTTCAGTGTCCAGCTTTATGCATACTAATAAAGGCACTTAATACGTTATACGTCGGGGTTATTGCTCTCATGTCTACCGTCCTACATTTGTTATTTTTCTGTGGATAATAATCAGTTTTACACTTTGAGCTAAGGGACTCTGACCTATTATATAGGAGAGTTTTGACAAATAGGTACATTAAAGTGAAATAGTTCAGAACTGTCAGTTATTTATAAACAACTCTATAGCTTCTGGAATATGGCAGAACGCTATCATTCTGAAAGCTAGCACCATTAATTTAATACAAAATACCATTGTATTTCAGTGACAACAGATTAGTTACATTCTTCAACCTTGAAGATTATGGAAAATTATTCCTATCTTCGGCAAGGAGAACAAAAGAAAAAGATTAAAAGTATATATGCTCTCATTCT
This sequence comes from Lipotes vexillifer, assembly GCF_000442215.2. Lineage (NCBI taxonomy): Eukaryota > Metazoa > Chordata > Mammalia > Artiodactyla > Lipotidae > Lipotes > Lipotes vexillifer. The sequence goes on from NW_006776675.1 coordinate 52,304, forward strand.
ACTGTTAGTACCCTTCTTTAAACTGCAATTATAATCTGCTAGGACTGCTACAATATTGCTCTTTGTCTTCTGTTCTAATCTAGACATCCCCATTGCCAAGTGACTCTTCCCAAAGCTGCAACATTTTACCACAGCCTATTAGGAGTGATATGACCTAGATATTGCCTCACTCTTAAACTCTATTGTTGCCTGTTATTAATTCACATGGAACATTTTTCATATATTTAAATTTTTTTTCTAGCTTTATTGAGGTATAATTGATAAGTAAAAATTGTATGTATTTAAGGCATACATCGTGATGTTTTGGTATATGTATACATTATAAAATGATTACCACATCAAGTTAATTAACATACCAATCACCTCACATAGTTACCTTTGGGTGTGTGTGATGAGAATGCTTAATACCTACTCTTTTAGCAAATTTCAATTATAAAATACATTCTTATTAACTATAACCACCGTGGCATACATTAGATTCCCAGAACGTACTCATCTTACTGAAAATTTATATTCTTTGACAAACATCTTCCCATTTCACCCACCTCTTAGCCCCTGGCAACCACTGTTCTACTTTTTCCTTCTACAAGTTCAACTCTTTTAGATTCTACATTTAAGTGAAATCATACAATATTTGTATTTCTGTGTCTGGCTTATTTCTCTTAGCATAATATACTCCAGGTTCCTTTGTGTTGTTGTCACAAATGGCAGGATTCCCTTCTTTTTTAGGGATGAGTAATATTCCATTATATATGTATGGAATATTATATACTGTATATGAAATATTATATGATATTCAATATACATACATATATATCTCTCTCACATTTTCTGTATCCATTCATCTGCTGAATGACACAGCTTGTTTCCATATCTTGACTGTGGTGAGTAATGCTGCAGTAGATATGGGAGTAAAGATATCTCTTTGAAATACTGATTTTATTTCCTTTGAATTTATACCCAGAAGTGGGGTTGCTGGATCATACTGTAGTTTTATGTTTAATTTTCTGAGGAATCTCCATACTGTTTTTCATAGTGGGTGAAAAACACATTCAAGTCTAGGCTTGTCAAGTTCTGGTCCTCTCTCTGAGAGTGTACCTGTGCTTCTATAAACTTTGCCTTGGGCTTGCTTCACTTCGCTAAAACAGCTGTATCTCTCTCTCTCTCTCTCTCTCTCTCTCTCTCTGCCTCTCTCTCTCTCTCT
>NW_006776675.1:53570-62456 GCF_000442215.2 Lipotes vexillifer
CCCACTCCCCCTCTCCCCTTCTCCCTCTCTTCCTTTGCTTTGTGCTTAAACTTAAAGTGGTAGTTTGCATTCTTTGCTTACTATTGTGGGACCGAGATTGCTGGTCTGGGCCTTCCGCTGACCTCCTCGGTTGAAGCTATTTTGTTTCAAGGCACATCCACCCGGTGAAAGACTCATTCACATATCTGGGTCCTCAGGTAGGATGGCTGCCTCATCTGTCACCTCTGTTCTCCTGATCTCTTATCCTTCATGGGTTAAGCCTAAGCTTGTCTACATAATGGTTAAATGTTCCCAGCAGCAAGAGAAGACAAATCTGTATGCATGAGCACCTTCAAACCTCCGCTTATGGTCATTCTTGTTATTGTCCAGTTGTCAAAAACAAGTCATATGGCCAAACCGAGGCTCAGAAATAAATTTCACTCCTTAATATAAGTTGTGGCAAGGTCACATCACAAGGAGACATACATAAAGAGGTAGGAGGCTTTATTACAGCCATTTTTTGCAAACAATCTATCACATCAGTCTTCAAGCCTCACCTCAATTTTGTCTTCCTAAGAGTGATTCTTCCTGAACCAACCCTCCCCCATCTACATGTTTTTTTTTTTTTCTACCCCCACTGACCCTTGTTATTTTACTTTTGGGAATTAATTATAATTTGTAATAACATATTTTAAGGTATAATTTGATATTTCATTAACTAATTGATGGTTGTATTTCTCAGTATATTCTGTCAGAACCTGTGCTTGTTAGCTGCTCTTCTCAATGTATTCAACAGCCACCTCAGTTCCAACTGAACAGACAATTCTCAATATTGTTTAAAAAGGAATAGATCATTGAATGTTGCCAGTGGATGAGAAATGTAGACTTTCAGTGGAATAAAAACTGTCTTCAGGGCTTCCCTGGTGGCGCAGTGGTTGAGGGTCCGCCTGCCGATGCAGGGGACGCGGGTTCGTGCCCCGGTCCGGGAGGATCCCACCTGCCGCGGAGTGGCTGGGCCCGTGAGCCATGGCCGCTGGGCCTGCGCGTCCGGAGCCTGTGCTCCGCAACGGGAGAGGCCACAACAGTGAGAGGCCCGCGTGCCGCAAAAAAAAAAAAACAACTGTCTTCAAAGCATAATGAATTATAATAATTAAGCATAGAATGTTTCTGTATCTGTTTGTGTGTGTGAGTGGTAGATGCATTTTTACCTTAGTACAAGATTTTGGTTTAGAATATTATTTTAAAGAGGTAAAACGAATGCATTAACTTTGGAGAAGATAGTTTTCTGAGAAGTGGATTAAATAAAATTAAACCATTTGAGGCAGATCAGGGGAGGTGTCTTTGAGACTCTCACTTTATATTTTGTACATACTACACGTTTACACTTTTAGCACAAGGGATGTGGACTGTTAGATCATGTGTTTTCTCTCTTTATGCCCTACAGACCAACCTGGCTGCAGTAATAGCTCTTATTTGAGCCCTTCCAAATAATATCATCACACAAAATGTTCACTGAGCAATTTAGATTTTTCATCAGAATATTACATAGAAATAAACACAGTATTATGGAGCAAAGAAAAAGGAAGTTTTGTTTTGTTTCTTTGTGCATTTGTTTTCACAAAGCCCACTTCACAGCAGGGAAATTCCAAAATTAGTATTTATCTTTTCTAATATCCCTTCATGGTCATCCATTGTCCAGGACAGGCTCCTCGCTGTTACCTTAAAAATCATTTGAGCTCTGCTTCCATTTCTATTGAAAATGCATATATCCAGACTCATATCGTTTGTTAGCAAAGGGCAATTGTCCTGTAAGTATCAGTGTCTGCCTGCCTTAGAAGGCGCCTTCCTAACCATATTTGGTTGTTCATGTTCTTTGCATCCATTGCAAAATACTCAGGTTATTGATTATCTGTTCTAATTACAAAATTGATTTTAGTGTAGTGGAGTTCCAGTGAATAATTTATATCCTTTCTTGGATAGAATAATGTAGCATACTCTGTGCTAGATGGAAGAGAGCAATATGACAGAACACATGGGCTTGTGTAGGAAAGACTAGATATGAAAAGAAAGATAAAAAATTAGATTTGGAAATAGGATTGAAACCATGATTTCAGATATAAGTGGGAGAGTCATATTTAAACCCTGAAAAACCAGTAGCTTGAAAGAAATGATCCTTCATTCTTTAAATATATGGTTTCAGCCAGAAACAGGTAAGAAGTTAAGTGAAATGAGAACTTACAAAATATGGTAAGATAAAGTTATGAAAAACTAGAAATACATGCTAGTGTCTGTTTACTTGTTTTAAGATTTATTTATATATAATAACTCATTGAAGAAAGTTTGTGTGCAATGTATAATGATAGAATATACAACCCATACTGTATCACCAAAATAGAAATTTCATTACCAAAACTTGTATAACTATAAAATCTATCTTTTGAATTGTAATTAGTAGTATTTATGTATATGTTTATTTTGTATAAAAGAAACATTTTTCAGAAATGCAAAGTACAACTTTATGCACCTAACAAGATACTCAATCTAATTATTTAATAATTTTTATTATAATTTTTCATCATGAAACTAGTTCTCATGTTATTATACTTCCTCGGGAGAAAATTAAACATTTAAATATATTTATAGTAGCCTGCAGTTTAGATCAGAAGGAGGATGTTAACAGTCTACCACTGTGAATGGGTTACTATTCTGCATACTAATTTATGTTTATTTACTTATCTTCCACAAGATGGTGCCCTTGCAATGGATATTCATATTTCTTTTTGCATAGTTGGGCTAAAAGATGCACCTCTACTTTCTCTTTGGGGGATGGCATAATCAGTGGGGATGTATTTTATAAAATATTCTATCCTTTTATATTTTCTAAGTGATAGTATTTTCAAAAACAGTTAGCAAGGCTTTGCCTAGGAATATAAAATATATGACTGCAATCAGAACCTTGCACACTATTGTTGCTCCCCCCACCAACCTACAGTCAATGGCTCTTCTCACTCTCCAGGAAGCAAACGGTTCATATTTTATAATCAATTCCTGCCTTTTACTAGAATTCTTGAAATAGTACGTGGCTTAAATAGCCTTTAAACAAAAAGCACTCTATCAAAATCCAATTCCTCTTCCACAGAAAATTCATCTGTTATTTTAGATCCCTACTTGACCCTGATAGACAGTTTACCTCCTCTATTCCACATGTAATACTGCAGAGGTTATATTGTTTCTCATTTTCTTGTTTTTTTAATTGGCCATGTGCAATTCTTGAAATCCTTACCTAATTTGGAGGCTTTGTCTTAAAATTGTTTGGCAAAATCCACAAAATGCAGTATAACCTTAGGTAACCAGTAGAGCTTAGTGAGTTAAACATGCTCTTTAACAGTTAAAATCATCTGTCATTGGTGTCAGGTGCTAACTTTCACTTAGTACCTGAATTTGTGTTATTCTTACTCACAATGTACTCTCTAAAATTGACTGTTTCCTCATGGTTTTTACAATATGCCTGCTCCTTCCTCTCATAACAAATTCCTAAACTGACCTTATCTTTGATACACTCCCCTTCCTATTCTCATTCACTTATTGATCATTCAGTCAATTAATTGATCAGTTAATTAATGCATGCTTTAATCCAACATATACTCCCTAGTGTCATATTGGTTTGGGGACACTTCACAATTTAGTGATAATTAAATGTTGGATAATTTTTTTTTTGCTTTGTGATGCTGAAAAAATCTAGCTAAGAAGTCGGATATGAAGACAAATAGTGATCAGCAGCATTAGACAAATACCACCAGGAAATACCACTGGGGAAGAAAGCAAAATGTCTTGAGGTCTTGACTAACTAGAGTCCTAAATTCTAGCCAAGGGAACTGGTTTAATACTGGCATATTGATGAAACAGATTAAAAGAGATTTGGGGTAAGGTAATTTGACAGACTTTACTTGAACTAGAAGTTTATTAAAGCCAAGAGAAAAGCAGAAGCAGATTTGAGAAGGCCTACGGTGCTCCAGCTATTTAGGTTTTTTGAATTGGCAATAAATAATGAAAATTTTGCTTTTCTAGAAAACATTTAATTTACATCTTCATCTTACTATATAAAAATTTTTTAAATGTCTCAAGAACTGTATTTAAGTGAGAAAAATAGCTCTTAATCTCTGTTGTAAAACAGTTGTCTTAATTAGAAATGATCTCTTAAATCATTTGGAAAGAAATCTGACTCTTTAGAGCAGCAGTCCCCAACCTTTCTGGCACCAGGGACCAGTTTCGTGGAAGACAGTTTTTCCACGGAAGGGGTGGGGTGGAGGGGCTGGTTCAGGCGGTAATGCGAGCAAGGGGGGCGATGGAGAGCGGCAGATGAAGCTTTGCCTTGTTTTTGCCGCCACTCACCTCCTGCTGTGCGGCCTGGTTCCTAACAGGCTGCAGACCAGTACCAGTTTGTGGCCCGGGGGTTAGGGACCCCTGCTTTAGAGAACTATGGTCAAATCTCTTCCAAATGTAGTTTATTAAAAAAGGAAAAGAAAATGTCTCCTTCAGATTATGAATATGAGCATTAATTTCTTAATTAGCAAGCTGATTGATTTTACGTATACATTTTTGTCCCTTAACCTTAGGATAATCATTTGGCATAGATAATTAATTTTAATGGAGTATAAACTCTCAGCAACTAAATGGGTATATTTAATTCTAGAATCATGTCCGTGTTAAAATGCAGTGTGTGTTATCCAAAACAAGCAAACAAAACAAAAAATGAAAAAAAAACAAAATAAAAAAAGTTTGGAAACTCATGCTTTCACAATGATATTTTACTGGATTCTCCTCTCATGTACCATTATCATCAGCAAAAACTCACTTAACTCAATTTTTTTTTAAAAAGTGAGAAGAACAAACAAATACTACAGTATAATCTCCAAGAGGATTTAAGGAGGAATTGAAAGAGATGAGTTTGACATGGAAAATGGAAATTGTTTAGAGAGTAAATTAGAGACACTTTTTGTAATAGAAGCATAATGTGATATTAGATTTTAAACTAGAAACTGATAAATTCTTATTTTTAATTGTAAAGTCAATTTTTCTCTTAATATTAGAGTTTTGTTGAGTCACAGATGAATAATATAATTTTAACCTATTACCCAAATATATCTCATTGATAAAAAACTTGAGGTTTAAAATTGAACAATTATTGTACAAACAATGTGTAGGAATAAAAATTGAAATTTAAAATATTAAATATTTTATATCTTTACACACACACACATTATAAAATGTACTTACTTTAAAACACTGGAAAAATATGGAGAACAAGAAGGAAATGTAAAAAGCACAAAAATAAGGCCTATATTCCTCTTACCTAGTATATTATTTTCCTTAGGTTGTCAAAAGAAAGTACTAGAAACTGGGTGGCTTAAGATAACAGAAATGTATTTTCTCTTGATTCTGAAGGCCAGAAGTGTGAATAAGGGTGTTGGCAGAACCATCACTCCCTGAAAAACCTGTGAGGAGAATCCTTCTTTGGTTCTTCCAGCTTCTGGTGGTCTCAGGCATCCCTTGGCTGTGGTGGAATAGCGTCAGTCTCTGCTTTTGTCATCACATTACCATCTTTTCCCTGTGTGTCTTCACATCTTTCTCTACCTCTGCCTCTTTATATCACCTTCTCTTATTAGGATACAAGTCACATTGGATACAGGACTCAACCTAACCCAATACGACCTCATCTTAACTGATTTTAGCTGTAATGACCCTGTTTCTAATTAAGTACATGTTCTGAGGTACTTTGAGTTAGGACTTCAAAATATCTTTTTGGTGAACACAATTCAACCCATAACACTTAGATATTAAATTGTTTAAAAGTAAATATTTAAGTCTAGACTTTCATACCAAAAGTTTTAACTTTCTGTGTTAAAATGTCTATGATTAAGTAGAGATTATTTTTTACTTTATTATTCCAGGTAAAGTAAATATACAAGAAAATGGAACGCCTATTGAGAACTTGATATATGTAGGAACTTTAGAAAGTTACTTCATTCATCTATCACAAGCAACCAATGCAATACACAATATACTCATTTTACACAGCAGAAAAATGCTAAAGTTCACAGAGAAGTCTACACAACTTTTAACTCCAAAGTCATTCTCCATGATACCAAGGTCCTCACAACTTAATGTGCATAAGAATCACTTGGGTGTACATGTTAAAAATGTTTATTTCTAGTCAAGATAACCCAGAAATTCTAAAACCATAAAGGCATCATGTGATGTAAATTTCTAAATAATTCTTATAGAAGTTCAGAGGTGGAAAAAATAAAAGATGACCAAAATCAGTAAAGAAAGCTTCACCATCCTGATCTGAACTATAGATGTGATGGGCTTAGTGAAGAGGAGAATAACATGTATAAACACTGTGTGAAGCTTGAGCATAATATGTACAGGGTTAAGTAAGCACATGATACCTTAAGAACTGAACAGAAGAAGTATGTTGGGCAGAGAAGATTGAATAGTAAAGGCTAGTTCAGATTTTTGCAATTTCTGAATATCAGTCTAAGGAGATATTTCGTAAGTAGTTACACAAGTTCCAAGATGAAATCAGGGCTTTAGAATTTCAGTAAACTTTTAAAAAGTAGAGAACGGTTTGGAAGGAAAAGATGATGGAGAAAGAAATACCATTCAAATATGAATCTATTAGAGAAATCAAGGTATGTAGTCATGGAGAAGAAAGAAAAAAGAAAGGGATGTTACATGAGAATAAATTCATTGGGAAAATAAGCAGAATAGTTTACTACACATAATTAAGAAAATGAATAAAGTGTATAAGGAGGAAACTAAAGAAAAAAGTCAAATTAATAATGATATTATTTACTGAGTGAATTAGCTATAGTTTTAATAACATGAATTAGTTATTAAAAATTATAATGTACTTGAAGAAATGGAATTATAAAAGGAAAGTAAATTTGGAAAGGATAATAAACTATCAAGAGTGCTAGGAGGATCAATATACAGAGCATATGAATAGAAAGATTTTCAAAAAGTAATAAATGACAAATAATATACCAAATTTCTAACAACTTCAAACTCTGAACTAATTTTTATATTGCTACAACGATAGATATCACTATAACATGAGTGGGTTATTTCCAATTTTCTCTATGAAGTAACATGGGGTGTGGAAAATAGTTTTTCATTTGAAGTCAAAACACTTTAGAGAAAAGTTATAGTTTACTAACTTTATTACTTTCATGTAATCATAAAATTTGGTCTTGTTTTTTTCTCTGCATATATATGATTATATTTGTTGTCAAAATCCAATAAGAGGGCTTCCCTGGTGGCACAGTGCTTGAGAGTCCGCCTGCCGATGCAGGAGACGCGGGTTCGTGCCCCGTTTCGGGAAGATCCCACATGCCGCGGAGCGGCTGGGCCCGTGAGCCATGGCCACTGAGCCTGCGCGTCCGGAGCCTGTGCTCCGCAAATGGGAGAGGCCACAACAGTGAGAGGCCCGCATAACGCAAGGAAAAAAAAAAAAAAAAAAAAAATCCAATAAGATAAGGAATGCATTTGAAAATACTTTTAAAGCCAAGTTACAAAATATACTCAGCACTATAATCATTATTGATATTTTTTACTGTTTAACTTTTAAAAATATAATTTTATAAGCCACAGAAGTATAAGTGATTAATATGAATCAAACCAAGAAAATAATTTGTAACTTAAAATGTAACTTGATAGTAGATATGAAGTACTGAAAAGCCTGCTAATTGGTATATTTGAAAAATCTCTTAAGATAGTTTATTATTAACATGAGGTAAATTGGTCTACAGTTTCATGATGCTTTAAAATAATACACTTGACTTTTTAAGAAGACTCAGTATATCTTGAGATTACATGACTTAAATTAGAAATTAGTGTGACTAAAATTCACTCTATATTATGAAAAACATATCACTGTCATACATTTTAAATGTATAACCGTGATTGATTAAAGTAGCCGTAGCTGGTACTACCTCACTGCTACCTGTTCTCTGAAGTATTGGTTTAGTTGATGTGCATAATAATTTGATACCCTATTAAATCATATTGTACAAATAATGAGCCACGCTCTATAAACATAAAGTTAGAAATGATATTATATTTTTAATACCAGTAAGTCCCCTACAAAACGAATGAGTTCCATTCCGAGAGAATGTTCATAAGTCCAATTTGCTCATAAGTCCAACAAAGTTAGCCTAGGTACCCAGCTAACACAATTGGCTATATAGTACTGTACAGTAATAGGTTTATAATACTTTTCACACAAATAATACATAAAAAACAAACACAAAAAATAAATAAAACATTTTTAATCGTACAGTATGATACCTTGAAAAGTACAGTAGTACAGTACAACAGTCGGAATACAGGGGCTGGCAAGTGAACAGGCAAGAAGAGTTACTGGCTGCGGGAGAGAGAGGAGGTGGGAGATGGTAGAGCTGAAGGATCGTTAGCAGTAGGAGATGGAGGGCAAGCTGCAATTTCACCCACGCCTGACGTTGATGGCACAGGTTCTGGTTCCTTGCTGGATTCAATTCTATCTACCCGCTTGAGAAAACGATCCAGTGATGTCTGGGTAGTAGCTCTTTTTTATCTCATCATAGATGACACGGTAGCACTGGATTGCATTCTGAACGGCGGCTGCAACCTTCGTGTACCATTCTACATTCGGGTCCGCTACCTCAAAAACTAACTGTGCCTCCTCAAATAAAGAAAATCCCCCTGCCATTTCCTGTGTTGTGAATCTCTTCAGTTCTTCAGTTATATCTTCTTCCTCTTGTCGCTCCACTCTCTCAGTTATTTTCACTTTTGTTTCCATCGTTATCGCTTGGTGCTTCTTAAAAGTACCAGCTACACACTGCTGCTTTTTTTTTTTTTTTTTTT
>NW_006776676.1:0-249 GCF_000442215.2 Lipotes vexillifer
TCCCTCTTGATGAGACCCAGATAATGAATTTTTGGCTGAATTTCACAGGATGGATCCAGGATTCTTCTCATTGTATCCTATCTGGAAGCACACAATATTTATTTGTCCCAATAGTTATAGTGTTAACTTTTATCACTTGATGAACCTGGTGTCTTCCAGGGAAATGCTCTGAGACTGTGTAAAACCCCATTTCTCATCCCGCTTTCACCCTCTGTTTTTTTTAAATCATCCATTGATTTTTCTTGCTTG
>NW_006776677.1:0-275 GCF_000442215.2 Lipotes vexillifer
CACTTATTGAAGAGACTGTCTTTTCTCCATTGTATATCCTTGCCTCCTTTGTCATAGATCAGTGGACCATAGGTGTGTAAGTTTATCTCTGGGCTTTCTTTTTTTTTTCTTTTACATCTTTATTGGAGTATAATAGCTTTACAGTTGTGTGTTAGTTTCTTCTGTATAAAAAAGTGAATCAGCTATACGTATACATATAACACCATATCCCTTCCCTCTTGCACCTCCCTCTCACCCCCTTATCCCACTCCTTTAGGTGGTCACAAAGCACCGAG
>NW_006776679.1:0-229 GCF_000442215.2 Lipotes vexillifer
GGGCTTCCCTGGTGGCACAGTGGTTGAGAGTCCGCCTGCCGATGCAGGGGACACAGGTTCGGGGCATGCCCCGCTCCGGGAAGATCCCACATGCCACGGAGCGGCTGGGCCTGTGAACCATGGCCACTGAACCTGGGCGTCTGGAGCCTGTGCTCCGCAACGGGAGAGGCCACAACAGTGAAGAGGCCCGCGTATCGCAAAAAAAAAAAAAAAAAAAAAAAAAAAAAAA
>NW_006776680.1:0-243 GCF_000442215.2 Lipotes vexillifer
ACCTAGAAAAGCCAAAAATAATCTTGAAAAAGACAAAGGTGGAAGGCTCTCGCTTCCTGATTTGAAACTTACTATAGAGCAACAGTAATCAAGATGTGGTCTTGGAACAAAAAATCTTAAAATTTGTATGGAGATGCAAAAGACCCCGAATAGCCAGTGCAACCTTGAGAAAGAAACACAGAGCTGGAGGAATCAGGTTTCTTGACTTCAGACTATATTACAAAGCTACAGTAATCAAGACAG
>NW_006776681.1:0-12201 GCF_000442215.2 Lipotes vexillifer
CGAACCCATGTCCCCTGCATCGGCAGGTGGACTCCCAACCACTGTGCCACCAGGGAAGCCCCTATTTTTAGTTTTTCAAGGAACCTCCATACTGTTCTCCATAGAGGCTGCACCAATTTACATTTTCTTGGGTCTTTTTTAATTGACTGATTTTTCTACTAGTTATGTGTCACATTTTTCTGCTTCTTGGAAATCTAATAATATTTTATTGGATGTAATACATTGCACTTTTTTTCCATTGGTGAGTGCTAGATATCATTTTATTCCTTTAAAGTTTGTTGGAGTTTTTGTTTGTTTGTTTGTTTTTTGACAGGCAATTAAATTCCTTGCAGATTAGTTTGGTCCTTTCAAAGCTTGTTTTAAAGCTCTTATAGAGTAGTTGTAGAGTACCCTTTACTTTAGGGTTAGTTTAGTCCCATTTCTAAGATGTGACTGTCTCTGGGATCTATGCTGAATGTATTCAGTGAGGTCCCTCTACTCTGGCTGGTGGATACTCAAATGGTTCCCAGCCCTGTGTAAGCTCTGGGAATTTTTTGGCTTGAAGCTCCTGGTAATGCTCTTTTCTTGGATGTTCTCTGTCCCACTTGTGGAGTTTTATCCCTGTAGAAGTTGATCTTTCGATCAAAGATGCAAGGGGACCCCGTTCAGATTTCTGGAGGTCTTTCTCTATGTATCTCCTCCTATCTGTACTCTTCCCTGAATTCTAGCTGTGTTGGCCTCCCTGAACTCTGATCTCTGTCATCTCAATTTGATGAGACTGCTGGGATCAGAGTTCTCCCTCAGCCCAAACGGCAGTTCAGAAATTGCCTCCAGGCAGGAGGACCGGAGGATTGTATAACTCACTTCACTTGTCCCCTTCTCTCAGCGATCACAGTCCTGCACTGCCTGCTGTCCATTGTCCGAAAGCAGTTTGTTCTGTTTTCTACTTTTTTTTTTATGGTAGAAGGCAGTTTTGGACTTTCTTATTTTTTCATGCCTTTCTTTTGATGAGAACTAAAAAAAAAACTGTAGAGATATGAAGTGCTAAGTTCATGGGACTTTTAGAGTGAGGGGTAAAGTGAAAAGACAGCAACGTGTTTAATACTATAAGTCTACGGGTGTGAGGCAGGTGGGGTTTCTCTGCAAATAGGTAAAAGGTTTTCTAAAGAAACAGCCAGATCTACAAGGGCTGGTTCTTAAACTAATGCAAAGAGAAGCATTCGGGTGTTAATGGAGAAGATTCTAGGCTTCTTGCAAAAGATCCTATTCAGAAGGTCTAGGGTGGGACCTCATGATTTGTATTTTTAACAGGCACCCTATGGTGATTCTGATGCAGGTGGTCTGTGGATCTTTCTTGGAAAAACCCCAGCTAAGGATCCCATTTGGGGTATCCTGGTGTGAACCTATAGAATTCCATCTCAGGCACATGGGCAGGGCCTCTACACAGGTAAAAGCCTAGAAGGGGAGCAAAAATGGGGTGACAAAGGGCCAAAAAGAAAGGAGCTTGTCTTCAGGACCAGATGGAAGGTCAAGGGATGGGAGAGTGTGATCAGGAGAGGGGGTATTGGGTCTCAGAATTGCTTTCCCTTGGCAGGCTGCCTAGATTGTGTATGGAAGGTGCACCTCAGGAAAAGGGGGCTGGAGGCCTCCCACACGGAAAGGTTCAAACACCAAGGGCAGCCCTGAAGGAAGACAGCTAGAGTCAAAGCAGCAAGAAAACTTCGCTTTGCTGGCAACTACAAACACTGACTTAGATGAACCTTTACCTCTGCAGTGGTCTGGCCTTTTTCACGAGACACTAATCTCATCTCCATCTCTGTGAGCTCTCTAGGGACATGGTTTTAGCTTTGTAGTGATTCATGCTAGGTTGTTACACAGGACAAATTGCCTTAGTGCTGCATCGAAGAGCTGAGTACAAACAGAGGAAGTGGGGTTTGTCTCATCATCAGGGTTCCTAGAAGCCCTGTCTCAGCAAAAATTTAAGAATTCAGTTTCACTGAGTGCTTCTCCGAATCCTTTATTAATTTTCTCTTGATCTATCAGCAGTGAGGAGTTAAATCTTCCTATCCTCTGGCGAAACCCACTAACCACCTCTAGTGCTTGGAGCAAAGAGAGAAGTCTTTCAACTGCAGATAAAGGGACCACACAAGAGGAGTCTTTGGGGACAAAGAATGCATATACTCTGACAAACAGGCCCACCCTGTGGCTTCTTCAGAGTGGGGTGTGCACTTGGACCCCTGAGCAAGGAGAGAGCATTGGACTTTCATGTTAATTAATGACACTAGGAAGGTGATAACAGAGGTAAAGCAACAGAGAAATGTCTTCGTGGCCTATTTTATGATCTTCGGTGATTGAAGACAGCTCACGGAGCCAGGAAGCGACCCTGTTCAGAGGGGACTGGCACTAAAGAAAGAACAAACCTGCTGTGCGGGGAGTCAAGAGACTCCAATGTTGCAGGATTTTGCAACCACGGTTGCAAACTGTCCATCACAGTTCCATGGTGGGTGTGCTCAGAAGAGTCACAGAAATCTTACTCTTGGAGAGAATTGATGAATTTAGGAGGTGATTTGATTAAATAAGAAACAAAGAGACCCCTTCACTTTGTGGAGAAAAAAACTGTTTCAGCTAATGTAAACTTATTGAGAATCCATAGATTATTTTTCTTCTATGAATTATAGCAGCATTTTCCAAATGTGTTTTGCCCAATATTCACCCTTCAGGATGATCCATAGGAAAAGAGTTTCACGGTCATTTGGGAAACACTGCCTACTATATCTTTCTTGTGGACATGTGCAGAAGGCTATTCAACCAAAAAACAAAAATGAGAAATACAAAAAATATACATACTTGCTTATACTTTTAAAAAGATGGAAGGATAAAGCATTAAAAAATGATTATCTATAGGGGAGGGAGGCAACAGTGTAGAAGGAACATAGACAGAAATTAGACTTAACCTGAATATACATTATTTGTTATATTTAACTTCAGAATCATGTAAATACTATGGAGAATTCTAAAACAAAGCTAAATAAATTTTTAAAAGCAGTCACTGAACATTGAAAGTAAAATAAAACAAATGAACCTGTTCCTAGGTGGGACATAGTTCTTTTTTAGAATTATTCTAATTGACTTTGAAACAGAATCATTTAACTGTATATCCCTTGTTAGGAATACACCCTTAGCATGTAAACCGAAACAAACCAAACCACTCAACCAAACAAGAAAACCCCCAAGGTATGAAACTGTCTTCAGTAATCATACTGTTGATAGTAGTGTTGATATTGTTATTTGGAGACTTTTGTGTGTATTATTATAGGAAAAGTAATTGTACTAGTGGTGTTGAGAATTGAGATTTTTGGCATGATTGAAAGGAAATACAAATGTAAAATTGAGGAAGTTATTTTTTTTTAAATAAATTTATTTACTTATTTATTTATTTTTGGCTGCATTGGGTCTTCGCTGTTGTGCGCGGGTTTTCTCTAGTTGTGGTGAGCAGGGGCTACGCTTCATTGTAGTGTGTGGGCATCTCATGTGTGGGTTAAGCCTGGGAGAATTACCTGATGACACTAGACAGAGCAAAAGAGTGGAAATACTGGGCTTAGGAAGCAGGAGGGCCGCGAGTTGGTCCCAACTACACCCATGACAGGCTTCCCAGCCTGGCTTAGAAGTGGTTCATTCTGCAATTCTGGGATAAGTTCTGGGAGGTTTTAATGTTCCATATACATAAATTTCAAACCCACCCTTGAGTTGGGTCCTGAATGACAGAAGGAGTAACAGACTTAACCATTCATTCATTCATTCAATAAATATTTACTATTAAATATTTATTAAGCATCTATTATGTTTTTAATGGGAAAAAAGATAAGAAAAAGAAAGACAGCAGCTATTATAATCATATAATTGGAGTACTTCGATTTTAAAAATTGGTAAAAAAAAAAGGCAGTGGCAACGTTATCATTTTTGTCCCAATACCACCAGGTACAAGGCCCTATAAAAATTTTTTAAAAATCTTGAAAATCAGGGTGTTAGGTCACTTGAGAACAACCGCTCCCATGAGCTCAGTATTAGATAGGTTCCATCAAAGGAGGAAGAGTTGTCATGCTCTGATAACCTGTTTTCCCATCTTTATCCTTCTGCTTTCAGTCCTTCTGACCTGGGAACGATAGCTCTTCTATAAGATGAGGGGAAGAGCCTCCCTGAGCACAGGATACCCAGTCCCAGTGGCCATGACTCCCGAGCAGGACAGACTTTTTCGGAGACAGGAAAACATAAGAGGAATCCAGCCAAGCCAGCGAGAGAAGACCCCCACTGTCTGCCTCCCTCTCCAGGCTTTGAGACACAAGGCTACGGTGGCCGAGGGGAGCACGGTTTACTCAGGGACAGCTATTTGGCTTGGCAGGATTTTTTCAGATCCTGGTATAACGTTTTGCTGGTGGTGTTTAAAATCTAAAGTACCTGGAATAATCTAGAAGTCTAAAGTACCCAGAACACCTCGTGGTGGAGGTCTAACAAAAGTGTGTGTATTGACAGGCTTCCTGTAAGTTTTCGTTAAGTTTTCAAATTTCATCTGGGCTTATTGGGAGGTTCATTCAGATCCTCGAAGGCAAATGCTTTCTTGGTTTCTTGAAACATTCCTCTACAAGTCCCTTCATGGTTTCAGGAAGAGTGGGGAGCCTCCCCGCTTCTTCCCTGGAAAAGACCCTGGCCATCTATGACAGATTGAATCTAAAGCTACTGAATAGTAAAAACTCATGAAAAACAAATGCACTCAGACCAAGAAGTCTTTCTAGCGCAGCCCTTTCCGTCATATTTTCCTGATGGGCTATCTACTTTATGATGGCAATTCCATGCCAATTCCTCTTAATTTCCTATTATGGGTAATTTATTTTTTGCCCTTCCAAAAGTGTAGTGTAAAGTTTTTATTTCACACATAAGGGAAAACGAGACAGCCTCCGACACGGAGCCAATGCCAACACGACATCTTGAATTGCCCCTTGGATATAAGCTTCTGTAAAAGTTAATCAGTTGAAAGTCTGACTGTATAGTGAAAACAAACAGTTTTAATTAGAGTCTCTATTTAACCCCTGGGTGCAAGGGAAAATTTTAGCTGTCACAAGGTGAAAAACATTGGGGAAAAACAGGGCCTGCAACCATAGATTCCGAAAGAATTTCCAGCAAGAGCCAGAGGGATCGACCAACTTCCCCACATGCTCCCAATCCAGCTCTGAGTGCACAGCCCCTGCCACTGGTCATCTAAGGGTCTTTGGGTAACCAGGGGACAGAGCAGCAGCAGGAAATGGGAGCAAAGAGGAAGACAGTGGTTGGCTAAGTGGAGCACACAAGATGAAAGCCATACTGCCGGACCCAGCCCGTGGAGGTTTCCTTTAGGAAGAAGAAACCCGCAGAGAAGGTCTAGAGTTGCAAAGCGGCTGCTTCCCCAGGACACCCCCAGGGACAAAGGAGATGAAGCAGCAGGGGCTGCAGCGTGTGCACTGTGGGCAAAGACACTGCTCGACACAGGTTAGCAAATCCGGCTTTGCCCACCCTGTTGGCCAATGAGTGTGGATTCCATAAATCCAACCATCCTGCCAAAGAAGGCCGAAACTTTCTTCCCCTCCCACACAGCACGAAGAGCAAGTATTTAAATTTCTAACGTCTACGAAATTGATATGTCGGAAAGGACGGAGACCTTAGAGCCGGAAGACCTGCCTCTGAATCCATGCTGTGTGGTGGTTTGTTTGATATTAACTTCTATTTCCCATTTGCAAAGAGCTGTGAGCTGGAATGATTATCTCTGCCACGAAGAATGGTGTGAAGTGGGCAAACACCTTCCTCTCACATCTCTCCATGAAGCATTAACTTTGCTCTGTTTTCAGCTTTTACTACATTTACCGTCATTTCCATGCAATTCAGTACTTATATCATTGTATCTGTATTTATTTGGTCTCTTGAGCTAGTCTAGGAGGCCCTAGAGACAAAGGCCCATGTCTTAGTGACTTTGGCGGTGGAATGGCTGGAAGCAGGGCCTCGGTCCTTGTCTTCTTTGAAGAAAGAATTCAGCAAAGAGACCGAGATTGTGAAGCAGGTAAAACGTTTATTGGAAGCAAAGCACCTGTAGGAGAGCACATGGGTGAACTTGGAGTGAGTTGTATCCAATAGGGGTGGGTTAGGTCACTTATATGGGGGCAGTCTTCCAGGTTGTCTCTGGCCAATCATCTTGTTGGTGCCTATAATCTGGTCTGACTCAGTGTCCTTCCTGGTGGGCGCATGCATCTCTCAGCCAAGATGGATTCCAGCATGAAGGTTTCTGGGGGGTTGGCTGGGCGTTTTATAGGCTGGTGCCCCCTCGCTCCTTTGGCCCCTCCCCAGACTGAGGACCTTCTCTGTGCACATGTCAGGCTGGGAAATCCCCTTGACCACAGGAATGTGGAGGTTGTGGTAGCTTCGCCTTCCACCCAATCAGGGCCCAATGCTCCTGCTGGTACCTTACGTCAAAGCATCAGCAGAAGGGTTGTAGCTGCTCAACCCGGGGTCCATCTATCTCCTACCTCATTAGGTCACCCCATTCTGCATGGCACCAGGTGTGCGCTGTGCTGGGAATATTCAGGGTAGATGAGGACACGCTTGATAATTAAGGAAAAGACCTCCAGTTTCCTCACATATAACTGCCCAGTAGTGACCTAAAATGCCTGGTAACTACTCCTCTGGACTCTGGGACAGCACAGACTCTTGGAGTGTCCATGTGCATCGCTGAGAAAGTGTAGATTTGATCCTGCCACGCACGTGTGAGCCATGTGACGAGGCTTCCTCCCTCAGCTCACCAGAGTGTCTTTTTAATTAGTTGAAGTTTGTAGGCTTTAAGTCATAACAAGACAATGCAAGTCGGTTACAACACAGTAATTTAAATGTAGGCACAACTGTAATATCTGAGTTACAAAAAGTGCGATTGCTTTATGGCACTGCAGTTTTCCAGAGGCTGGGAGCCTCTGCCTGGCTGCTGCTGCTGCAAGTCCTGGCCATACCCAGCTAGCTGGGAGAGGAGGGGTCCTCAGACCCTTGGTCTGGACAGCCCGAGCCCTGCTGACGAGGTGGGGCAGACGCCACAAGCTGCCAGGCTCCCTCCAGCCACACCCCATCTGCAGAGGAGGAAGAGCTGGTAGATCTGATGGAGAGCCACCCTGAGGCTCGGCCTTGACTGGGCAGCTACATGGTACCCAGCACTGTGCTCAGTAGGGGGATCCAGAAATGAATCAGACAGCTCCTTGAAGATGTGGAGTCATTTAATGATTCAGGGTCAGTAGACAGATTCGGTGGATGTTTGTCCATGTCTCTCTCGCTCTCTCTCACCCGCGCGCGCGCACACACACACACACACACACACACACACACACACACACACAGAGACATCAACCATCACAGTAGGAGGTAATTAGTAGCTCTGACCCTACAGTTGGAAAGGGGAGATGCCAAGAGCTCCAGGAACAACAGTATCAACATGGGTGAAGATGACCTAACAAACAGGAAAGTTTTACCTTAAGGATGGGCAGTTAACTGGTGGCCTGTGGGGGTCAGTGCTTTGTATGTTTCCCCAGTGCGAAGTGCCATTGACCCTTTAGCTTCTATCAGTTGTACTTTGCAGACTGGCTCTGTGGGGAACTCCGTTCCCCTTAGGTAGAGGTCCCGAAGTAACAATCTCTATGTCAGTTCCTCTGACACTGGCATCGTCATCATCATCTCTAGGCTGAATTGGTGACATGGTCTGATTACTCAGGACGCGATGTCACCCTATAGCTGGCTCCCGCTTTGCCTGGCTCTGACATCTGGAATCTTCCACGTGGTTTCCTCCAGTTCACTGAGTACTTGGCCCTGCAGTGGACATGGCCTCGGGATGTGTAGACACCCTCGGGAACCTGCCTGTCTGGAAGAAGGAGAGTGTGGAAAAAGAAACGATTGTAGATCCAACAGGTCTGCAGACAACCTCAATTTCTTGTGTTTCAGAAGAGGTACGTCCAATGCAGCAAAGCATCAGTAGGGCAGCGTGGCTGCAGATTCTGAGCGGTAAGTTTCCCTCATACCAGGACAGGTGCGGACCTTGGAGGAAGCATCCAACTCGAGATTCAGGCAAACAAAGTGATATTAAAGATGGTCTGAGGAACCAAGTGGCCATTACTGGTCAGTGTCTGATGGGAAGATAGAGTCGAGGGGGTGGGAAAAAAGTTTCTATAAAAAAGTCCTGACTTTCTGAACATCAGGACTGCTACACATGGTCCAGGAACCTGTCATGACAGTGGCAGTGGTCCTTTGGGGGCTCCCACTAGAATGCAAGTTCTGGGAGGGTAAGAGCCCTGCCGCTTTGTTCTCCATTGTGTCCCCAGAGCCCAGCCCAGAGCCTGGCACCAAATGGGGCCTTCACAAACAGCTGTCAAATAAGTGAATGAATATTAATTGAGGAAATAATGTAATGCCAAGTGATCATAAATTCACTTTGGGTTTTTTTTTAAGATTTTTTGATGTGGACCATTTTTAAAGTCTTTATTGAATTGGTAACAATATTGCTTCTTTTATTTTATGTTTTGGTTTTTTGGCCCCGAGGTATGTGGGATCTTAGCTCCCCGGCCAGGGATCGAACCCACACCCCTTGCACCGGAAGGTGAAGTCTTAACCACTGGACCACCAGGGAAGTCCCCACTCTGGTTTTTAAAGGACTTGCATTTTATAATCCAATAACATGCAGATTTATCTGAAATACTGTTGTGTAAACAAGTGTAAACTAGATTCCAGAAGCTACTCTACTTACTAAAGGTTGGGTCTCAAAGGCTGTCTGTAGGTCTCTTTGTCCAAAATGAGAGGACACAAGCAACGTTAGTGCCACCCAACAGTGGCAGCGGAGTCGATGTGTTTTTGCTGACATTAATACGCAACAGCTTTTGCGTTCTTACCACGTGCCTCACTCATGCTAGCACTTTACCTGCATTACTTCCTTTAACCCATCAGCTGTCTGAGGAAGGTACTGTAATCACCCCCATTTTACAGATGAGGAAACCAAAGCTCAGAGGACTGAAGTGGTGTGGCTGACGTTTCTTACCTGTTGGTGAGTCACAGTGTCAGAATTGGAATGGCGGCAGCTACTTTGGAGACTTAACCACTACACAATGCTTTCGTTTCTGATATAAAACTTTCTAAATGGAAAAGTTGTGTGTAGACTGGTTTCCATATTGATTTGTTTATTGGCCATGCTTAGCGCCTGTAGGTACAGGTTTATTCTAGCTTAACCCCCAAAACACAGTCCCTGAGGCTGTTTATTCATTTCCAATCCAACATGGGACTCATACTTATCTAAAAGTCCATTAGAATGGAACTTCCCCCCAACCCGGGCAAGTTCTCTGTCTGCAGGACAGGATTTGGGGTCATGTTTCCTGATTAGAGCTCCTCTTCCAATTCCTCTGCTTGAACTAGAGCTCAAAATGCAAGTTCCCACACCTGCGGCCCAGGGCACCCTACCTTAGCATCTTAGCCTGCTCCCTGTGGGCCTATATAGGGTAGGCTAGACCCCCTTAACAAATAGATTCCAAATGCACAACAGATCAAGCACACTAGAAGTTTATTTCTCCTTCACATAATTAGGCCTAGCGGTGGTTTTGGTTGTCAGGATGTTCTGCTCCTACAGTGATTCAGGGATTTGGCTCCTTTTAGCTCGTGGTTCCATCACCATCTAGGGCGTTATCATTGTCTATATTCAGCTGGGGGAGAGGACCAAGAAAATGGAGAGTCACTGCTGTGTCCTAAAAGCCACTCAGATTCCCACTGGCTAGAATTCATCACCCACGAACATCTCTAATTGCAAGGGAGGTGGATATTGGCTATGTGCTAGACAAGGAAAGCTTGGATTCTGGTGAACAGCTAGAATTCCGGGCCACTGGGATCATATTAGCTAGGATTAGCCCAGGCTTCTGGGAAAGAGCTAACAGTCATTTGAACAGGTAGGCAGCTTTCTCTCATACAAAAGAGTCAGGAGTTCAGCTGTCCAGGTCTAGTGACAGCCCCCAGGTCCCCACACTCCTTCTGCTTTGCTGTTCCTCCAACCTAGCATGTGTCCTCATGGTGCAAACTAGCTGCTTGAGCACTGGACGCCACAGTCCCCGCACAGCCCTTCTTCTTACACATCACTGCCCAGAACTTCAGTCCTATGACCACACCTCCCCACTAGAAAGCTGACAAAGGTGATCTTGTATTCTGGGCCTGGTATGCTAAGCCAGCAGTGGGATTTCGTTGCTAACAAGGAAGAGGAGGTTGGAGGGCTAACGGAATGCCCACGGGCCTCTCCTCGTTCGCAGTGTGCATGGGTCTCCGGCAGGTATGCAGCCCTGAAGACCCATAAGCTCCTTCCCCTGGGACTCTGATTGCGGTGCAGTCTGTTCTGTCAGCTTGAAATGTTGCCTACAAACGAAAAGACAGGTGTCTGCCCTTGTCAAACCAACAATGGTGGAGGAGGAACAGGAAAATATAAACGTGTATTCAGAAAAGGGGGGAGTGGGGAACACATGGCAGGCCAGCAGCTATTTTGCATCTGAAGTTGGTTGTTGGGCAGGGTACCAGGCTTCCTGCCTCAGCCCCTCAGGCAGCTCTGCTTCTGCTTTTGCACCCACTTTGTCCTCTGGGGGTTCTTCGTCGTCCCTTTGCTTCTGTGGCCCAATGCTCTGCTTTTGGGTTTTAACCTGCAGACGGTTGCCAGCCAGGTTGGGATTTCTTTACAATGATATTTCTCTGAAAAACCTGGTGGGCTTTTAGTTTATCTTCTTTCAACTAGTTCTATGTGTAAACAGCCAACTGAGGATCATCATACTAAGTGAAGTAAGTCAGACCGAGAAAGACGGATATCATATGATATCACTTATGTGTGGATCTTAAAAAAATATGATACAAATGAACTTACAAAACAGAAACAGACTCAGAGACTTAGAAAACAAACTTATGGTTACCAAAGGGGAAAGGGTGGGAGGGATAGGTTAGGAGGTTGGGATTAACAGATACACACGACTATATATAAAATAGATAATCAACAAGGACCTACTGTACAGCACAGGGAACTCTACTCAGCACTCTGTAATAAGCTAAAATGGAAAAGAACAGATATATAAATATGTGTAACTGAATCACTTAGCTGTATACCTGAAAGTAACACAACATTGTAAATCAACTATACTCCAATATAAAATAAAACCTTTTTTTAAAATCAACTAAGGATCTTGTCTGTACGTTGTTTTTAAGCCTGAAGACTCTTGTTTTTACTGTTTGCTTTGTCTCCAACTTAGCACCTCTGTCTGAGGCCATCTAAACGATGGGCTTTGTCGTGAAGGTTAATCTCCTTGCCAGCAGGCTCACTGCCTTTATGTGGAGATCACCAAGTTTTCTCTAAATGGCAGTTTTCTATCTCTGCTGGGGGTGCAGAAGCAGGGGCCGTGGGCCCACAATCCCTTTCTCAGCTTTGCTGTCTCCTTTCCTTCTCTGCCTTGGGCTGGATCACTCTGTGCTGAGCTCAAGCTCTCTCTCTCTCTCTCTCTCTGTCACAGGACTTTGTTAATGGAGATGTGGAACTACTAGGCAGGGCTGCCTACCTAAAATTCTGGACCCCGTGCAAAGTGAAAATGCAAAGCCCCTTGTTCCAAAATTCAGAATTTCAAGAAGGTGACAGCAGAGCGTTCTTCGAGGGCAGGGTTGTTGGAAGAGGGATCCTGCGTGGGCCGCACACCTGTGTAGCCAGGGACACACATCTGGAGGCTGCGGGGATGCAGGGCGGTGACAGGTCCACTGCTGCTTCCCACCAAAGGGGGGAGCCGGCAGGTCAAGTGATGCTGAGTGTGGTAGGGGGAGCCGCACAAAGTCTGCTGCTCCCTCCGGCCTCCGAGTCTCCCAGGAAGCTCTCGTGTGGCCCAGCTAATGGGCACCTGCAGGGAAGGGTGTCCTGGGATGCAGTCCGGCCTGGGTAAGGCGACCGTTACAAAGCCATTGCAGTCACCACCTGCCAACATCCGGACTCTCCCCACCAGTTCTCTGTGCCCAGATCTCAGTTTCTGGTCTCTCATCCAAGGGACAATAGGTGACAGTTTTTTTTTTTGTTTTTTTTTTTGTTTTTTTTCCTTGCGTTATGCGGGCCTCTCACTGTTGTGGCCTCTCCCATTTGCGGAGCACAGGCTCCGGACGCGCAGGCTCAGCGGCCATGGC
>NW_006776681.1:12364-51661 GCF_000442215.2 Lipotes vexillifer
TGGGATCTTCCCGAAGCGGGGCACAAACCCGCGTCCCCCGCATCGGCAGGCGGACTCCCAAGCACTGCGCCACCAGGGAAGCCCCCAGGTGACAGTTTTACCAAATGTTTTGTCACTGCATAACAAGGCTCACCCACTTCTCATCTTAGAGTCTGAGCCCTTGTCCCCTGCCATCTGATAATGTTACATTAATGACGGCTCACGTTTTAGGCTCTGCCTCTTGTACCATGCCACTTCAGGGTACCAATTATTCACCACGTTGCATCAAACTGAATGTGACCTCAAACTCAGAATAACAGTGGTTTAAACAAGACAACAGCATATATTTCTCTCACAGAGGGAATCTAGATGTACAGTCCTGGCTGATATGGTGGCTCCAAGGTCACCAGGGACCCAGGCCCCCTTCTAGCCTGGCTCTTCACAACATACGATGGCTACTGACACTGTCCCCCGCCGAAAGAGCTTCCCCAAGAGTCCCAGACAGCACTTCTGCTTCCGTCTTATTGTCTGGACGTTGGTCATTTGGCCACATGTGGCTGCAAGGGGGCTGGGAAATGGCTTTCATTCCGGGTGGCATGTGCTGAGCTGCAATAATGGGATTCTGCTGTTGAAGACAGTACACATGGAGAGACAACCAACTCTCAGTCTCTGGAGTGAGACCAACCCAATCCAACTTAGCAGCCCCACCTCCAGTCCCGGGCTGGGCCCTCCTCTCAGCAGAAGGCCCACGCAGGGCACGGCTGCCGTTGACCTGGGTGTGCATCCCTGAGGCCAGGGGAAATCCCTCTCCCTGCTCTGCAGCTCTGGGAGTAGATCCCCTGGGTATAAATTTTGACTTGAAGTCACAGGGTCTGCTAAGTGTTGCAGACACAGCTGCTCGTGGAATAACAGGTGTTTTGCTGTGGATGGGATGGACGGTGAACAGTTTGCAAACATTCCCAGTAATGGGAGTGTTTCTTCAACTGCATTCTGAACAAGCAGCCCCACAGGAAGAAGGGATCAGAGGTGAGCTGCTTCTATTAAACATGGAGGCCTAGGGGGGTTGTGCCCCTGGCGGAGCTGCCGGCAGGCTTGCTTTGTCCTGGCTGGTGTGTGTGGTGCAGAGGTCATGGGCCGCACTGGGGGAGAGGGCTGAGACCCGCGAGGCCTCAGTGGTCTGCTGACACAGCGCACGTGACGGAGACCTTCCCGTGTATCACAGCAGGCGTCACTCTTCATCAGAAGGGGCTGCGGGCTCTGGGATCAGGCTGAACTGACCCTGGCTATTGATTTTTGTTCCCTTAGGAGGTGGGCAGAGCAGATTTCAGATCCTTTTGATGGACTCAGAGGCATAGTGTAGGCTGTGCTTTAATTTGCGGCAGAGTAAGAAAGAGGCACGTGCACAGCTGTCATCAGATTCCTCTTAGGTGAGAACTGCCTTTGCTTAGGAAGATGTGATGAGAAAGCAGCAGAGGTGGAAGGAGGGTCCGGGGCTGTGGGTCGGCGGTGAGGCTGGTCTGGCCGCCCCAGGGCCTGCTTGCTCCCCACTAACTCCAGGGTCCAGGCGCCCCTCTCGCACACCGGCTCCTCCCGGCCCATCTGCTCCACTCTCCCCACTCCGCCCCCCTGCTTCCTCTGCTCTGTCTGAATTTTATTCTCCAGTAACATTGGCTTGCTCATGGCCCACTCTGGCTGCCCCACCTCTTCCATCATCCTTACCTTTTTGTTTTTATTTCCTCTGCTAATTTCTTCTTTACCTAAGCATTTCTTAATTCAGATTCCTGAAACAAGTGTTGGGATGGAACCAGCTCCTCTTTTCTGATTAAAGGCTGGCCTGAAGAATTGCTGTGGTGGGTGGTGCCCATCTGGACCTCTCAGCCGTGGCCCCCAGAGTGGGAGGGGCCACGCAGGGAGGAGGGGCTACAGAGGGGCTGCTTCTTGAGCAACAGTTACAGGCAGGACCAGCATCCTTCCAGGGGGTGAATAGTTCCCAGGGTTGCTATTTTTAGTATCTGACCAAGCTGAAACAGCCTTCTATTTTCCTGGATTCAGTTGTTTAGGAAATTGCTAGTCTTCTTGGGCAGCAGTACGGTCACACCCTCCACTGTACCTTTTTCTCATCACTGAGTTCATCAGAAAGTGCTTTCTAAGCGTCTGCTTGCATGTGGTGCTAGGAGAGCTGTTTTGCAGAAAGAATTAAAGCCTCTTGCTGTGTTTGAATGCAGACCATCTTGGAAGATGCTGGTCAGAGAAGACGCCCATCTCCTTGGCAGAGTCTAATTTATTGGTTGTTTTCTAAAGCAGGGAGCCCAAAACTCAGAAATATCTGACAGGTATTAGGCAAAAGAATTTTCCCAACGTCCTTTCATTTCCTGGTCAAGACAAGTTTGTTTCAAAATCGGGTATCAGCTGAGCCATTCTGCAGCCCTTTGCAAGGGAGTGTTAGCATTCTTTCTTTGGACTCAAACACCTGATCTTGGAGACCCTCCCTGTGGGAAGATGGGTCTCAAGGACAGGGCAGTCCAGGATTCAGCTCTGAGGTCCTGACGTGGTCACGGCTTCAAGCCCGGTTCCCCTCCTTTGTAGCTGAGAGAATTGTGCCCGATGACACCATGGTGACCTGAATTCTGATCCTAAATTTCCTGTGCCCCTCCCTGAAGTTGTTGGATACATCCCTGTTTGGCTCCAAAAATGAGAGCGGCAGTGACTCGGGCCACTTCAGGGCAGAGGCTTTCAGAGTCCGTGTAGTTTGCGGAGCCCTCAGCGTCTAGCCGTGGTGACTGGAAAGCGTGGGCTGACACAGGGCCTCTGTCAGCCGCTGTGCCTGACTCACTCCCTTGAACGAAGCCTACTTTGTTGTTTAAGTCACTGACATTTCTGTTTTTTTGTCACTGCAGCATAACCTAACCTATCCACTCACACAATATCCAATGACAACTCTTTTCTCACCGGGATGTTGAGAAGCGTCCAGCTGTTTTTCAGAGTAGCTGTGCCATTTTACATTCTTGCCAGCAATGATGAGTGACTCAGTTTCCCCACATCCTCACCATCACTCGGTGTTATCACTATCTTTCACAAAGTCACTAGCACATTGGGAATGTGGGAACGATAGCACATTGTTTTGATTTGTACCTTCTCCAATTGCTAAGGCTGTTGAAGATATTTTCATGTGCTTATTTGCCATCTATGTATCCTCTTTGGTGAAAGATGTCTTCATATTTTTTGACCACTTTCTAATTGAATTGTTTATGTTTTCCTGTTTAGTTTGAGAGCTCTTTAAATATTCTAGATATTGGTTGTTCGACAGATGCGTGGTTTGCAAATATTTTCTCCCAAGCTGTAGCTCATCTTTTTATCCTCATAACAAGATCTTTCACAGAGCAAAAGTTTTTAATTTTGATGAAAAATTTTTAAAAAATTATCAATTTTTCCTTTTATAGATCATGCTTTTAGAGTTGAGTCTGAGAAGTCTTTGCCTGGCCCTAGGTCTTGAGGATTTTTTTTATTTCTTTCTGAAAGTTTTATCATTTTATGCTTTACATGTAAGTCCGTGTTCCATTTTGAGTTAATTTTTGGATGAGGTGTGAGACTTAGGTTAAGGTTCATTTTTTTGCTTATACTTCAAATGCTCTAAGCATTCGTTGTTGAATACAGTATCTTTCCTCATTGAATTGCTTTTGCACCTTTTTCAAAACTCATTTGGGCATATTTGTCTGGGTCTATTTCTGGTTCTCTGTCCTGTTCCATTGGTTTATAAGTCTATTCTGCCAATACCACAGAGTCTTGATTTCCGTAGCTATATTGTAATTCTCTTTTTAAAAATTATTTATTTATTTATTTATGGCTGCATCAGGTCTTAGTTGCAGCACACGTGATCTTCGTTGAGGCATGTGGGATCTTTTGTTGCAGCGTGGGCTCTTGGTTGTGGTGCACGGGTTTCTCTCTACTTGTGGCATGCAGGTTTTCTCTTCTCTAGTTGTGGTGCACAGGCTCCAGGGCTCATGCCCTCTGTAGTTTGTGGCACAAAGCCTCTCTACTTGAGGTATGCGAGCTCAGTAGTTGTGGCGTGTGGGCTTACTTGTCCCGAGTCATGTGGGATCTTATTTCCCTGAAGAATCCAAAGTGGATTCTTTACCACTGGATCACCAGGGAAGTCCCTGTAATTCTTGAAGTTGGGTAGACTTACTCCTCCAACTTTATTCTTCTTTTTCAAAATTGTGTTAGCTATTCAAGTTTCTATGCCTTTTCATATGAAGCTTACAATAACCTTGTCTATACTTAAAAAAATCTTGCTGGGATTTTAATAGGACTTATGATAAATCTGTATATCAATTTGGGAACAGGCATCTTTACTATGTTGATTCTTCCAATCCATGAGCACAGTATAACTCTCCATTTATTTATTATTATTTTTTAAGGTAAGAATACTTTTTAAAATTTAATTTAATTATTTATTTTATACAGCAGGTTCTTCTTCTTTTTTTTTTTTTTTTTTTTTTGTGGTTCGCGGGCCTCTCACTGTTGTGGCCTCTCCCGTTGCAGAGCACAGGCTCCGGACATGCAGGCTCAGCGGCCACGGCTCACGGACCCAGCCGCTCTGCGGCATGTGGGATCTTCCCGGACCGGGTCACGAACCGGTGTCCCCTGCATCAGCAGGCGGACTCTCAACCACTGCACCACCAGGAAAGCCCAGCAGGTTCTTATTAGTTATCTATTTTATACATATTAGTGTATATATGTCAATCCCAGTCTCCCATTTCATCCCACCACCCCACCCACTCGCTTACCTGCCTTGGTGTCCATACGTTTGCTCTCTGCATCTGTGTTTTCATCCCACCACTACCACCGCCGCCCCCCACCCCCGCTTGCCCCCCTTGGTGTCCATATGTTTGTGCTCTACATCTGTGTTTCTATTTCTGCCTTGCAAACTGGTTCATCTGTACCATTTCTCCAGATTCCACGTATATGCATTAATATACGATATTTGTTTTTCTGACTTACTTCACTCCGTATGACAGTCTCTAGGTCCATCCACATCTCTACAAATGACCCAGTTTTGTTCCTTTTTATGGTTGAGTAATATTCCATTGTATATATGTACCACATCTTTTTTATCCACTCATCTGTCGATGGGCATTTAAAGGTTGCTTCCACGACCTGGGTATTGTAAATAGTACTGCAATGAACACTGGGGTGCATGTGTTTGTTTGCATTATGGTTTTCTCTGGGTATATGCCCAGTAGTGGGATTGCTGGGTCATATGGTAACTCTATTTTTAGTATTTTAAGGAAACTCCATACTGTTCTCTATAGTGGCTGTATCAATTTACATTCCCACCAACAGTGCAAGAGGGTTCCCTTTTCTCCACACCCTCTCTAGCATTTGCTGTTTGTAGATATTCTGATGATGCCCATTCTAACTGGTGTGAGGTGGTACCTCATTGTAGTTTTGATTTGCATTTCTCTAATAATTAGCGCTGTTGAGCATATTTTCATGTGCCTCTTGGCCATCTGTATGTCTTCTTTGGAGAAATGTCTGTTTAGATCTTCTGCCCATTTTTTGATGGGTTGTTTGTTTTTTTTAATTTTGAGCTGCATGAGATGTTTATATATTTTGGAGGTTAATCCTTTGTCTGTTGATTCACTTGCAAATATTTTCTCCCATTCTGAGGTTTGTCTTTTTGTCTTGTTTATAGTTTCCTTTGCTGTGCAAAAGCTTTTAAGTTTCATTAGGTCCCTTTTGTTTATTTTTGTTTTTATTTCTATGACACTAGGAGGTGGGTAAAAAAAGATCTTGCTGCGATTTATGTCAAACAGCGTTCTGCCTATGTTTTCCTCTAAGAGTTTTATAGTGTCTGGCGTTACATTTAGGCTTTTAATCCATTTTGAGCTTATTTTTGTGTGCGGTGTTAGGGAGTGTTCTAATTTCATTCTTTTACATGTAGCTGTCCAGTTTTCCCAGCACCACTTATTGAAGAGACTGTCTTTTCTCCATTGTATATCCTTGCCCCATTTGTCATAGATTAGTTGACCATAGGTGTGTGGGTTTACCTCTGGGCTTTCTATCCTGTTCCACTGACCTATATTTCTGTTTTTGTACCAGTACCATATTGTCTTGATTACTGTAGCTTTGTAGTATAGTGTGAGTCAGGGAGTCTGATTCCTCCAGCTGTTTTATTTTCTCAAGATTGCATTGGCTATTCGGGGTCTTTTGTGTTTGCATACAAATTTTAAGATTTTTTGTTCTAGTTCTGTCAAAAATGCCACTGGTAATTTGATAGAGATTGCATTGAATCTGTAGATTACTTTGGGTTGTATAGTCATTTTCACAATATTGATTCTTCCAATCCAAGAACATGGTATATCTCTCCATCTGTTTGTGTCATCTTTGATTTCTTTCATCAGTGTCTTATAGTTTTCTGAGTACATGTCTTTTACCTCCTTAGGTAGGTTTATTCCTAAGTATTTAATTATTTTTGTTGTAATGGTGAATGGGATTGTTTCCTTAATTTCTCTTTCTGATCTTTCATTGTTAGTGTATAGGAATGCAAGAGATTTCTGTGCATTAATTTTGTATCCTGCCACTTTACCAAATTCATTGATTAGCTTTAGTAGTTTTCTGGTGGCATCTTTAGGGTTATGTAGGTATAGAATCATGTCATCTGCAAACAGTGACAGTTTTACCTCTTTTTTTCAATTTGTATTCCTTTTATTTCTTTTTCTTCTCTGATTACCATGGCTAGGACTTCCAAAACTATGTTGAATAATAGTGGCAAGAGTGGATATCCTTGTCTTGTTCCTGATCTTAGAGGAAATGCTTTCAGTATTTCACCATTGAGAATGATGTTTGCTGTGGGTTTGTCATATATGGCCTTTATTATGTTGAGGTAGGTTCCCTCTGTGCCCACTTTCTGGAGAGTTTTTGTCATAAATGGATGCTGATTTTGTCAAAAGCTTTTTCTGCATCTATTGAGATGATTATATGGTTTTTATTCTTCAATTTGTGAATATGGTGTATCACATTGATTGATTTGCATATATTGAAGAATCCTTGTATCCCTGGGATAAATCCCACTTGATCATGGTGTATGATCCTTTTAATGTGCTGTTGGATTCTCTTTGCTAGTATCTTGTTGAGGATTTTTACATCTATGTTCATCAGTGATATTGGCCTGTAGTTTTCTGTTTTTGTGACATCTTTGTCTGATTTTGATATCAGGGTGATGGTGGCCTCATAGAATGAGTTTGGGAGTGTTCCTTCCTCTGCAATTGTTTGGAAGAGTTTGAGAAGGATGGGTGTTAGCTCTTCTCTAAATGTTTGATAGAATTCACCTGTGAAGCCATCTGGTCCTGGACTTTTGTTTGTTGGAAGAGTTTTAATCACACTTTCAATTTCATTACTTGTGATTGGTCTGTTCATATTATCTATTTCTTCCTGGTTCAGTCTTGGGAGGTTATACCTTTCTAAGAATTTGTCCATTTCTTCCAAATTGTCCATTTTATTGGCATAGTGTTGCTTGTAGTACCCTCTTATGATGCTTTGTATTTCTGTGGTGTCCTTTGTAACTTCTCCTTTTCCATTTCTACTTTTATTGATTTGAGTCCTCCCTCTTTTTTGGGGGGGGGGGTATGCGGGCCTCTCACTGTTGTGGCCTCTCCCGTTGCAGAGCACAGGCTCCAGGCGCACAGGCTCTGGACACGCAGGCTCCAAACATGCAGGCTCAGCAGCCATGGCTCACAGGCCTAGCCGCTCCGCGGCATGTGGGATCCTCCCGGACTGGGGCATGAACCCATGTCCCCTGCATCAGCAGGTGGACTCTCAACCACTGCGCCACCAGGGAAGCCCCCTCCGTCTTTTTCTTGATGAGTCTGGTTAAAGGTTTATCAACTTTGTTTATCTTCTCAAAGAACCAGCTTTTAGTTTTATTGATCTTTGCTATTGTTTTCTTTATTTCTATTTCATTTATTTCTGCTCTGATCTTTATGATTTCTTTCCTTCTACTAACTTTGGGTTTTGTTTGTTCTTCTTTCTCTAGTTCCTTTAGGTGTAAGGTTAGATTGTTTATTTGAGATTTTTCTTGTTTCTTGAGGTAGGATTGTATTGCTATAATCTTCCCTCTTAGAACTGCTTTTGCTGCATCCCATAGGTTTTGGATCATTGTGTGTTCATTGTCATTTGTCTGTAGGTATTTTTTGATTTCCTCCTTGATTTATTCAGTGATCTCTTGGTTATTTAGTAACATATTGTTTAGCCTCCATATGTTTGTGTTTTTTACATTTTTTTCCCTTGTAATTTATTTCTAATCTCATTGCATTGTGGTTGGAAATGATGCTTGATATGATTTCAATTTTCTTATATTTACCAAGGCTTTATTTGTGACCTAGGATGTGATCTATCCTGGAGAATGTTCCATGTGCATTTGAGAAGAAAGTGTAATCGGCTGTTTTTGGATGGAATGTCCTATAAATATCAATCAAATCTATCTGGTCTACTATGTCATTTAAATCTTGTGTTTTCTTATTAATTTTCGGTCTGGATGATCTGCCCATTGGTGTGAGTGAGGTGTTAAAGACCCCCACTATTATTGTGTTACTGTTTAACTTTTTAAGGAACCACTAAATGGTTTTCCACAGTGGCTGAACCATTTTACATTTTTACCAGCAATGCATGAGGGTCCCAATTTCTCCACGTCCTCACCAACATTTATTTTCTGTGTGTGTGTGTGTGTGTGTGTGTGTGTGTTTAATAGTCACCATCCTAATGGGTGTGAAGTGGTATCTCATTGTAGTTTTGATTTGCTTCTCCCTAGTGATTAGTGACATTGAATATCTTTTCATGTGCTTATTGACCATTTGTATATCTTTGTTGGAGAAAGAGTGATTGATTCAATTCCATTGCCCATCTTTAAATCAGGTTATTTGGTTTTTTGTTGTTGCATTGTAGAAGTTCTCTATATCTGAATATTAACCCCTTCTCAAATATATGATTTGCAAATATTTACTCCTGTTCAGAGGGTTGCCTTTTCACTTTGTTGATTGTGTCCTTTGATGCACAGAAGTTTTAAAATTTGGTGTAGTCCAATTTATCTATTTTTCTTTTGTTGCTCCTGTTTGATGTCACATCTAAGAAATCTTTGTCAAATCCAATGTCATGAAGCTTTCTCTTATGTTTTCTTCTAAGAGTCTTTTGGTTTTAGTTCATCATTTATGATCCATCTTGAGTCAATTTTTGTATATGGTGTAAGGTTTGGGTCCTAATTCATTTGTTTGCATGTGGAGATCCAGTTTTCCCACTGCCATTTGCTGAAATGACTGTCCTTTCCTCACTGAATGGTCTTGGCACCCTTATTGAAAATCATTTGGCCATATATACTAGTGTTTATTTCTGGGCTCTCTATCCATTCCATTGATCTATGAATTTATCTTTATGCCAGTACCACACTGTTTTGATTACTGTAGCTTTGTAATAAGTTTTGAAGTGTGAGACCTCCAATTTTGTTCTTATTTTTTAAGATTGTTTTGACCCTTTTGATCCCAAGTGAATTTTAGGATAGGTTTATGTATATCTGCAAAAATTGTCATTGGAATATTGATAGTGACCACTTCGAATCTGTAGGTCACTTTAGTTAGTATTGCCATATTAACAATGTTAAGTCTTCCAACACAAGAATAGTGAATATCTTTCCATCTATTTGTACCTTCTTTAATTTTTTTCAGCAACATTTTGTAGTTTTCAACATACAAATCTTTTGCCTCCTTGCTTAAGTTTATTCCTAAGTATTTTATTTTTTTGATGCTATTAGAAATGGAATTTTTTCTGAATTTCTTTTTCTGATTGTCCATTGTTAATGTATAAGCATGAAACTGATTTTGTGCATTGATTTGTATCCTACAACTTTGCTGAACTCATTTATGAGTTCTAACAATTGTGTGTGTGTGTAATCTTTAGGATTTTCTGTATATAACATCTGTGGTCAGAGATCATTTTAAGTTCTTCCTTTCTGATTTGGATGATTTTTATTTCTTTTTCTTGTCTAATTCTTCTGGAAGAAAGCAATTTCCAGCTTAGGTGTTATGTGGAAAGCCTTCCATGCTCTGAGGACGTCTTTGGTCTGTGACACAGCCTAATGGGCTTTCACCACCTCCCCACTTCATGCTCCCAGTGGACAGACTCCATCAACTCCCACCAAATGGTGTCCTCACTTCCAAAGTGATTCTCCCTCCTGAACTTGACTTCCTGGAACTTTCATTCTCAGCTGGATGTTAGTGCAAGAGAGTGGGATTGAACCGTTTCACAGAAAGCAGTAAACTGTCAAGTGTCTACTTGAGTTAGAGGAAGCATTCTGTTTACCTAAGAAGAGTTTCCCTAATAGGTGGACTTTCAGACAGCATACCACACCTTGGGCAGCGTGCAAGTTTCCTGGTTGTCTTCAAGGAAGGTTTGGTTTTGGTGTTCTCAGAAAAGCATTCTTCTTACTTCCCAAGAATATTCCCTTAGGCGTATCCCCTGCAGATCCCCAAGGTTAGAGCTTGCCTTGTTCTTGCTTTGTTCTTCGACCCATTCGTGGATTGAGTGGGGAAATCCTCCCAGGGACCATATTTCTCCACATTTGCTCCACATCTCTGAGGTCCCACCTGGAGAAAGCCCTCCTCAACTTTGGTCCCAGATCCACCTGCATGAGTCCTATAGGAGCTGGGGTGGGGAAGGGGGAGACCCTTGAGCGAAAAATTGGGACTCCAGAGGGAGGATGGACCCTGCTATTCAGTCTCGACCAACCCCCTCTTCACTTTTAACTAAACTTTATGTGAATGTTTGGTCTTCAAAATTTCTTGCCTAATTAATTTGGCCACTTATTTACGACTTTTAAAAGCCGAGGGAACCATTTATTATTACTAACAGATATAAATATTAATATCAACCACTATTAAACAGCTATTTGGTCCAGACACAATGCTGGGCACCTGATTTCTTTTTAATATTTACATGTGTATTTGAGCTATTATCCCTACTTGACTAATGAGAAAACAGGCTTATTCAAGGTTAAGTTTCTCGCCTAAGGTCACAGTGATATACAGATGAGAATCGTGTTTGAAGGACTCCAGATTGACACTCATCCCGTTAAATGTCCACCCTGTGTCATCTGCTCTGGTTTAAGCATGAGGAGTAGGAAGAGAGAGATACAGCTGGGAGAATCGTGCCCCGAGTAATTTGTTTTTCCCTGGAACTCTCATTAAGTTCTCAATAATCCATATTTGGGTGTTATGAAATATGAGTTTTTAAATCCAGTCTACCTGGATGGTTATGAAGTTAGCTACACAACTATATTTCAAAACATTTGCCTCTTACAGAAATCAATACTTTTTGTTAAACTTCACAGCATTATTAAAATGATGAATTAAACTGAGCATTGCTAAGAGCTTTGGATTTTTCAGTAGGGAAAGCACTTCACAAATGCAGATCATTATGATTATCATTCCCTCCTTTGCTCCTGGCTCTCTGCCTTTGTGAAGTCATGCCGCATCTTTTTCCCTCCAGGTCTCCATCTGTAAAGGGGAGATGAGATAATAGAGGCTGCTTGTCCAGGTTGGGACCTTACCATGAGAGGTAATAAGTGAGTACACACCTCAGAAAACCTATACTGTTATTTGATTCCATCAGGATTAATATCAGTTACACACAATGATAAGTTCCCTGGATACGGATCATGGTCATTACGTCTTGGACAATTCTAGGTGCACTATTGGTACTCAGAAATGCTGATAAGGCTAAAAAGGAAAAAATACATAGTTAAGACACTGAATGCAGACACACGAACAATGTATTTAAAGGGTTCAGGCTCATTGTGTGAACTTTTGTGCAAGCAAATATTAACAACAGACCCTCATATCTTTTATGACTGCAGTCTCCCAGGAAACACCATTACCATGCCTATTTTATAGAAGGAAAAACTAAGCCCCAGCTACAGGCATCTTCCCAAGGCCATGCAACCCCTTTGGA
Organism: Lipotes vexillifer; assembly: GCF_000442215.2. Classification (NCBI taxonomy): domain Eukaryota; kingdom Metazoa; phylum Chordata; class Mammalia; order Artiodactyla; family Lipotidae; genus Lipotes; species Lipotes vexillifer. The sequence goes on from NW_006776681.1 coordinate 24,341, forward strand.
AACACTTGCCTTTGGTGTTGCCCTGTGGCAGCCTATGCTAAGTGCTAGGAATATAATGCAGATCAGAAAAAGGGAGGACACAGGCCTCTGTCCTGGGGAAGTTCACAGTCTACTGAGGAGATGGGCATTAGTTACAAACACTCAAGTAAAATGCAGAATTACAACTGTGATTGGCACCAAAGGAAGTATAAGGAGCTGGGAGAGAGTAAAATGGGGTAATTGACCCCTTCCATGAGATGGGGAGGGCTTCCTGGAGGAGGGGGGATGAAGCTGAGATAGGATAAAAGAGCAGCCTCAGTCAAGGGTGGGAGGGTGGGGAGAACCCTGTATAGGCAGGGAAGGAGCAGGCATGAACACCCCAAAGTGAGAAGGGACACGCCTGGTTACAGGGGCTGAAAGGAGCTCAGAGTGTGTGCAGTGCAGAAGGTAAGAGGCACAATGGGATGGGGAGACCCCAAGGAAGGGATCTGTTCCCCCAGGGACTGAACTCTTCAGGCCCTGTTAGGGATTTTTCTGATAACCGGAAGCTATTGTTATTAGAATAAAGATGGCTCTTAAAATGAAACCTTGCCAAATTGCATCAACATGGATAGACCTCAAGAGCATTGTGTTAAGTGAAATAAGTCAGACAGAGGAAGACAAATACCATATAATCTCACTTATATGTGGAACCAAAAAAAAAAAATGCCCCAAACAAAAACCGAGTTATAGATACAGAGAAAGTTTAGTGGTTGCCAGAGGTGGGAATGGGGGTGAGGACAGAAGCAGGTGAAATGGGTGAAGAGTCAAAAGGTACAAACTTCCAGTTATGAAATAAATAAGTCCTGGGGATGTGATGCACAGCACGGTGACTATAGTTAATGATACTGTATTGTACATTCAAAAATTGCTAAGAGGGTAGATCTTGAAAATTCTCATCACAAGAAAAAATGTTTTTTTGTAACTATGTATGGTGATCGATGTTAACTAGACTTGCTGTGGTGATCATTTCACAATGTATACAGATATCAAATCATTATGTTGTACATCTGAAACTAGTATAATGTTATATGTCAGTTACATGTCAATTTTTTAAAAAGGAGGCTCTTTGTGTGTGTGTGTGTGTAAAATGTGATCAGATGTACATTCTGAACAGATGACTGTGGCTACATTATCCTGTGGAAGGAAGGTAGCCCCACTGGGTGCAGAAAGACAAGGGGAGGAGGCTTTTATAACAGTCCTGGTGAGAAATGATTGCCACTTGGGCAGGGCAGAATACATATGAGTGGAGAGAGGTGGGCTATTTTAAGAGCTATTTAGGCAACCAACTCAGCAAGATTTTCTTGCAGGTTGAACATGCTTCCCACTGGAAGGGAGGAAGGGGTCCAAAAGCACTTTCTGATTTCTGGCATGTACAGGAGGATGACCTGAGGGTGGAAACCTGAGACAGGAGATAGATGGGCTCCAGCCTAGATATTTACCACCAGCCTCCTGTTTGCTCTCCGAAATGGAAATAACAACAGAAACAGGATAAATAGCCAGGCTTTGTCTCCTGCGGATGCTTTAACATAACAGTCACAGCAGGATCAGAGAGGGGCCAAACCCTGTTTGAGGAAAAGATCAAAAGGTCACATATTTCCCCTCCTTGGGGCAAAGGAGACACTGCACATGGGCAGAAAGGCTCCTTGGGGGTCAAAAGTCAGCGGACAATGCCAGGCCATACTGAGTCTTGCTTCCCCCAGACTCCTTTGTTTTGAGACCCATCTTGGCTGAGAGGTGTGTGCGCACCTAACAGGAGGGTCCTGAAACAAATTAGCCGGGGGTTGCGGGGGAGCAAGATGGTTGACCAGAAGGACGACAAAGACCCGGAAAACTGCGTAAAGGATTTAAACTTCCCAAAGGCACGACTCTGTCTCTGAGTTCGCCCGTGTGTCTTTCTGCAGGTAATTTGCTTTTCCCATAAAGTTTTCCTTTTCTCTTTACCTTCCGCCTCCTTGCCTGAATTCTGTCTTGACAAGGCAGGCAAGAACTGGGGGTTTAGTCGCTGGCCTCTGTGGTCCAGCAGTTAGGACTCCTGGTCTGGGAACCAAGATCTCGCTTCTAGCTACCACTCGCTGCTGCTTGCTGCAAGCTGCCGCTTATTGCTCTGTGCATCCGAAATCAAACCCAGAAGGAGGATAGAATTGGGGGTGAAAGAACAAAGTGTAACTCTGGACATGTCATTTGAGATCATAGAGGCATTACATGGCAGCTGGTGGACAGGATGAGCTCAGAAGAGGGGCAGGAGAGGTAAACTCATAAATCACCTGTACATTCGTGGTAACTGAAGCCCATGGCTGGACATATGGTTTTTATTTCATTCTAGTCCTATTTCCTGGCTTCAGTAGATACATTAAAAAAATCTTTCTCATATCTTTTCTGGGTCTTTCTTTCTTCCTTACTTCTTTCCTTCTTTCTTTTCTTTTTCTTTCTTTCTTTCTTTTGTTTTTTCTTTTTTTGGGTGAAGGCTTGTCTTCAGAACTTTCATTTCAACTTGCAGATAACTTCCAGTGAATCTAACTAATCGTGTCACTGCTTAGGCTTTGGAAGGGAAAGAGGGGGGATGAATCAAAGAGAGGGAGGGAAAGGGGGAGGAGGAGAGAGAAACTGTGGGAAGACCAAGGAAAGGGAGTCTGATTCTCTCAAGGAAGAGACCTCTTCACCTTTGATTCGTCAGCCTGGGCTGCCAGCTCCTTAGCTCTGGTCACGCATGGACTTGCTTCTCCATCTAGCAACTCCCTTCCTAGTTACAGGCACCACATCCTTTAATGCTGCTTCCTGATAGTCCTAGGAAAGTGTGCTCCCTGATAAGTCGACAGGTGTTTTGAGTGCCTGGGATGACTCGGCCCATGCTGGAGGCATGATGTGCCTGGTGCAGCAGGTCCCGGGCTGAGTCAGGCAGGCAGGTGTCTGGATAAACAAGGTGACACCAAGGACCAACCCAATGGCTTGGAAGGAGGAGGATAATGGAAGGCAAGGGAGCCTTCCCTAGAGCAAGTCAATGGGGTCAGCTGACAGACTCGCGGGAGAAATGGCCCACAGAGTGGGAGAGTGGGGCAGGAAGGAAATGGTCACCAGAAGGGGAGGCGGCGCCCAGGTGGCAGGGCTGTTGGCTGGGACCGGGACTCCCTGAAAAGCAGGTCTCCAAGGAGATTCGCTGTCAAGTGTGCCCACCTGACACAGGCTTCATGATCTTAGATGGGCAGGTTGTTCCAGGGCCTGGGGACCGGGTGGAGCCCGGCTCCCTGGGGACAGTGGTGGCATCTCCTTTAGTTCTTGATTAAAGAGAAATACATCAAAATGTTAACCTTAGTTATCTTTGAAAATGGGTAATGCTTTTTTCTAAAAAAATAAACCTGTCATTCATGTACACACTGCTATATTTAAAATAGGTAACCAACAAGAACCTACTGTGTAGCACAGGGAACACTGCTCAATATTCTATAATAGGCCAAATTGGAAAAGAATTTGAAAAAGAATAGATACATGTCTATGTTGAACTGAATCACTTTTCTGGACACCTGAAACTAGCACAACATTGTTAATCAACGATGCTCCAATATAAAATAAAAATTAAAAGCAAACAAACAAAAAAATAAACCTGTCATTCACCAGACCTAAAAGTATAAAAATCAGAGGCTCATGTAGTATGAAAGGCTGTTGGTAACTTCACCACGTTTCGATGTTTATCACAAGTTCGTGCGTCATCAACCTCTTACCAGCTGCATTCCTCAGGTGGGGGGCTTTAAAGAACTGGCTGCCTGCGATGTTCCCTGTTGTAAAATATCTGTGTTTCAAAGCAGAAAAAACATCAAGATTGTAGCCCTTAGCAGCAGGGTGAGAGTAGTTTGCCGTGATGTGAACTACCGCTCCTGGTCGGGCGCCGTGTTGAAAGCCCCTCTTAGGTCTGTCACCCCGATCGGGTAAAGAGCAGCGGTGCTTGAGGTGCCGAGCGCTCTCTGCTCCCACTTACCACTGTGGGGGACAGGGCACAGTCTGTGCAGTGTGACGGCAGCTGCTTGTCACAGGCCTGGGAGAAATGCACCCCCCTCCTTGCACAGATGATGAAGCTGAGGCTCTGAGAAGCCCAGGGATCCCAGGCGCGCAAAGATTTGGCTGTCAGGATTCGAGTTTGAATCCAGGTCTTCTGATCTGGAGTCCCGGGTCCTTCCATTCTATCTCCTTCTGTTCTTTTTGTTTAATTATTTATCCCGCACCTTTTTGTTTGAAAAGGATTTGAAAGGTCTCAGAGGTGAATATCGCTATCTTAAATCTAATGAACAAGAGCACCGTGTTTTCTTTTTTTCCCCCAAATCAGGAGAACAGGGCTTCTGGGGGCAGCCACCCACCAGCATCACCTGAGTCTCTGTCTCCTGCGTTGGCTCCCCTTTCGCCCCCCACCCCCCGCACCTTCCTGTTCCCTCTGACCTCGTGGAGAGAGCAGTGAGTGGTGGCTTGAAGCAGGATCTTAGTTCCCTGCCCAGGAATTGGAGCTGAATAGCCTGGATGAAAACGAGGCATCCTAGCCACCAGTCCACCAGGGGCTAGAGGCTAGAAGCAAAGCTCCCCTGGCTCTTGCCGCGCGTGAAAGCAAGAACGTTTCAAAGAGGCAAAAACTGTAAAATCAGATACAAAGTTTATAATTAGAGACACAGCGTAACACTTGGGAGAGCACACAGAGAAACAGTTTGTTTATATAAGACAGAAGCAAGGCAGAAATACACACCCGGAGAGAAAGGGTGTGGGCGTCCTCCCTAATGAGGAGAAGTGCAGTAAAGGGGTGGTTAAATCGCTTACATAGAGCATTTCTTCTGGGTTTCCTCTGGCCGGTCATCTTGCTTTGCCTGGCTCTGAGTCCGTATTTGGTCTAACTCAGGGTCCTCCCCTGTGGACATGTGCAATCTCTTAGCCAAGATGAATTCCAGCGCAAGGGTTTCTGGGAAGAAGAGCATATTATGGTCTGGCAGCCTCACCTTCCTCTGACCCCCGAGGAGCCTTTCTGGGCATATGCAGTTGGGGAGGTCTCCTTGACCACAAGAATGAGGAATACGTGGTCTCTTTATCTTTTACCCAAGCAGGACTCAGGTCCTCCTTGATCTTGTCATTATCTTCATCTTGGAGTACCTGCTCCAGCTGCACGGCCTGGGGCCTGTCTGTCTCTTGCCTCACCCCCATCACAGCCTTTACACCCCACATGCTGCTGGGCCCTATGTGCTGCTTTTACAACATCCTGTCGACTGAAAACGCAGAACCTAAAAGTTGAGAGTTATGTTTTATTCGGTGGACTAAACTGAGGACTTCAGCTTGGGACACAGCACCTCAGATAACTCCAGGAGATTGCTCCCCAGAGGGAGAGAGGAAACAGGATATATAGTTTTTCATGACAGAATAGCAGGAAGTCAGAACATCAAAAGGTTATTGTTCATTAAAGAAAACCAGACATCTCAAGTTAGGGAATTTAGTGCTTTCCTATGTATGGGCAGGTGCAAGAGTCTGGGCTCACTGAAATCTTTCCTTTGATGTGCACCTCAGCTCTTTGGGCCCAGTGTCCTGTGTTTTCTCATCCAGAGTTTCCTCAGGGTGCATCCTTGGGGGTAGCTGCAGCAGCTGACTGCTAGATGGGGGGAAGGGGGCAAATCCTGCTTTCATCCTGAGTTTCCTCAGGGCTCACCATCTGGGCAGCTGTAATGTGATGGCTTGATGGCTGCAGTATCCTTTGTTTACTGATGCGGCAGCCACAGTTTAGTTCTCAGTCCCTCATCCAACTGATTAGATGGGATTTTAGGGGGAATCTTTCCCGACACAGCAGGATCAGCATTTGATATTCTCTTCAGTTCCTTTTTGTTAAAGGCATTACAACCCACCCACATTTAATTTTTGTCATGGGAAGGAGGGCAATGGGCCATCCAGGGATGCACCGCTGCACGTGCCCTGTGTGTCTGAGGCCACAGCCTTGGGAAGCCCCCCTCTGGCTCTTCCCTCCTCCTCTTTGGGTCACTGCTTTTTAAATTTTGCTCCCTTCATGTTTCTTTTTCTTCTCTTTCTTTTTTTCTCTCCTAATGACAGGCTTAATTTTCAGTCACATCACATAGTTTAAAATCAAATCTTTAAAATTTTAACATTCTGCATTTCAGTCCAGTCCAAGCCAGAATACAGGTTTAAGTGAAATAAGACCTGTCCCTACCAAGATGCCCTCTGTCCTTTGCATTAATGATCAGCTTTTTCTTCTTAAAAACACTTTACAAGTAACTTCCACCACGATCTTGGCAGGTAAGTATTGCCATCCTTGTTTGCAGATGGGGAAAAATAAGCCATAGCTTATACAAGGCAACATGCAGCAGAATATCTGCTGCGAATAAATCACAGAATCCCCTGGCTCCTCCTGTCGCGTCTCAGACAGTGGAGGAGGTTTTCTGCGTGGGAGCTCCACGTGGACGTGTCTGCGTTACTGCCCACCGGGCAGCCAGTCTGGGCTGCGTCTCCTCAAACTCCGTTGCAGGAAACAACACCTTTTTGTGGTCAACAGGTAAGCAGTGAAAACCAGTTCCACATGCATGTGTTTAGGAGATTCTGGGCCTGATGCAGTTAAATAGGTCGCCTTCCCACGGGATTCTCAGTCTTAACAGGAAGGGACCCACCAAGAGTCTGCCTGCGGAGGGGCACAGAACGCTGCCTCTCTCCACAGGGCACCTCCTACCCACCCCATCGTCCACTTAGCATCTCCAGAATGTTCTGTGTAACAAGGTTTAGAGGAATGTTTATCTATTGACACGTCTCTTCTCAAAATCAATGGTTTCCTAACATCACCAGTAGAGAAAATGGGTGTTTAAAAACTCTTAGCCCAGGACTTCCCTGGTGGCACAGTGGTTAAGAATCCGCCTGCCGATGCAGGGGACATGGGTTTGATCCCTGGTCTGGGAAGATCCCACATGCCGCGGAGCAACTACGCCCGTGTACCACAACTACTGAGCCTGTGCACTGAAGCCTCTGAACTGTAACTACTGAGGCCCATGTGCCTGGAGCCTGTGCTCTGCAGCAGGAGAGGCCACTGCAGTGAGGGGCCTGCACACCGCAGCGAAGAGTGGCCCCTGCTCGCCACAACTAGAGAAAGCCCGTGCGCAGCAACGAAGACCCAATGCAGCCAAAAATTAAAAAAAAAAACAACACAAAAAAACTCTTAGCCTTGGGGAAAGGGGACAAAGTTTTGATGTAGCCACGCCCAGTGAGGAGTGCAGGTGGGGAGGGGCACATTCTCCTCTGTCCTGAGATAGAGCCTAGCTCTATTTCCCCTATGTGGATAAAGAGGAGGGAACTAAGGAGAGTGGGCCAGGTCAGCAGAGGCCGCTTCTGCAGGCTGGCGTGTGTGATCCTGGGCTTGAGGATCCCTGAGCACGTCTGTTTCTTGGGCATCACCCTTGGAAATTGGGAAGGAACAGGCCCCAGGACCCCCTTGGTCCTCCAACACCATCCGGTGACCTGGCCCATGTCTGTTTGCTATGGTAACTCAAGAAGTCCCCCACCAACAGCGCATTAGCCAAAGTGATGGTGGTCAAGAGGCAGAGATCCAAGTTTTAGGGCTCAGAGGACAGCTGTGATCTGTCAGCGTGCATCCATTGGGAGCAACTGGCCTCTCTTTAAGGGAAGCTCTAGCTCAGGCCTCAGAGAGACCAGCCACTGCTCTCACCATCCTGCCTCGGACCTGCAATGCCTAACGTCACAGCAAGTCCGTCCTGCGGTGGAAACTGGAAAATCCTGGCATGCTTAGCACTGACTTTATGAATTTCTCAAACTGGGGTACACATACCCCGAGGAGCGGATGTGTGCAAAGTCACAGGATAAACATGTAGGAATTTTACCTGTAGATTTAAAAAAAAGGTATTATATGAAACCAAACATATTATGACTTATCATGAAAAACTTGAGTTTTTAAGATTAAATACAAGACTTCAGTGAAATCTTGTGGGCCTCTAAAATGGGAATAGGAGTTGGCTATCATTTACTCTCAGATAAAAAAGTTTGGAATCTTTATATCTAGTCCAATACCCATTTTATAACTGAAGAAACTGAGGTCAGAGAGATTAAATATCTTGTCCTGACCCCCCAGCCTGGACAAAAACGTTAGTTCCTACCCAGTATTCATTCCCATCCCTCTACCCACCCCACCCCCGCTTTTTTACTGCATAACCAGAGTTATGTTCAGGGCAGTGATGTGCTCAGCTGAAAATACCTGCCTTCTCAGAATTCCTCACATTTAGAAACAGCCACTCAACACAGTTCTGTCCATTGGCCCAGCCCAGGGCCCCTCACTTCCCACGGGGCTTATGGGGGTTTTTACAGCTAGAGAAACACCAGGAAGCACTACGCTCTCCCCCTTAGGCCCCCCTTTTATATCCTCATTTACTCTGAGCTGTGAATATTTTTAACCCTGTAAATATGACCAGCTCTTCTGTTTTATTCTTCTGAGAGCGACTATTTCATCAATTTTCAGTCCCCCTACCTGTAGGATGAGTCTCCGTGGCTGGTTTCCAGACTCAGGCTCTGATGGACCAAATAAAAATGTTTCTTTTGTAAAAAAAAAAAAAAAAAAGATTTTTTTTGAGGGTTTCTGGAAATATTTGCTTTCCTGACTTGGATGTCTCCCCTTCTCATTTTCTTCTTCTTTCATATTTCTGCCCAAAACATGGGTGTGAGGTCTGGAGGTGCTGGAGTCATCTTGTACTAAGAGGGAATAGCTTAAGGATGAGTGCCAATGTGTGTGGGGTGTGGTGAAACAGGAAGGTAGAATGAGGCTTGGTCTCCAACAGCATTGTTGAACAGCTGCTCCAGCACTGGATGGCTAGGACTCAGACTCTATGATATGTGAGAACCATTAATACTTGTTTTTTTTAAGTCCCTTTAACTAGGTTTCCATTAGAGGCAAGTGAATTCTTGACTGATGCCCAGAGAGCTTGGGGTTGATGTGGAGAGTTTTCACCCTGTTACATAATCTTCCCTAATTAGAGGCTCTGGCACAGACTAAAGTGGAAAGAGACGAAGGAAGGCAGGAGAATGTGATTCCTTTCCCCTGCCTGACACAGAGGGGGAGACCTGATTCCAGACAGTGGGCTCCGGAGCAGGCGTCCCAGGGGCAGGTGGTCTGGAGGGGCCAGGTCAGGGCTGTCCTGTGCTCTGCTTGGCTTTGAAAGGCTTATTCCCTCTTTGGAGGTCAGAGGCGCCCAAGCCGGAGGTGGACTTCCCACCGCTGCTGTGCCCTCCAGCCACTTGTTCACAGCTGGCGCCTCTGCTGTCCCAGCCCCAGCCCTGCGTTGCCATGGTGACAGTCTTGACCCCCTGGCATCCGCAAGTGCCTTTTCTTGAAAGGGCCTCTGTGCTTTATTTATCAATTTCATCCCTTGTCACGGCCTCCTTCCTCAGCTCAGGGACCCCTCGGTCCCAGCTCTGACCCCGGCGCCTGTAGGAGGGGCTGGCAGAGCTCCCTCATCCCTCCTGGTGAGAACAAAACAGACGCAAAACACAAAGGTCAGGCTCCGCTCCGGCTCAGCGTCCGCTGGCCTGTGAGGAGGGGACGGAGGTGGCCCCAGACTCCAGCCCGGAATGTGCCCTCTGAAACTCACTCCAGGTCACGGAAGACGTGGACCAGCTCACGGCTCCCAAACTGGGATTGCGGTCTGGGGTGGCTTGGCGGGTAGGGCTGCGCTGCCGACGTTTAAGAGAAGACTCAAACGCGCCGCGAATCTTCTCAAAGAGAAAAGAAATGTATTTTCCTCTCTCAGAAGTCCAGGGGCGGGCAGGGCAGGGCTGGTGTGGCGGGTCACCAACAACGGGGACCCAGGCAACTCCAGCTCCGCCATCTCACCGTGGCTCCCACTCTTCAGGGCACGTCATGGTCCAGGCGGTCTCCGGACCTCCGGCATCCATGAGCATTCGGGGCGGGGGAAGGGAGAGGGCAAAGCAGCTTCCCTGCCCTTCTGCCTCTCTCATAAGGAGCCTCCCCAGCAGGCCTTCTCAACGCATTTAAGTCTCACCTCCTTGATCTTAGTCCCACGGCCCTGCCACGCCACGGTCCTCACCGGCTGAGGGAGCCCTGGCCACATCATGCTTCGGCTGGGTGTCCTGCCAGCCCCGATGCTGTGCGAGTTTGTCGGGGAGGTGGGTGTTGGGTAGTGACTGTCTCTCTCTCTCTGCTGCAGATGGCAAGGGGTGCGTGGGGAGGTCTCCACAGACCTTCTCCCACCGGGACTGAGCACCTAGGTGTGTTCACATTGATTGCTGAGTCCTACCTGTCAAAGATGGGTACTCCATGTTTCCACCTGGACACTGGGAGGCGGTGGAAGCCGCAAGTGCAGTCTGACCTTACCCTGAGTGGCAGGTGGGGCGTCACAGACAGTCCCCTCTGCAAAGAACCGCAGTGCCGCTAGTCTCCAGCAGCTAACTGTCCATGCTCGGCATCAGGGGCTGAGACATGCACAGTGACCTGAATGAAGAATCAAGAGAGTCCATTTACTAGACCAGTATCCAAAGCCGTTGGTTCATTTTGTTACCAAGCGGACGGCAGTGCAAGGCCACCCATCTGTGCTAGAATTTTACATGCCCCTGTATGTGGGCACACAGAGCCCTGAGGGAGAAGACGACCCCACTGCTGAGGATGGTCGTGAATGGAAAACGGTCCCCTAGGGTGGTAGCTTCTGACTGCGCCAAAAGGACTTCCCCTGACATAGGATGTTTAGCCTGGAAGGGACTTGGAGATACTATGGTCCTTTCTCCTCATCTGCAGACAAGAAGCTGAGGCCTGCTTAGACTACATGACTGGCCCAAGGATGCTGGACCAGCGGCAGCTGGACCAGAACTGCCAGCTTTCTGCCTGGCCCCTGTGCCTCGATGGTTGCCGTGCCTGTGTGTCTTTGGGGCTAACCTCTGCTGGAGTTTGGTCTCAAACCTGGATAAGAGGGTGACCCACGCCTTGCCACTTCTCTTCAGTGGTAGCTTCACCATCAGCAAGGCAACAATGATCTCTCTGGGAAGAAACCTGGAAGAAATAGAAAATGTGAGGACTACTAATCGGGCCAACCTGACAGTGGTACCTAAATGCTAAGTGTGCATTATTAATTTTACGCCCTCAGTAGCAGGCCGTGCACTCCACGAGTGCCAGAGTCATTGCTTCCAAAGGAGCGCGGAGCTGGGCAGGAATCTGTGGGGCTCCACCTGTGGCTCCGCTGCAGCCTCGCTGCCCCACAGGGCCTTGTGTGCCTGCATGTTGCCTCAGCTCCCCTCCTCCAGCGGAAGGTCTGCATGTGATGGGCACAGCCTGGCAAGCGCTCCCGGGCGGTCACAGGCCACTAGGAGGCTGCACACGAGGAGGTGTAATTACCCCACCAGGACCTCGACGGGGCTGCCAGTGGGAGCAGTCAGCTGCGGGTTGTCCCAGCTTTTCTTTGCCTTGCTATATAGGTTTTTACGAATTGATGAAAAAATGCCCCCGTGTATAATGACCCTGTGCTAAAGAAAAAGACATCAGAAACTCTGCTCCCGTATTCATTTTTGTGACTGATTCACTATAGGTACATATCTTATTCTAAATTTCCTTACAAAATGGAGATTTGTGGCTGATACAGTGATGTATACTCTGGGGAGATACATTTTGAAGTGGCTCTTGCTGGGAAAATTCTCCACGTCTTTATATATTCACTGGGTGCTTAAGTCCAGGCCAAGAATATCTGCCTTCATGGGACTGATGCTCCAACGAGGTGGTGAGCCCAGAACAGATAAAACTACAAGGCAGCAGGGTGTGGCTGCCGCTTGAGAGAGGAGAGGGGCTGGCCACACGTGTGTGGAATTGAGGTGCCCCACAGAGAAGCCCTTGAAGTATAGATCAGATTTTGACCAATAGGAATGGTGGAAGAGGGCCTTGGGGAAAGAAGGAAACAGAAACAGAACCAACAGGACGTGCATAAACATATGGAGAAAGATTGATTTTTAGCAATTGGCTCATATGACAGTGGCAGCTGACAAGTCCAAAGTCTGCAGGGCAGGCCGCCGGGCTGCAGACCCAGGGGGAGCTGCAGTTCATGTCCAAAGGCCATCTGCTGCAGAATTCCCTCTTCAGTGGGAGACCTATCTTTTTATCAAGGCCTTCAACTGATTAGAGGAGGCCCACCCACACTATGGAGGGCAATCTGCTTTACTCGAAGTCCACTAATTGAAATGTACATCTTAGCCAAAAAATTCTTTAACAGAAACATCCAGAATAACGTTTGACCAAATATCTGGGCACTGTGGCCCAGCCACATTGACACATAAAATCAACCACCACAGAGAGTAAATTTGTGAAGGCAGGAAAGTGTGAGCATGGCTGGGGAAAGTGAGTGGTCTGTGCAGGGGCTGGAGCAGGTGGGAGGGGGGACCAGGCCTGCGAAGGGGCAGAGGGTGGAGGGTGTGCCTCATGGGACAAGGTTTGTGAAGGGGGGGACAGGAGGGGCTGGTTGGTGCTGGTGCAGGACAGGCTTGGGGGAGGCTATGGGGCTGGTTTAAGGAAGAAAGTCATGAAAAGTGGAGGTGGAGGCAAATGACAATTTAAAGAAAGACTCTGAGACCATTACAGCGTTCTGGTCTTACACCACTCACACACTCTGAGGGGCATGAAACGCAGCCTTGGGATTTTTCCATTTCTTCCCACATCATCACAGGCTCTCAGCCCAAAACTTTGTGTGCATGTACCCTCTTAAGTCTCGGTACCAGGCACGGCTGCGCTTCTCTTGAGCAAGTCTTGGTTTCCATCTTTGGGGCATTGTGATTAGTGATACTGAGCACGGCTTCCTCTTTGTGTTAGCTATCGAGCATCTTGAAACGAAACTTGGAGATTGAATTTATTGTGGGGCATCACGGCACACACGTTTTGTGTCATATCCTGGCTTTATCTTATTTTTCTTGTCCTCATTTTCTTTCCCCTCTTTTCTCACTTGTTTTTAAGTCTTGTTTCGATGTATGCACCTTTGCAAGTTACTTCAAGTCCTCTTTGGAATGACGTGAAGTATACATGGATTAGACATAGATTAACAACCAATTGGACTTGACAACAGACAGAATGAAGAGTGACTTTGGAGTCCAGAATGGTTCCAAGCCTTCACTAGAGAAAAGAAAATCTGGACGCAGGCCAGTCTGGAAAGGACTCTGAAATGAGTTCTATTTTAAGACAGAGTGAGTTCTGCCAGAACTTGCCAATCACAGCTGCCCAAATAATGCCTGCTCCCTGCAGGCTTCACCCTCCCTGGGCTCTGGAACAATGAGAATCAACAGTGGGTTGGTGTCTGTTTAAAGCCACTCCTCTCCAGCAAGCCATGTCGAGAATTGATCTGTCCCCCCCATGCCCCGAGCCTGGGTGCCAGGTCCTTACGTGAACACAGAGCTTCATCTCTAGTACCTGGGGCTCTTCTGCCCTTGCTCTCCATGGAGTCCTCGTCCTCTGGAGGAGTTCCTGTCTCTCCCTTTACCCCTGAACTGGGCTTTGCTTCTGGGGTCCATCACTTCATTCCAAATGATTCTCCCTGGTTTAGGATCTGGACGGACCAAATGTTGATCTGTTACATCAGAGCTTCCCGGCTAGGAATCCAGGTCTGGATGAGACTTGAGTCTTCTGTGCCAGCTTTGATCTGGTTTAGGACTGCTTCTCCGCCCTGAGGATGATCCCTGCCTAAGCTGGCCCGTCTTCCCAGCCCTCACGCCATGGTTGCTGCGGAAGGGCTCTTCTTCCTCCAAAGGCGAGCTTCCTGTATATCTTGCAACCAGGACCAAGCTGAGTGTCATGCTCCACAGCCAATCACATTGAGGTGTGTGCCAGGTAGTTGGGAAGTAGGAAGCTGCTGAGAGTGGGGATGGCGAGTGGTGCTGATGTAGGAGACATCTTCATGGAAGGAAGTAACTGTAGGCGTGGCAGGAGTTCAATCACTCAGAGACGGACATTGGGGTAAGAAGAGAAGGACAAGGAGATAAATTTGGGGGCAATGTCTCTATTATGAGGACAGGAGAAGGAAGGAGATCGTAAAGTAGCCTTGGATGGTGGGATTGAGAATACCCAAGGAGAACCAAGGGGAAAACGGCGGTACAGGAAGCTGGGAGAGGAGAGAGCTCCAGGAAGGAGGAGCAGTGAACAGTGACAAATGCTGCAGAGAGAGGAGGGGAGGGGAGGAAGGGAGGGGAGAAGGGGAGGAAGTGGGAAGGGGAAGGGGAGGGGGAAGAAAGGGAGGGACAGGGAGGGGGAGGGGGGAGGGGAGGAGGGAGGGAGCACAGTGACATGGCTACCACAGGTCCCTAATGAGTTCTGTAGGCACAATTGAATCATGGCCAAAAGTCTGACTGAATAGAATTAAGACAAGGAAGTGGTGAGAAAATAGGGGATTCATGGAAAGCCTACATTTTAAGAAAAGCTTTGAAGGGAAGAGGAAAGAGAACTGTTTGTAGGGATGAGGGTGCTGTGAAACGCAGGGCCACAGAGCCTTTGTTACTGGTGTGCTTAATGGTCATCTGATCTCAGCCAGTCACGAAGCCCACATTTCCGTATTTCTCTTTTGGGAGAAAAAGAAGCAAAGCAGTATTTCTCCCTCCAGTAAGCCAACATGGACGTCTCTCACAATCCAAAAATCTCCTGATCAAAGGTATGAATCTTTATACACTTGAATGCTCTGCAAGGGAACCTAGGACAGATTTTTTGACTCCTTGTAAAAGAGGTAGCTTTGAGCTTTTAGCAGTGCCAGTTAATTGGGCCAGGGACATAGCCTTGCTGTCCGGAATTTGTCATCCAGGACCTGGATAGAATGTCATTTAATATTTTCTATATTCTTACATTGAGTATAGTATATGGACAATGGGACAGGATGTTGGGGACATCTGTGGCATATGGTCATAGTACTAGAGATCACATCATGGAATTAGAAACAAGTAGTTCTTGAGTGACTATGCAAGAAGAGAATTGGACAATTTAAATTTCTATCCAAAAACATATATAGCTTTATCCACTCAAGAGTAAATTAGTTTTAAAGTGAGAGGATTGGCTGTGGAAGTCTCATCTGAATATCAGGTCTCGACAGTCTCTAATTCTTGGGGAAGTAAGTCGCAGGGAAACTGGGTTTTGATGCCTATAAATCAGCAGTCCCCAACCTTTTCGGCACCAGGGACTGGTTTCTTGGAAGACAATTGTTCCACAGACAGGGGCGGGGATGGTTCAGGTAGTAATGTGAAAGATGGGGAGCAGCTATAGATACAGATGAAGCTTCATTCGCTTGCCCGCCACTCACCTCCTGCTGTATGGCCCAGTTCCTAACAGGCCATGGACCAATACTGGTCCACAGCCCAGGGGTTTGGGACCCCTGCTATAAATGGTCTCTCTCATGGTCACTGATCAAATTACAAAACAAACTTAATTCCGAAAGTATTAGCATACTTGGAGGTTACTTTGTCAAAAATATAGGTCTGGGATGAAGAAAGGGAGGGACAGGGAGGGGGAGGGGGGAGGGGAGGAGGGAGGGAGCACAGTGACATGGCTACCACAGGTCCCTAATGAGTTCTGTAGGCACAATTGAATCATGGCCAAAAGTCTGACTGAATAGAATTAAGACAAGGAAGTGGTGAGAAAATAGGGGATTCATGGAAAGCCTACATTTTAAGAAAAGCTTTGAAGGGAAGAGGAAAGAGAACTGTTTGTAGGGATGAGGGTGCTGTGAAACGCAGGGCCACAGAGCCTTTGTTACTGGTGTGCTTAATGGTCATCTGATCTCAGCCAGTCACGAAGCCCACATTTCCGTATTTCTCTTTTGGGAGAAAAAGAAGCAAAGCAGTATTTCTCCCTCCAGTAAGCCAACATGGACGTCTCTCACAATCCAAAAATCTCCTGATCAAAGGTATGAATCTTTATACACTTGAATGCTCTGCAAGGGAACCTAGGACAGATTTTTTGACTCCTTGTAAAAGAGGTAGCTTTGAGCTTTTAGCAGTGCCAGTTAATTGGGCCAGGGACATAGCCTTGCTGTCCGGAATTTGTCATCCAGGACCTGGATAGAATGTCATTTAATATTTTCTATATTCTTACATTGAGTATAGTATATGGACAATGGGACAGGATGTTGGGGACATCTGTGGCATATGGTCATAGTACTAGAGATCACATCATGGAATTAGAAACAAGTAGTTCTTGAGTGACTATGCAAGAAGAGAATTGGACAATTTAAATTTCTATCCAAAAACATATATAGCTTTATCCACTCAAGAGTAAATTAGTTTTAAAGTGAGAGGATTGGCTGTGGAAGTCTCATCTGAATATCAGGTCTCGACAGTCTCTAATTCTTGGGGAAGTAAGTCGCAGGGAAACTGGGTTTTGATGCCTATAAATCAGCAGTCCCCAACCTTTTCGGCACCAGGGACTGGTTTCTTGGAAGACAATTGTTCCACAGACAGGGGCGGGGATGGTTCAGGTAGTAATGTGAAAGATGGGGAGCAGCTATAGATACAGATGAAGCTTCATTCGCTTGCCCGCCACTCACCTCCTGCTGTATGGCCCAGTTCCTAACAGGCCATGGACCAATACTGGTCCACAGCCCAGGGGTTTGGGACCCCTGCTATAAATGGTCTCTCTCATGGTCACTGATCAAATTACAAAACAAACTTAATTCCGAAAGTATTAGCATACTTGGAGGTTACTTTGTCAAAAATATAGGTCTGGGATGAATTTTTTAAAGTTGAGAAACCAAAACCGTATTTCTATCCGTTGGCTTCTGATAGCTGTGTGCTTTGGATCCAAACTCTTGGTGTTTGAGCCTCCTCCCAATCTGTCCCTGCCTTTAACTCTATTTCCCCACACCCAGTGGGCATGCACGTTACCTCAGGTAGTCCATTCTGTCTTCTGCAGGTCCAGGTTGTCCTAGTGTCTTTGTCTCTTTGGGGTCCCCTGCAGCTGTCTTCACGTCCAAGCCAAGCAGACTGCGCCCCAGTGGCCTGTATGGTGAGCATCTGCCCCTCTGCTCTATTCGAAGAGTTTCATGGTTGAGTCTCTTACACCTCACCCCTGTGTCATTCCAGTTTTCTCTGATCCCATCTTGGCTTATATCTGCTTTCTGTCTCTCCAGTTTTTTTACACATTGGGCTTATTAACTGACCTTCACTTTCCAGTTCATCCCTTAGTAGTCCCCAGGGAGCTTTAGCTGGGGATTAACTCTAGTTCCTTTGCTCTGATTCTCTCTAATGCGGTACCATGTCCTAACTCAATACCACTGAGCTCCAAACCACGAGCTGGCCTGCTAGGCTAGTTCCCTCGATCCCTGGGGGTATGTGTGTGTATGTGGACATGTGTGTGTGTGAGTGTGTGTGTGTAAGTGCAGTGCTCAGAAGTTTCCCCACTAGGAATCATCACCTTCTCTATTATCTAAGCAAAACCTCTCTTGCCGAAGATGAGTTCACTCATTCTATGTGCCTCAATATTCTTATCTTTAAAATGAGGATCATAATAGTTATTTGTAGATGCTGTTGGGAGGATTTACATTTTAAAAAAATTACATTGTATCCAGCAGAGTCCCTGTCACATGTAAATTGCTTGTTAAGTGGGTGCCCATCTCAAGTTACGATGTTATGGTGATCAGATTTCTCCAGCCAGATTTCTGGTGACCTCCTCCTTCTCTAATATTTAGTAGTACCTCAAGCTGAACCCCTGAACTGATTATGCAATCATGTATCCTCTTGATTCCCAAACCAGATTGTAAGAAGATTAAGAACAGGGGTGATGTATTGTATTTTTCTGGTATCTCCTATAAAACTAAGCACATAATTTTTGACAGTGGAGAAGTAGAGAAGTAAAGAAGTTAAGGAAACCAGAGGTCTAGGAGAAAGAGAGAGAGAGAGAGAGAAAAAAAGAGAGGTCTAGGAGAAAGAGAGAGAGAGAAAAAAAAGAGAGGTCTAGGAGAAAAAGAGAGAGAGAGAGGAAAAAAAGAGAGGTCTAGGAGAAAAAGAGAGAGAGAGAGAGAAAAAGAGAGGTCTAGGAGAAAAAGAGAGAGAGAAAAAAGAGAGGTCTAGGAGAAAAAGAGAGAAAGAAAAGAGGTCTAGGAGAAAAAGAGAGAGAGAGAAAAAAAGAGAGGTCTAGGAGAAAAAGAGAGAGAGAGAGAGAGAAAAGAGAGGTCTAGGAGAAAAAGAGAGAGAGAGAGAAAAAAGAGAGGTCTAGGAGAAAAAGAGAGAGAGAGAAAAAAAAAGAGGTCTAGGAGAAAAAGAGAGAGAGAGAAAAAAAGAGAGGTCTAGGAGAATGCACTTTTGAACGGTGCCTATAAAAGAGATCTCCCATCAAGAGAAGAGCAAACCCCAGAGCATCTCTGAGTTTACCAGATAGATTTCCAAGCTGGACTCCACTGCAACTCACACCCCACCCTAGAGCTCATAAAGAGAGCAGCATTCTTCTCCATTCAGAGATGTGATGCTCATCCTCCCACACCAAACAGAGGACTTCTTCACATCTCTCCCCTCATTCCCACCATAGACACTGGATCTCAAGGGGTCATAGACAGAATGCAGTACCTCCCTCTGAACAGATTGCGACGCCACACTCCAAAATGTTGTCAATGACCCATATATTGCAATTTGTAGTCATAGGGCTGAAGGGGATGTGGACACGCCTCTGGTCTTGATATTGACAGGACCCTACTGAGCCCTTTCTTTGTCTTCACAAGGACACCCCTGCCCTCCTTACTTGAATTAGTTGGTGAATTTCCACTCAATGTCTGGAATGAGTTGAGGAACTGGAGGGTCTCTCTTGGGTGTTGACAAACTATGTAAGAGCCCCAAGGAGGTACCAGGCCCCTACAACACATGCCCATCTGAAGTCCTTTTACCTCCTTTTCACCCTGTTTGTCACCATAAATAATATTTTGCAAGGAATTACCCAGGGAAATGAGAGTAGGCAGTCATTTGCAGGAAGCTTCTGTGAGTCGGCTTCCTGGATGGGCTCATTTCATCATGAGGGGACCTCACATATGTGGGTTATATGGCATTTAAAGGCATGAGGATGGTCTACTGATTAGCTTTGAAAGGAAGTCAGCTGACCTCTAACCACCAGCTGGTCCTAATTCCACTCGTGTTTAAGTTTTCTTTCTTTCAATCTGAAACCAGCATTGGCAGATTAGTTAGCACAGCTTTTCTGAATATTTCTAGGATGGCTGCCATTTTTCTTGCATGAAAAGGAATTGGGCCAAAGTCGTTACTCCTGCCAGAGAAAAGCAGCCTCTGCTCCCATCTCTTCTCTGCTGGAGCACTCATTAGTTGCACCACTGAATTCTAAGCCTCTCTTGCAGCAATTATGGCTCCCTCTATTATGAGCTTGTTGAGAGTTGGTTTGGGTAAAATTCTGCTTATTTTCTTGCTCCACAGGAAATTCCAATTTTGTTCCTTTGCCCAAAGCAGCTGCACCTCTCAACCTGTTCTGGTCATCTGGCTATTGAGATCAATGGCAATGCAAACACAATAGGACTATGTTCCTCTTATGAGCCAATCACTCCCTTTGGCAAATCTCAGCAGTGTCAGATTAAGTAAGCAACCACTAGCAGAGCCACCCATCAAAACAAACCAGTCAACACATAAAATAAGCAGCTGGGATACATCAAGGGCTTCAGAAGAATCTATCTTGTCTCATTCTCTTGCTTAGTACATAATTCCTGTAAGGAGCACGGTGGTGTGTACCACCATGGCAGACCCTGCTGCAAGTGTGGCCATGGACTTGCTAAGGAGAACGCTGCTGCTTTTCTGAGGACACTTCAGTATGACAGCTTGGAAAGAAATGCTGTTTCATAGAGAAGCTCTCTCTTGGTGTACTGTGTGTACAACAGAAACAGGAATCATGTTTTCTAATGATGAGAAAGTACTGTCTTACAGAATTCAGTAGCACTTCTGGGGACCTTGCCTGGACACATGGTTGCCATAGACTTAGCCCACGGATGGCCTATCACCTGGCCCAGATTCCAGCTGCATCCCAGGCCTTGTTTCTAATGTCTTTCCCTGTGTAGTTTGTGAGTTTTGGAAATTCTTTTGTGAATATGTCACATTTTCTTGATTATTTGGCTTATACATATGTCAACTCTTAAAGAAAAGGAAAGACTTATCTCATTTCTGTATTGTATTTATTCACTGATGTTTGTATTCCTCACCTAGAGTATGTCTTCTGCACATTTGTATGTTCAGTGCCTCACATTAAGGGCTCCCATGGGTTGTCCAAAGAAAATAATTCAAGGGTCTCAAGTTGAGGTCAAAGGTTTCATTCAGCTGGTTCACATCAGGTCAGAGAACACCTGAAGACTGAGTAACTCCCCATTCACAGCAGGGCTGGAGCTCTGTAGGGTGAGGGAAAGACAGGTGGGCATGTCCTGGTGATTCAGGTCAGGTAAAAGTTTTTCTCTTTCACTGCTGTGAAACTTGCCCCTGGAGGATGTCCTGGTTTTCATGCATCTTGCTCAGGATTGTGTAGTCCCGTCCTGGTACCCGTTACAACAGCACTTTAAAGAAGTGATTTTGCAAACCTTGCAGGTTTTTTGGTCAGTCAAGTTTCACAGGTTGGGGGATATAGGGGAAAAATGGGAGAGGGGGTTAGGGTTGAAGGCAGCAGAGAAACTGAGGACCCTCCTCATGCCCATTGGAGTCTTTTTACAGAGTAAATACTTAATAAATGTTTGTTGAATGTATGAAAATATGACTGAAAAGGTCTAGGGTCCATGTCTGAAATGCCTAACATTCTCCTCATTTAACATGTGTAAATGATATGATCAGACAGCCAGAGCTCAAAAACTTCCCAGTGACCTGGGCTGAGTAGGAGGGATGAGCAGAGCTCACAGAAATGGGACATGTCTCTAACTCAATGAAGTGGGCATTTAATACAGGGTGTTTCATGAGATCTCAAAAGAGAGAGTAGAGTCTCCACCCCCCAGTAGCAACCTCTCCCCTCCCCCACTCCTGTGCCCTCAGGCTTCAGAAAAGTGGCTATTATGCAATACCTAATCCAGAAATTGTAACTCTTGGGGGGAGAAGGGACAAACTGGTTCCAGATAAGGTGAGATGTGTACTAAGGAAAATTCACTTTTAATGTACCAAGAAATAGAAGGTTTAGACAGAACTCTCCTTGTTCAGTACGAACAAGATGAAAAGAAATGGCCTGTCAACTCTGCAGACATGCCCCACCACACACACATGACTAAAAAAGAGGAACGTTATACTGTATTCAAAATACAGAAGAAGAATCCAGCCTGGAAGAAAATATAATCCTTAAACCAGAAGCATCTTCCTCATGCATGTTTCAAACTACATGTGAATAAGAACATAAACTAATTTTAATAAAGAGCATAGAGAGGAAATGGAGCAATATCCATAGAATTCTAAAGGAAAGAGCTACTTGAGAATACTGTTCCCAGTTGTTATTTAAATATAGAGACAGCAGGTGGACATTCATAAACATAAAAAACCCCAGGGAAACATAATTATTACTATTAATTTTATTATGTTTTTATTCATTCTGTTGTTGATTCTGCTTTTTTTGTTCCTTTGTTTGTTGTTGTTGTTTTAGTAATTTTTTTTTATTTAGTCTTTTGGGATCTTCGTGTTTTATAACATATTTTTTATTTTTATTTTTTAATATATTTCTATTTTTACTTTGCTTTTCTGTTGTTCTGTGTTCTTTTCCCTTATTTTTTCTTCTTTAATATATTTTTAATTTTAATTTTAATTTCCATTTCTACTTTGCTTTTCCATTCTGTGTTTTTTTCCATTTTATTTTATCATTTTTATCAGTTTGTTCTGTTTCCTTGCTTTATCCTTCAGTTGGCACACTGCTTTGGTTTTGTTTTTAAGTTTTTTGTTTTTCTTAGTTCTGATTATAACTGTTTGATTTTGTTTTGGGGTTCTTCTGTTTGTCTGGTTGCTCTCTTGCTTTTTATTTGGTTCTGTTTTTGTTTCTTTTATATGTGTGTGTGTGTGTTTCCTTGTTTCTGTTTGATTTTGTTTTTACCACTTCTCTGGGGTTTTCTCTGGTTTTTTTCCTTCTTCTTCTTTCTTTGATATATTTTTAATTTAAAAAAATATTTCTATTTCTACATTGCTTTTCTGTTGTTCTCTCTTCTTTCCCCTTTCTTTTTTTCTTTCTTTTAAATCACTTTTTGTTGGTTTGTTTTGTTTCTTTGCTTCATTCTTCAGTTGGCACTCTGCTTTGGTTTTCTTTTTTGGTTTTGTGTTTTTGTTAGTTTTCATTCTAATTGTTTGATTTCATTCTTGGGTTCTTTGGTTGTTCTCTTGCTTTTTGTTTTATTTGGTTCTGTTTTTGTTTCTTTTGTGTGTGCGTGTTTCCTTGTTTCTGTTTTTGTTTGTTTGATTTTACTTTTTACCATTTATCTGGGGTTTTATTAGTCTTTTTTTTTTTTTTTCAATTTCCTTTATTGCTGGGATGAGCGACATGTGTCTTGGTTTGTCAACTGGAAGTTGGGCCTGAGGCCCTGGGGTGGGAGCACTGAGTCCAGGATGCTGGACCACTAGAGAATTCCCCGCCCCAGGGAAGGTCAATCACTGAGAGCTCTCATGGAGGCCTCTATCTGAATCCAAGACCTGATTCCACCTAATTGCCTGCAGCTCCCAGCACTGGTAACCTCACACCAAACAATAAACAAGACAGGAACACAAACCCACCCATCAGCATACAGACTACCTAAAGTCATACTAAGCTCACAGACACCCCAAAACACACCAGCTGACATGGCCCTACTCAGCAGAGGGAAAAGACTCAGCTCCATCCACCAGAACGCAGGCACCAGTCCCTCCCATCAGAAAGCCTAAGCAAGACAATGGACCAACCCCACCACTGGGAGCAGAGAACAGAAGCAAGAGGAACTACACCCTGCAGCCTTGGGAAAGGAGACCTCAAATACTGTAAATTAGACAAAAGGAGAAGACAGAGAAATATCTTACAGGCAGAGGAGCAAGATAAAAACCCACAAGACCAAATAAATGAAGAGGAAATAGGCAAAATACCTGAAAAATAATTTAGAGTAATGATAGTAAAGATGATCCAAAATCTCAAAAATAGAATAGAGAAAATACAAGAAACGTTTAACAAGGACCTAGAAGAAGTAAAGAGCAAACAAACAGTAAAGAACAACACAATAACTGAAATTAAAAATACTCTAGAAGGAATCAAGAGGAGAATAACTGAGACAGAAGAACAGATGAGTTAGCTGGAAGATAGAATGGTGGAAATAACTGCCACAGAGCAGAATAAAGAAAAAAGAACGAAAAGAATGGAGGACAGTCTCAGAGACCGCTGGGACAACATTAAGTGCACCAACATTCAAATTACAGGCGTCCCAGAAGAAGAAGAAGAAAAGAAAGGGTCTGAGAAAATATTTGAAGAGATTATAGTTGAAAACTTCCCTAACATGGGAAAGGAAATAGTCAATCAAGTCTAGGAAGCACAGAGAGTCCCATACAGGATAAACCCAAAGAGAAACACGCCAAGACACATATTAATCAAACTAACAAAATTTAAATGCAAAGAAAAAATCAAATTAAAAGCAGCAAGGGAAAAGCAACAGATAACATATAAGGGAATCCCCATAAGGTTAACAGCTGATCTTTCAGCAGAAACTCTGCAAGCCAGGAGGGAGTGGCAGGATATATTTAAAGTGATGAAAGGGAAAAGCCTACAACCAATATCACTCTACCCAGCAAGGATCTCATTCAGATTCAATGGAGAAATCAAAAACTTTACAGACAAGCAAAAGTTAAGAGAATCCAGCACCACCAAACCAGCTTTACAACAAATGCTAAAGGAACTCCTCTAGGCAGGAAACACAAGAGAAGGAAAAGACCTACAAAAACAACCCAAAACAATTAAGAAAATGGTAATAGGAACATACATATCAATAATTACTTTAAATGTAAATAGAGTAAATGCTCCCACCAAAACACACAGACTGGCTGAATGGATACAAAAACAAGACCCATATATATCCTGTCTACAAGAGACCCACTTCAGACCTACGGACACATACAGACGGAAGGTGAGGTGATGGAAAAAGATACTCCATGCAAATGGAAATCAAAAGAGAGCTGGAGTAGCAATACTCATATCAGACACAACAGACTTTAAAATAAAAACTATTACAAGAGACAAGGAAGGACACTACATAATGATCAAAGGATCAATCCAAGAAGAAGATATAACAATTGTAAATATCTGTGCACCCAGCATAGGAGCACCTCAATACATAAGGCAAATGCTAACAGCCATAAAAGGGGAAATCAACAGTAACACAATCATAGTAGGGGACTTTAACACCCCACATACACCAATGGACAGATCATCCAAACAGAAAATAAATAAGGAAACAAAAGCTTTATATGACACATTTGACCAGATGGGCTTAATCGATATTTATAGGACATTCCATCCAAAAACAACAGAATACACTTTCTTCTCAAGTGCACATGGAACATTCTCCAGGATAGATCACATCCTGGGTCACAAATCAAGCCTTGGTAAATTTAAGAAAATTGAAATCATATCAAACATCTTTTCCAACCACAATGCTATGAGGCTAGATATCAACTTCAGGAAAAAAATTGTAAAAAATACAAACACATGAAGGCTAAACAGTATGCTACTAAACCACCAATGGATCACTGAAGAAATCAAAAAGGAAATCAAAAAATACTTAGAGACAAATGACAATGAAAACATGATGACCCAAAACTTTTGGGATGCAGTAAAAGCAGTTCTAAGATGGAAGTTTATAGCAATACATTCCTACCTCGAGAAACAAGAAAGATCTCAAAAAAACAACCTAACCTTACACCTAAAGCAATTAGAGAAAGAAGAAGAAGAAGAACAACAACAAAAAAAAAAGCCCCCCAGAGTTAGAAGGAAAGAAATCATAAAGATCAGATCAGAAATAAATGAAAAAGAAATGAAGGAAACGATAGCAAAAATCAGTAAAATTAAAAGCTGGTTCTTTGAGAAGATAAACAAAATTGATAAACCATCAGCCAGACTCATCAAGAAAAAAAAGGGAGAAGACTCAAACCAATAGAATTAGAAATGAAAAAGAAGTAACAACTGACACTGCAGAAATACAAAGGATCATGAGAGATTACTACAAGCAACTATATGCCAATAAAATGGACAACCTGGAAGAAATGGACAAATTCTTAGAAAAGTATAACCTACCAAGACTGAACCAGGAAGAAACAGAAAACATGAACAGACCAATCACAAGCACTGAAATTGAAACTCTGCTTAAAAGTCTTCCAACAAACAAAAGCCCAGGGCCAGACGGCCTCATAGGTGAATTCTATCAAACATTTAGAGAAGAGCTAACACCTATCCTTCTCAAACTCTTCCAAAATATAGCAGAGGGAAGAAAACTCCCAAACTCATTCTACGAGGCCACCAACACCCTGATACCAAAACCAGACAAAGATGTCACAAAAAAAGAAAATTACAGACCAATATCACTGATGAACATAGATGCAAAAATCCTCAACAAAATACTAGCAAACAGAATCCAACAGCACATTAAAAGGATCATACACCATGATCAAGTGGGGTTTAACCCAGGAATGCAAGGATTCTTCAATATACGCAGATCAATCAATGTGATATGCCATATTAACAAACTGAAGGCTAAAAACCATATGATAATCTCAATAGGTGCAGAAAAAACTTCTGACAAAATTCAACACCGATTTATGATAAAAACTCTCCAGAAAGTGGGCATAGAGGGAACCTACCTCAACATAATAAAGGCCATATATGACAAACCCATAGCCAACATCATTCTTGTTTTTTTTTTTTTTTTTTTTGCGGTACGTGGGCCTCTCACTGTTGTGGCCTCTCCCGTTGCGGAGCACAGGCTCTGGACGCGCAGGCTCAGCGGCCATGGCTCACGGGCCCAGCCGCTCCGCGGCACGTGGGATCTTCCCAGACCGGGGCACGAACCCATTTCCCCTGCATCGGCAGGCGGACTCTCAACCACTGCACCACCAGGGAAGCCCAACATCATTCTTAATGGTGAAAAACTGAAAGCATTTCCTCTAAGATCAGGAACAAGACAAGGCTGCCCCCTCTTACCACTAGCACTCAACATAGTTTTGGAAGTTTTAGCCACAGAAATCAGACAAGAAAAAGAAATAAAAGAAATACAAATTGGAAAAGAAGAAGTAAAATTGTCACTGTTTGCAGATGATATGATACTATACATAGAGAATCCTAAAGATGCCACCAGAAAACTACTAGATCTAATCAATGAATTTGGTTAAGTAGCAGGATACAATATTAATGCACAGAAATCTCTTGCATTCCTACACACTAACAATGAAAAATCAGAAAGAGAAATGAAGGAAACACTACCATTTACCATTGCAACAAAAAGAATAAAATACCTAGGAATAAACCTACCTAAGCAGGTAAAAGACCTGTATGCAGAAAACTATAAGACACTGATGAAAGAAGAAGATACAAACAGGGGGAGAGATATACCATGTTCTCGGATTGGAAGAATAAATATCGTGAAAATGACTATACTACCCAAAGCAATCTACAGATACAATGCAATCCTTATCAAACTACCAATGTCATTTTTCACAGAACTAAAACAAGAAATTTAACACTTTGTTTAGAAACACAAAAGACTCTAAATAGCCAAAGCAATCTTGAGGGAAAAAAATGGAGAGCTGTAGGAATCAGGCTCCCTGATTTCAGATTATAGTGCAAAGCTACAGTAATTAGACAGTATGGTACTGGCACAAAAACAGAACTATAGATCAGTGGAACAGGATAGAAAGCCCAGAGATAAACTCACACACATATGGTCACTTTATCTTTGACAAAGGAGGCAAGGATATACAATGGAGGAAAGACAGCCTCTTCAATAAGCGTTGCTGGGGAAAATGGACAGCTACAAGTAAAAGAATGAAATTAGAACACTCCCTAACCGTACACAAAGTAAACTCAAAATGGATTAAAGACTTAAATGTAAGGCCAGACACTATAAAAATCTTAGAGGAAAACATAGGCAGAACACTCTATGACATAAATCACAGCAAGATCCTTTCTGACCCACCTCCTAGAGTAATGGAAATAAAAACAAAAATAAACAAATGGGACCTAATGAAACTTAAAAGCTTTTGCACAGGGCTTCCCTGGTGGCGCAGTGGTTGAGAGTCCACTTGCCGATGCAGGGGACGCGGGTTCGTGCCCCGGTCCGGGAGGATCCCACGTGCCGCGGAGCGGCTGGGTCCGTGAGCCATGGC
>NW_006776681.1:51671-54741 GCF_000442215.2 Lipotes vexillifer
AAAAAAAGCTTTTGCACAGCAAAGGAAAACATAAACAAGATGAAAAGACAACCCTCAGAACGGGAGAAAATATTTGCAAACGAAGCAACTGACTAAAGATTAATCTCCAAAATATAAAAGCAGCTCATGCAGCTCAATATCAAAAAAACAAAAACCCAAGCCAAAAATGGGCAGAAGACCTAAATAGAAATTTCTCCAAAGAAGACATACAGATGGCCAACAAACACAGTAAAAGATGCTCAACATCACTAATCATTAGAGAAACGCAAATCAAAGCTACAATGAGTTATCACCTCACACCAGTCAGAATGGCCATCATCAAAAAATCTAGAAACAATAAATACTGGAGAGGGTGTGGAGAAAAGGGAACCCTCTTGCACTGTTGGTGGGAATGTAAATTGATACAGACACTATGGAGAACGGTATGGAGGTTCCTTAAAAAACTAAAAGTAGAACTACCATACGACCCAGCAATCCCACTTCTGGGCATATACCTGGAAAAAAAACATAATTCAAAGAGAGTCATGCACCACATGTTGACTGCAGCTCTATTTACAATAGCCAGGACATGGAAGCAGCCTAAGTGTCCATCGACAGATGAATGGACAAAGAAGATGTGGCACATATATACAATGGAATATTGCTCAGCCATAAAAAGAAATGAAATTGAGCTATTTGTAGTGAGGTGGACGGACCTAGAGTCTGTTATACAGAGTGAAGTAAGTCAGAAGGGGAAAAACAAATACCATATGGTAACACATATATATAGGATCTAAGAAAAAAAAAAAGGTTCTGATGAACCTAGGGGCAGGACAGGAATAAAGACGCAGACGTAGAGAATGGACTTGAGGACACAGAGTGGGAAGGGGAAGTTGGGACGAAGTGAGAGAGAGGCATGGACATATATACACTACCAAATGTAAAATGGATGGCTAGTGGGAAGCTGCTGCATAGCACAGGGAAATCGGCTAGGTGCTTTGTGAGAACCTAGAGGGGTGGGATAGGGAAGGTGGGAGGGAGGCTCAAGAGGGAGGAGATATGGGGATATATGTATACATATAGCTGATTCACTCTGTTATATAGCAGAAACTAACACACCATTGTAAAGCAATTATATTCCAATAAAGATGTGAAAAAAAAATAAAAATAAAATAAAATGGAAAAGCTGTGTTCACCAGGCAAACCCTGATGCTGACTGTTGAATTCATCTAACAGCAGAACTAAGATTAAGCAACTGGGGGGTAAGAATTGTACATCAGAACATGAATGTCATTAGGCCTCTGCAAGCAATAATAATGCACAGAACAAATCTTGGGAGGCTGGGACAAGGGGTGTTGGAGGAAAGCCTACGAATACTGCATGTCTTATCTCTCATAGCAGGTAATCAATATTGTCTGGAACTGAAACATGTAGTTTAAAAAAAGACTCTAACTTTTTAAAAGATTTTTGTAGTCATTTTTCTTCAACGTGATGAGATATTTAAGGAAGTAACATCTTGGAAACAGCATCCTTAAACCATCCATCCGCCTGTCTATCAATCCATCAAACTGTCTCTTTTATAAGCAGATGTGTATGGGGTGATGCCACCAAATGTTAACACTGATTATTACTGGGTATTACGATTTTGAGTAATCCATTATTTTCTTCTATTTTCTTTATTGCTTTAATTTTTAATAACCCAAAGTTTATTTTATAAAAACAATAAAGTCATTATTTTGATTAAAAATTAGATGATCATATCCTTTTAAGATTCTTGCCATTTCCATTTCATTGACCCAATTTTTCTTGTTGGTCAGATTTAAGCCTCAGGTAACATTTTTTTCGGACCACATCTTCAATTTCCAGAGACACAAAATTATAAACCAGACTAGCCAAGGGATTCCAAATTTCCTTCCCTTTAAGTTTATGAAGTTTAAAGATATTACCGTTCCCATTCAAGACAGAATTTAGGAGAGAGAGATGAATGGAAAAAAAAAGAAATAGGAAGGAAATTCCATTTTGACTATGAAGAGTCTGATATCATTGTAAAGAGTGCAGACTCAGGAACAAGAGAGAAGACGCACCTTGGAGCCATGGTAACAGCTACACTTTCAGTCTGTGACCCCATGGAAATACGAGGAAGGATCCAGGGAACGTGAGGCATGAGATGGAAGATTCATGGAGGTGAAAAGGAAGGGGACGAAGTGTTCAGAGGAACACCAGGTTGAGAGCACAAGAAAGCCCAGGGCAAAACGGACTCTGTGCAGACGCCCATCTGCTCTGCAGGCTGCCGGAGGGATGTGGGGTGGGAGGGGCATTGCCATACAATGAGCAAAAGCTCAAAATCGCTCCGGCCAAGTGCATGCAACCATCTGAAGTCCAGAGAGTGACCATATATGACCAGCTAAAGTTGGAAAAATAAGACCCTTCTAGTTAGTCAACTGGAAACTTCACTGGAACATTTCATGACCCCAAGTTTACTCGGAGAGGCAACGTGCATGGGTGAGGGTTATATTTTATTCACCCAGTTGGCATTTCAAGTCATGTAGGTAAAAGCCAATTCTGGGCTGTTCACCTGGGGAGTGGGGTGGGTGCAAGGTACCGGGGCGGATGCCAGTGCCAACAAGCACAATGACCACCTAAATAAAAGCCGCCCAGGGACTCATCTTGATTCACTGCAATAAAGAGGATCCAGAGGAGGGAAAAGCCAGAGAAAGCCCTGAATCAACTGGCATTTAACCTGTGGCTCAATACGTTTTGTCTCGTGGTCAGAAGTGAAAGGGCTGAGGCTGCTTTATTTTAAAAGTTGTGTTGATGACTTATCAAAAGCAGTTATACCTGGGCGATCTTTCAGGTGAGAGGATCCTCCAGAGTAATTTCTGTTCTACTTAGCATTTATATAGCTCCAGGGAGCACTACTTAGCATTTATATAGCTCCAGGGAGCACTACAGGGTTATTAATACACACCTTGGACTTTCAAAGCAATATACAATCTTTCTGGACAGAACCCTTATCCAAGGAGCTGGAAGCAGGGAGTGGCCAAGGAGTCAGAAGGCTTGAGCCTCTGACTTTGGAGCATCTATTTGCTAT
>NW_006776681.1:54751-58875 GCF_000442215.2 Lipotes vexillifer
GAGGGTGGGCCCTTGGCTCAGAAATCAGCTTCCTCAGCAGTGCTGTCCTCATTCATGAAGGACAGCCCTCGGGCCACCTGTTTCCCTTCTGTGAGATGGGCCACCTCCCAGACGGGAGGTACAGAAAGAAAGCGGGGACACCTACAGATACCTGTGGCATGGCACTAGACAAAATGTAATAGGATCTAAACAACCTGCTCAAAGGTATATACTCCTATGACTCAACTTTACTCTGAGAAGCAGAAAGTTTAAAGAGGTTAGGTTAAAGTCGATAATGTGATAATGAGTCTTGTTTAACACTGTCAGTTTCAATATCCATAAAATGAATGTATTAAAATAATCTTATTTTGGCATTTGAAAAGTAACTTTATATTGTTTTATATCTCATTGCAAAATAATACATATCTTCCAGATGTTTTAAAAAAAATGTTATTGTGAGAACTCACCAAATCTATCCTCTTAAACAGCTATGTTTTTAAAAAGCTAACTATGAACTGAAATCCCACCACTGAGAAATAACCATGATTAAGCTTTGGAGTAGTTACTTTCCAAGCATTATTGCATGTATATGTGTGCTTTCATGGGTGTGTGCGTGTGTGTGTGTGTGTGTGTGTGTGTGTACAGAGATGGGAGCACACTTCATATGTTGTAGTGTAACCTGCTCTTCTATCACGACATTATATTATAAACCCTTTCCATGCAACTCTCCTGCAGCCTTGCTTCTTGGCAGTGTGGTAGTTTGTGTTGGATGTCGCACAGATGAGGAAACCCACTTGGAAAGCCCTCATTGTTTCCCTAACAGGGTGGCTGTTATTTGAAGTTAGTTTGTGAATGGAGCTTTCCTTCGGAGACCTCAAATTGTGACGTCTATAAACCTGAAATCAGGGTTGCCCCTGGCCCTTCAGTGAGCCCAGGACGTAGAAATGGAAGGCATGGGCCAGGATGGCAGGAACAGCATCAGCCTGGGAAGGTGGGACCTCAAAACCCAGGCAAGTATGGAAAAGAGGGTCAAAGGCAAGTCTGGGGCCTGGTGCCGGACGTGGACCCTGAGGGCCTGCTTGAGCTCTTCAGGAAGGCTGAGTGGGAGGCCGTTGACAGGAAGGCTGAGGTCTAACCAGGCAGGGGCTCTGCCATCCATACTAGCTCCATAAACTCTCTGAGCTTCTACTATGTGCCAGGCGCTGGCTACACTCTGATGACAGAAAAGATGAGCAAAACCAACAGTCCAGGGGAAAGGGTTTCATTACAATGGGATGGATTCCATCAGAGAAAAGTTTGCATAAAGTA
Organism: Lipotes vexillifer; assembly: GCF_000442215.2. NCBI lineage: Eukaryota > Metazoa > Chordata > Mammalia > Artiodactyla > Lipotidae > Lipotes > Lipotes vexillifer. Next base: position 56,039 of record NW_006776681.1, read on the forward strand.
CTGCAGGAATAGGGGGACCACGGAGAGTGTGGGAAGCCTCGGGTGGGGTGACTCCTGAGTGGAGCTGGGGTGTGGGTGGCAGACGAGGGGGCAGCACGTGTGGGTGGGGAGCACGGCCTAGCACGGGCGGTGGGAGTGGCCAGTGGCACGGGGTGGCAGGTCTCCATGGTTGGGCAGGAGAGGGAGGAGGTTCCGAAAGTTGGATTCGATCCTGTCCTTGGATTTGCTCTCATTACTGTGAGAGGGTGGACAGATGCAGGCTTTGTAGTCAGGCTCATTAAAGCTCAGTAGTTTAGCTCTGGCCCTATGAGCTGTGTGACTGCAGGCAAATCCCCTTGCTGAGTGCTTGTGGCCCATCTGTAAAGGCAGGGGTTGGACCTGACTCTCCAGGCTATGCTGAGAATCAGTGAGAAAGCCAGTGCTATAGCACCAGACGGTGTGCGGCCTGGGAAGCCCTGGCTTCCTTCCCCCACCCGACTCCTGAAACCAGCTCCCATGGAAGACACACCTGCGGAGTGCCCGGTGAGGCTCCACGCCCAGGTTCCAAGGGCATCGCTGGGTCGTCTCTGCTGCAGTCTGGAGCCTGTGAAAGCTGGGTGGGGAAGGTGTGTCCAGGCCTAGCGAGGTCAAGAGCACAGAGCATCACCCTGTTTACCTTCAGGGCGAGGCTCCTTCTGCAAAGCTGCCCCATGCATCCTGTGAGGTCAGGACACCATGTGCAGCTGCAAACATCTGTGTCGGGAAAGGGTTAACAGGTGAGCTCCAGCCCTTGGTGTCCCCCACAATAGTAACCACTAGAACTGGTGCCCCATCAGCCACTCGTGGAGCCCATCTGTACTTTGTGTTACAGCAGAATAGTGTCCCCCAAATTCATAAGCTGCAGTGCTAACCCCCAGGACCTCAGAATGGGACTGTGTCGGGAGACAGAACTGTTAAAAAGGTGATTAAGGTAAAATGAGGTCATCGGAGTGGACCCTCATCCAACCTGACTGGTGTCCTTATAAGAAGAGGAGATTAGGACACAGACAAGCACAGAGGAGGGACAGTGTGAGGACATGGGGAGAAGACAGCCCTCTGCACGCCAAGGAGAGAGGTCTCAGGAGGAACTGGCCCTGCAGACACCTTGATCTCGGACTTCCAGCCTCCAGAGGTGGGAGACACTAGCTGTGTGTTGTGGAGCCCCTGGTGTGTGGTGCTTTGTTACAGCAGCTCCAGGAAGCAAACACACAGAGCCTGGCAGTCTCTGTCCCTTTGTCTCCATCCTTCTTGTCACCAGACACCAAGCCAAACACATCCCACCCACACTCTTGCAGCTAGGGTGGGTCTGCGGCTCCTCTGCCCATGGGGCCCTGTGTTCTTATGGGGAAAAGAATGCTTTTTCCTGCTCATTCAAACCCACGTGAATGACCCCTTCCACACTGTGTCCAGGCCCACAGCTCTCCCTTCCCTGAGGCCTGTCACTTGTGGGCGTCAATGTTTCCTGTTGCTTATGTACATTGATCTCGTGGCCTCCCTGAGAGGACAGTCCTCGTGTGGCTGGAGGAGATGGCCACAGGCCAAGTCTTCGGAATCATGCAGAACTGGTTTGAATCTTAGCCCCAGCTTGCAGCACTGAGGCCCTGAGCTCAGACTTCCCCATCCACAGTGGTACAGGGAAGGCATCTTCACTGCCCCGCTGAGTGGGCCAACACACTGAACGGGTCCACCCGGCCCCTGATCCCTGCGGTGGGAAAGCCCACTATGTCACGACGTACCTGCCCCCGCTGCCCCGAGCCACCATTGGAACCACGTGTGGGCTGCCTGGCCCTGTGGTCCTGCCTCTGCTCAGGTGCCCAGCCCACTGCCACTTGTGGTCCAGTTCAGGGCTCCACCCCCCAGGCTGTGCAGCCACCAGGCCCCATGAGAACACAGGGACTATGAGGCCTGGATCCTACCTGCACGTGCCCCAGGCACTGCCCTTGTGCTGCTTTGGCGGACAACTCTGACTTCCATCCTTCCACAAATAGCTTTTTAAAAAATTTATTTATTTTTATTGAAGTATAGTTGATTTACAATGTTGTGGGCTTTTATTTTATTTTATTATTTTTAAAAATTAAAGCAAAATTTTCATTTATATATTTATTTTATTATTTGTTTTTGGCTGCGTTGGGTCTTAGTTGCGGCATGCAGAATCTTAGTTGTGGCATGTGGGATCTAGCTCCCTGGTTCGACCAGGGATCGAACCCAGGTCCCCTGCTTTGGGAGCGGGGAGTCTTACCCACTGGACCATCAGGGAAGTCCCTCATTTTTTTTTTTTTTTTTGCGGTACGCGGGCCTCTCACTGCTGTGGCCTCTCCCGTTGCGGAGCACAGGCTTCGGACGCGCAGGCTCAGCAGCCATGGCTCACGGGCCCAGCCGCTCCACGGCACGTGGGATCCTCCCGGACCAGGGCACGAATCCGCGTCCCCTGCATCGGCAGGCGGACTCTCAACCACTGCGCCACCAGGGAAGCCCGTCCCTCATTTTTTTATTGAAGTACACTTGATTTACAATGTTGTGGGTTTTTTAAATTAAAAAAATTTTTAATTTGTTAATTTTTAACTTTTAAATTTAATTAATTAATTAACTAATTTGTTTATTACACAAACACCATTTCTGTGGCGTGAGCAGAGCCGCTCTGCCTGTGTGACCCTCAGGGAGCACTGACATCTGTGACTTGCCCACACCCTGCAGATGCAAGGAGAGAAGCGCCGCCTGTACGGGGCTGCTGAGCACCCAGCCTTACTGCTTTGCCACACGGGAGTCTGAGCTAAAACAGCGGAGGTTGATTAGGGTTATGAGACGTAAAATGTAGGGAA
>NW_006776681.1:58885-69223 GCF_000442215.2 Lipotes vexillifer
ACTGGTTAAACATAAAATCTCTGTCTTCAAAAGGATCGATTGTGATTACTTTCATTTGAATTCAGAAATCTTTGCCAACTGCAGCTAAAGTTTTTCTCAAACAACATGTGACAATCTCTCATTACGAGAAGCTAAAAGGGCAACTTTTTCATGCCCAGTGAAGGAGTGCCCTAGAGATGTCCTGTGTTTCTCAAGGGAAGAACCTTCCAAGGCGGCCACCTAGATGGACTTTACCTGTGAGCATCAGCCATCTGGAAGCCAGGAGTTTCGGTAATGTGACATTAAAAATTCTTTTCTGGACTTCCCTGGTGGCGCAGTGGTTGGGAGTCTGCCTGCCGATGCAGGGGACACGGGTTCGTGCCCCGGTCTGGGAAGATCCCACATGCCGCAGAGCGGCTGGGCCCATGAGCCATGGCCGCTGAGCCTGCGCGTCCGGAGCCTGTGCTCCGCAACGGGAGAGGCCACAACAGTGAGAGGCCCACGTACCGCAAAAAAAACAAAACAAAACAAAACAAAAAAACTTTTCTTCTCAACCCTTTTTCTCTGCCACAATTTACTGTTGAATTCAGGATCAGGAGCCCAGCTCCCTTTGAAAACATGATGCACTGGCAGTTTGGGATCTTTTCAAAGGTGTGTGGAGTCTGTCCTTACAGCTGGGTGTGAACTGCCAGGAGAATCTATAAAAAGCCAGAACCTGAAAGTCCGTAGCCCCTTTGCTGAGGGGGACGGGATAGTCAAGCTCAGACTGTGACGTGGGCCAGCAGGGTGAATGCAGCGCCTCTTTGGTGGGGGGGGGGGTCCCTCCTGCAGCCCCAGCCTGAGGGCCCTGCTCGCTGTTGGGTGAACAGTTTCGACGCCAGCACCTCCATGGAGTTTGTGGGCCTTCAAGCAGAAACAATGATGGGAGTATCCTTAAGAAAAGGAGCAAAAATTATGTTAATTTGGAAAATTTTCCCCAAACATATGAGCGTGTAAACACTTTGCAGGGGCCTAAGGCTCAGGAAACCCGTGAGCTCTCGAGAGGGCTGGTGGCCTAGCTTTTCCGGGCAGATCACGGGGCTCCTCCTTGGCCACAGCTGCCTTTAGCCCTTAGGCCTCTGTCCATCTCCCACCTGCCCAGGGCTCTCACGTGTTCATCCTTTCTTGAGCTTTGGTGTCAGATAAAGCGAGAAGCTCTGCAGTTTACTTTGGGCCTCAGTTTCCTCCTCTATAAAGTGAGGGGTTGGGATGTGACCTTTTAGAAAGTGTCTGAAACATGCTTGGCTCTCAATAAATGTGGTCCTGTGCCTATTTCTTAGACATCTTGCCTGAATTCCTCACCAGCTGCCCAGGTTTCTATGTCTGATGCCAGCACAAAACTTTATTGCAGCTATAAGCCCTGCGAGAAGAATTGTACTCTTCTTCCTATGGCGTAAAAACAGCTACCAGAGGACACCAGGGGCCACTGTGGGGATGAATATTGGGGCACTCCACTGAAGAGATGTTTATCATAGTAAATGACCAAACCCAGCTTCAATCTTAAATATCCAATGAGAGGAGATTGGTAAAATGAAGGTACTGTTGTACGGTGGAATGCATTGCAACCACCTGACTCCCTTTAAATGATATCAGTAGATTTTCATAACATACTGCTGAGTGAATAACACAGGCTACAGAACTGTATTTGCCACAGTATTTCTCTTTTTTTTTTTTTTTTTTTTTGCGGCACGCAGGCCTCTCACCGCTGTGGCCTCTCCCGTCGTGGAGCACAGGCTCCGGACGCGCAGGCTCAGCGGCCATGGCTCACGGGCCCAGCCGCTCCGCGGCATGTGGGATCTTCCCGGACCGGGGCACGAACCCGCGCCCCCTGCATCGGCAGGCGGACTCTCAACCACTGCGCCACCAGGGAAGCCCAGTATTTCATTTTTATAAACTTTCCTACAAGGTTGCAGAACAGCAATGCCCCGAGCTCACACTGACCCACGCCTTTCCTCCATCCGACTCCACTTCAAATTTTAATCATCAAGCAGGTGAGCTATTGCGAGATGCTTTCAGGCTCGTGCTTGTGAATTTAGTAGCAGCAGCCCTTCCTGCCTATTACTGCCGTGACTCTAGAAGAATGATTACTTTCTGATGATTCTGATGATTCTTCAGGAAATTGAGCTGAAAGTTTAATGTCAAGTGGCTTTGAGAACAGCATTTTTACTGGAACTCGAGCCTTTGATTTCTGAGATGTGAAACAACGTTGTTCTACTCAGTAGAGGGTTTTCTTGGACTGTTAAAGACATCAAATTTGGTTCAAACAGGAGCTTTTTTGGGGACCACATACACAGATGATCCTAAATGTCGGTCGATCCCAATCACAGCCCTTCTGCATCCAGGCAGATCCATAAAGTTTGAAGCAGCTTCCTAAGGAGCAGTTGCTTTCATTTGTGAAACTGAAGTTCTGAACAGTGACCTACAGGGCAGCTGAGAAATAAATGTCAAATAATAATTAAGACTAGTGGCTGAAATGATTCCCAATGTTTATATTCTGTTTTACTACTAATAATTATGTTAAGTAAAAAATTGGGTTTTATATTTAGTTTTATAATTTGCAAACTGCTTTTTTAAAAGCAGTTTTGTTGACATATAACTCACATAACCGTACAATTCACCCATTTAAGATGTACAGCTCAATGGTTTTGTATATTCTCAGAGTTGTGCAATCATCAGCACAATCTAATTTTAGAACATTTTTCGCCCCAAAAATAAACTCTATGCCTATTAGCAGTCAGTTCCCATCACCCCACATCCGCCCGACTTAGGTACCCACTAACCTACTTTCTATCTCTATGGACATTACGTATAAATGGAATCATACAGTATAAGGTCTTTTATAACTGGCTTCTTTCACTTAAGTGCGTAACATTTTTGAGGTTCATCCATGTTGTAACACGTGTCAGTTATTCATTCCTTTTTATTGCTGAATAATAGTCCAATGAATGAATAGACCACATTTTACTTGTCCATTCATCAGCTGATGACCGTTTGGGTTGTTTCTACTTTATGGCTATTATGAATAATGCTGCTGCAAACATTCATGTACAAGATTTTTGGTAGGTCTATATTTTCATTTCTCTTGGACATATGCCCAGGAGCAGAATTGCTGAGTCATATATAAGTGTGTTTACTATTTCGAGGAACTGCCAGATTGTTTTCCAAAGTGGCTGTACTATTTTACGTTCCCAACAGCAATGTAAAATGTTCTAATTTCTCCACACCCTCACCAACACTTGCTCTTCTTTTTTTAAATCATAGACATTGTTTTCCAAACAAAAAACCAATTCTCCAATTTTCTGACTTCGGGTGTCCTACTGATATGAAAATCGGCCTCTACACTGGCACTGAATTGAATCTCAGAGACAAGAGTTTGGGTGAAGTAGGAAAGAATAGCTTGGGCTTCCCTGGTGGCGCAGTGGTTAAGAACCTGCCTGCCAATGCAGGGAACACGGGTTCAAGCCCTGGTCCCGGAGGAACCCACATGCCCTGGAGCAATGAAGCCCGTGCGCCACAACTACTGAAGCCCGCACACCTAGACCCCGTGCTCTGCAACAAGAGAAGCCACCGCAATGAGAGGTCCGCGCACCGCAACAAAGAGTAGCCCCCCGCTCGCCGCAACTAGAGAAAAACCCGTGCGCAGCAGTGAAGACCCAACGCAGTCAAAAATAAATAAAATAAATAAACTCATAAAAAAGAAAAGAAAAGAACAGCTTTATTGCTTTGCCAGGCAAAGGGGGCTACAGCAGGCTAACGCCCTCAACACTGTGGGTCTCAACCCAGTGGGGCGGAGCTGCTTTGTGAGGAGTCTTATAGTCCAGGGTCGGGGTTGCTGATAAGGATCAGGGTACGTGCAGGGGCCCCATTCTTTCAATCCAGAGATCATCTGGCATCAGGTGGTGTTGTGGTAGGCTTCTGTGGTTCTTGAGTTTATTGAACTGTGACCTTCTCTCTGGAGTGAAGAATGTTTCATCAAGTAGTTAGCATCTTCCATTTAGTGAGGGTTTCAGTATCTGCAAAACAGCTCAAAGATATTGTTATGTGAATCCCTTGAGGGGGTACCAAGACCCTGGCCCAAGCCTGCACTATTGTTTCCTGACTGCTCTTCCCTGTCTCCGCATCCCCTTCCTTCCCTGATTAGCAATGGTTTGAACCTGCCCTTTAGAACACAGGGAAGGTGATGGAGGCTGAATGAAGCCTATTTCCTGTATTCAAGAAATGGGGGACACAGAAAGGCTTCCATGCCCAGGAGCCCCACAGGGTCCCACTCAGTTTCACTACCATTCAATTCCGTTCTGACACTAAGTACCTGAAGTCAGCACAGACCCCACAGGTTTAAAGGCTCAGTCCCATAAGACCACCTCCCCTTCACACACCAGCTGCAAATGGGGCTCCCAGGCCACTGGCACTTCTGTTCAGCTGAATACAAATTCAGGGTTTCCCATGACCTCACCTCCAGTGCAATAATTGGCTAAAATAACACAGAACTCAGGAGAAGTCTATACTTATGATGACAGTTTTATTTTAAAGGATCCAGCTTAGGAACAGCCAAATGGAAGAGATGCATAGGGCAAGGGGTGGGGATGGGGTGCGATGCTTCCTGCCCTCTCCAGGTGTGCTACACCCCCAGCGTGTTAACATGGTCCACAGTCCAGAGCTCTCTTAGCCTCTTTCAGTGTTTTTATCAAACTTTCATTGACTAGGTACGATTGATTAAATCAATGGCCATTGGTGATTGAACTCAATCTCCATCTCCCTTCCCTAGAGAACCAGGGTTGGGGCTGATGGTCCTAAGTTTCTGATCATGTGGTTGGCTCCTCTGGCAGCAAGCCCCCATCCTGAAGCTACCTAAGGGCCCACAAAGAGCCACCTTATTAACATAGATTCAGATGTGGTCAAAAGGGGCTCATTTTGAATAACAAAGACACCCTACCACTCAAGAAATTCCAAAGAGTTTAGGAACCCTATGCCAAGAATCAAGGGCAAAGACGAAATATATGGTTTTTAATCTTACCACAGTCATCCTGGTGGGTGTGAAGTGGTATCTTATTGTGCTTTTGACTTGCATTTCCCTAATGACTAATGATATTGAGTATCTTTTCATATGCTTATTAGGCTTTTGCATACCTTTTTCAAACAATTAACTATTTAGAGCCTTTGTCCATTTTTTATTGGGTTAGTTATCTTTTTATTATTGCTTGGTAAGAGTTGTTTATATATTCTGGATGCATGTCCTTTATAGACTTGCCAATATCTTTCCTCATTCTGTGGATTGTCTGTTCATTTTCTTGATGCTATTCTTTTTTTTTTTTTCCACTGTCGTGGCCTCTCCTGTTGTCGTGCACAGGCTCCAGAGGCGCAGGCTCAGCAGCCATGGCTCACGGGCCCAGCCGCTCCATGGCATGTGGGATCTTCCCGGACCGGGGCACAAACCCGTGTCCCCTGCATCGGCAGGCATACTCTCAACCACTGCGCCACCAGGGAAGCCCTTGATGCTATTCTTTGTAGCACCGAGTTTTTAATCTTTATGAAGTTCAATTTATCTATTGTTTTCTTTTTTTTTTTTTTCCTACTGTTCCCTTTTGTTGCTTGTGTTTTTGGTGTCTCATCTAAGAAACTACTGTCTAACTCAAAGTCACAAAGATTTACTCCTATATTTTCACCTAAGAATTTAATGGTTTTAACTCTTCCTTTAGGTCTACAATCCATTTTGAGTTAATTTATGTGCATTATGTGAGAAAGAGGTATGACTTCATTCTTCTGCATGTGGATAAACAGCTGTCCCTGTACTATCTGTTGAAAGTTTATTCTTTTCCCATTGAGTGGTCTTGGAACCCTTGTCAAAAATCAATTGACCATAAATGTAAAGATTTATTTCTAGATTCTCAGTTCTATCCCACTGATGTGCATGTCTATCATTATGTCAGTTCCTCAGTCTTGGTTATTGTAGCTTTGTAGTAAAATTTGAGATCAGAAAGTGTAAGGCCTCCTACCTCATTCTTTTGCACTACTGTTTTTTGGCTATTCTGAATCCCTTTGTATTTCCATACAAATTTTAGGATCAACATGTCAATTTTCACAAAAAATTCCAGTTGGGATTTTGATAGGGGTTGTGTTGAATCTATAGATCAATTTGGGGAGTGTTGCCATCTAAACAATGTCAGCACTTCCAACCTATGATCATGGCAGGCCCTTTCCTCTATTTAGATAATTGTTAGATATTGTTGTCTTTCAACAATGTTTTGTAGTTTTCAGTATACAAGTTTTGCACTTCTTTTTATCAAATTTATCCCTCATATTTCTATTCTTTTTCATGCTATTGTGAATGAAATTATTTTCTTAATTTTAGAGTGGTTTGTTAATAGTGTATAGAAATAAAACAAATTTTTGTATATTGATCTTGTATCCTGTAATCTTGCTGAACTTGTTTATTGGTTCTAACAGTTTTTTTAGTGAATTCCTTGGATTTGCAAAGTACTTTTATACATTTACATTATTTCATTTAATCACCAGAAGAGAACTGTGACCTGTGTACGACAGGCATTGGTCACAGTTTTACAGATGAGGGAACTGAGGCTTAGAGTGGCAAATAACTTGCCCAAGACCCCACTGTTAATAAATAACAGAGCCTTGACTGATTCTCAGGACAGAGTCCGAAAACAGAGCAGACGAACCACAGTCAATTTCCTCATCATCCAAAAACTCTGAAGGAAAGAGTACAACCTGCAAGAAAAAAAAAGAGGTTGGGAAAATAGGCAACAGCTGTTAAGTTTCAACAAATTTTTTTTCAGAATGGAAAACAGGGCAGTTGCTGATTCAGTGGATTAAAAGAAGCCTGGGCTTCCCTGGTGGCGCAGTGGTTGAGAGTCCGCCTGCCGATGCAGGGGACACGGGTTCGTGCCCCAGTCCGGGAAGATCCCTACATGCCGTGGAGCAGCCGGACCTGTGAGCCATGGCTGCTGAGCCTGCGCGTCCGGAGCCTGTGCTCCGCAACGGGAGAGGCCACAACAGTGAGAGGCCCGCGTACCGCAAAAATACAAAAAAACAAAAAACAAGAAGCCTTAGCTTGAGTGTCTAAGGCAGAACTTAAGAAATGAACATATTTATAAGATTGCTTATACACTTGAAAAATGAAATGATTTGTGCAAGTCCTGAAAAAGCCTCAGGACTTGGAAAGTGCAAAGTCTCACAGAAAACAGGGGTGAGGCCTGGAGTGGGATTTCAAGGAAGTTTGCACACAGCATGTTAAATCCCCACGCCTCCTCTCCCGTCTCCCTCCACCTAGGGAGAGATGGGGGGTTTATATCTGGAAAAGCTGACCGGGGACCCCAGACAGAGAGGGGAGTGGAGGGTGGGGTGTAGGGGAAGCAGAATGAACTGTGGACCCTCACTCAGCTCCTTGTCAAAGGCTGGCAGTCGGATCTGCACTCTGCTCCCCCTGCCATCTCTAGGTAGGAGAGAAGAGGAAAAGACCTCTCTCCAGGCAGACAGTGGCTGACACTTGGGGACCCCTCCGTTGGAAAACATGGATTGTCATTACCCTCCTTGTGGACAGACCTATGCCCAAGCCTCACCACACATACACATCTTACTATCAGCTTTTTGGTACCTGAATTTTTTTTTTTTTTAGGATACTATAAGACAAAATAGACTTTATTTATTTTTGTTGTTGTTGCTTTAGACTTTATCTTTTTTCCAGTCTTATTGAGATATAATTAACATATAACATTGAATAAGTTTGAGGTGTACAATGTGATGATTTTAGATATGCAAAATGATTACCATAATCAAGTTAGTTGACACATCCTTCACCTCACATAATTACCATTTTTTTGGTTGTTGTTATAATAAGAACATTTAAGATCTACTGTATACAAAATGGTATTATTAACTCTAGTCTCCACTATAGAGCTCAAGATCCCCAAACTTGATTATCTTTTTTTTTTTTTACATCTTTATTGGAGTATAACTGGTTTACAGTGGTGTGTTAGTTTCTGCTTTATAACAAAGTGAATCAGTTATACATATACATATGTTCCCATATCTCTTCCCCCTTGCATCTCCTTCCCTCCCACCCTCCCTATCCCACCCCTCTAGGTGGTCACAAAGCACCGAGCTGATCTCCCTGTGCTATGCGGCTGCTTTCCACTAGCTATCTATTTTACGTTTGGTAGTGTATATATGTCCATGCCACGCTCTCGTTTTGTCACAGCTTACCCTTCCCCCTCCCCATATCCTCAAGTCCATTCTCTAGTAGGTCTGTGTCTTTATTCCTGTCTTACCCCTAGGTTCTTCATGACATTTTTTTTTTCTTAAATTCCATATATATGTGTTAGCATACGGTATTTGCCTTTCTCTTTCTGACTTACTTCACTCTGTATGACAGACTCTAGGTCCATCCACCTCATTACAAATAGCTCAATTTCGTTTCTTTTTATGGCTGAGTAATATTCCATTGTATATACGTGCCACATCTTCTTTATCCATTCATCTGATGATGGACACTTAGGTTGCTTCCATATCCTGGCTATTGTAAATAGTGCTGCAATGAACACTTTGGTACATGACTCTTTTTGAATTATGGTTTTCTCAGGGTATATGCCCAGTAGTGGGATTGCTGGGTCATATGGTAGTTCTATTTGTAGTTTCTTAAGGAACTTCCATACTGTTCTCCATAGTGGCTGTTGGTACCTGAATTTTTAATGGAAACCAATGTTTGAGGGAAGTTGTTAATATCAAAGAAAGCAAAAAAGGGAAATCAATAGAAAAAAGGGGTCCAGAGAAAACACTGATAATGCAGGAGGTGGAAGCCTACAACAACAAACCCCAACTTCTTAATATCTCCAAGGGCTGTGAAAGACCTCATGGAAATTAAAACTAGGGTTTGAAAAATGGAATATGAATATAGAAACTTCATTAACAGGGTTGGAAGATAAAGTTCAGGAAATATTCTGAAGAACTGACAAGGGACAACAAAAACAAACCTATGGCAAGTGGAAAAAGAGACCTTAGAGACACAGTCTGGAAGTTTCAACATCTGATGAAGAGAAACTATAGGAGGAAAGCACAGAGATGCTGGTGGAGAGGAAACTATCCAAACTGTGATATTAAAAAAACATCTTCCAGAATCGAGGGGCAGAAGTTTACATTGAAAGTGGAACACACAGGGCCCCCTGTAATGAATTTCTAGAAGAGTGTCACATTGTCATGTAGCATTACCAGGAATAAAGAGAAAACTTCTAAAAGCTTCCTGGTGTGGCTGGCGGGTGAGTGTGTGTGTATGAGTGCGTGTGTGGTGAAGGATTTGCGACCAGAATAGCACTGAACTTCCGAATAGCAAAACTGAAAGACAGAAGATAACGACACATGCCTTCAATATTCTGAAGGGAAATGACTTTCAGACACAAGTCTATCCTCAGGCAAACTATTAATCAAGAGAAACTGTAAGAGAAAGACATTTTCAGAAAACCAAAGGCTCAAATATTTTACCTTCTATGCACTGTCCTTAGGCATATGTGCTTCAGCAGAAGAAGGAAATTAATCAAGAAAGAGGAAGGTGGCATGTCGCCTAGATAACAGATGATTCTACATGGGAACGGCCAGGGGATGTCTTGGGTAGGAGCCTCCACACTGGCTCAGGGGTCGGAGCTTTCTGGGAGGAATTCGCCAGCAAGAGTGAAGAACAGAACCTCTGTACCTGAGTGTATATAAATACTGCTACTGATTTTGGATTATTTGGGGGCAAAAGTAACTATGGGAACATAGAAAATTTGACAAATGAAAAAACAGAGCAAATATTAACTCCGGGAGAAAAGAAAGAATTGCAGGAGGAAGGAAGCGTGATCATAGTGAACTTTTTGTCTCAAGAGGGAATCATATTTTATAGTCATAGTCACGTAAACCCTGTGTATTGACTTAATTAAAGATGGTGCCATAACCGTGCTCGGGGAGGTGGGGAAGGAGGGCTGAGACAAAACAGGAGAGTTAAGTCTTCAGCTCCCACAGTATGGGGTCGGTGGGCAATGTCTCCAAATGATAATTCAGGATTCAGCAGTGTAGACAGATTATTTAGAAATGAAGTGGTTAAAAAAAATAAAATAAAAAATGGGAATTCCCCGGTGGTCCAGGGGTCAAGACTCCATCTTTCCACTGCAAGGGGAATGGGTTTGATCCCTGCTCAGGGAACTAGGATTCCACATGCCGCACTGGTGGCCAAAAAATTTTAAAAAAAAGAAAAAAGAAATGAGGTTAAAACAAGGGGAAGGGCTTCCCCGGTGGCACAGTGGTTGAGAGTCCGCCTGCCGATGCAGGGGACACAGG
>NW_006776681.1:69464-101189 GCF_000442215.2 Lipotes vexillifer
AAAAAAAAAAAAAAAAAAAAACAAGGGGAAAAGCTAGATGATTTGAGAGGACATGCTTCTGAGGGGGAGCTTGGAGAGGATGAAGGACACGCAGGGCACTGATGATTTCTATTACTAGCCTTTAGTAACATTTGACTTGTAAAACCATGTACATTTATTTACACTGAATTGGGGGGGGCAGGGGGGTGAGGCAGAGACAGAGACAGAGTGAGAATTGACTCTGGGTCCCATGTCTATTATGGTATCACAAAACTAAACTATAGTTCCCTCTTTGATGTGCAACTCTGTAAAGTTTCTACATTGGGATTTACAGAGAACTGTGCCCTACCGGCCACCCCCTGCTGCGAGCCCCTTATGACTTTAGCAATCTCTATCCCGTGTCCCGCAAATCCCTGCCGGGAGCCCAGTTCCAGGTTTCAGGGTTCCTATGGGCAAACCCAGCTGCAGGGTCGAGCCCATTGGGGCTGTGCTTTCCCGAGAAGGCGTCTGGCTGCCAGATCACGAGGGCTTGCCAGCTCCCCTTTGGCTGCACTTGGAGAAGAGAATGACGGAGAGGAGGTCTGAAATCAACAGATCCCTGTCTCTCAGGGAGCCTCTCTGTTTCTGTTTGTGCAGCCACAGCACAGAGAGGAGAGTTGTTGCAGGAAGTGGCCCTGCTGAGCTGGAGAACTAGCGGTCAGGACCCCGTGCACTTGAGCTGGCCTCACCCTGAGGCTGCTGGGATGGTCCTCAGCGGTGCGGGCCGGCAGCAGGGACGAGAGAAGGTCTTAGTGGCCCATGACATGTACAGTTTGCTGGGCTCTGGGAAAGCTGGGCTGGATTCAGAATCAGCCTGGTGGGTTGGCCGATGGCTCCCCTCCAGGACCACAGGCCTGAGCTGACCCCATGGTCCCCAGAGCCGCTGCTCCGTGCAGCCTGCCCTGCCCCTGCAGCACCACCCTGTTAGTGCTCACATTGGCGGACTGACACCTGGGCGGGGCCCGGGTGGCTTTTACTACCTTCCTGCATCGTGGTTCCCTTAAGGTGGACTGACTTCTTGAGATGGTCACCCATGGTGTCAGGAGTCTCTCTACTGAACAGGAATAACTGAGCCCTTACCTCTTAGAGTCTGATAAAGCCTAGAATGCCCCCACGATGGAGTTTCCTCAAGGTGTTGTATTTTTTAAAAAATGAGGCCAAACTGGGCACTTCTGCAGGATTCAATAAAAAATGCAACCTCTCTCTTACCTCCTAGAGCCTTTATCTTCCACCCATCCCCACTCCCCCCTCAAAGTGTGCGAACCCAAATAATACGAAAAGAAACTCTCTTCCAACCCCAAAGACCAACTCTATAGTCATAAGTGGACATTGAATAAGAAGCAGTCCTGTGACACAACCAGGAGATATCTTTATATTTGTATTCCAGTCTCCTTTTAAAATTTGTTCGGCTGTGGAAGTTCTTTTCCTGGGTAAAAACTTGGGATGCCGCCTGAATTTTCTGCTAACACTTGAATAATAAAAAGTCCTGTGGTCACTTTAAGTCCCAAACACAGTCTCAATTCAGAAATTCGAATATCTAGTCTAGAATATATGTAATAATCAAAAGTTCCAACTTCAATCAAAACTGTCAGCTCCTCCCTTTCTCCTCCAGCCAGGTCCTGTGATGAACCAGCAGTTTAGCATGCGAAACCGGTGGCGATAGCGGTTCAGACAAAGCCTCCTGGGCCCCTCAGCAAATGGGCTGAGGCAGCCCGCGCCGAGGTGGGAGCTGGCGGAGGAGCGGTGGGTGCCTTCTTTCCCTGACAGGCAGCCCCATCCTCTACCTATGAACTCGGTTGGCTTCCCCTCGCTCTCTCTCCCTCCCTCTCCCTCCCTCCTCTCTCTCTCTCTCTCTCTCTCTCTCTCTCTCTCTCTCTCCCTCCTTCTGGCTTATTCCATTTGCCTCTGCTGTCCCCAGGTCCACACAGCTGGCTCCCTCAGAGGCAGGGCCCAAATCTTTGCTGCCAACAGGGCTCAGGACCAGATGCACAGACTCAGGGCAAAGCCTCCTGGTTCCCTCAAACGGAGCCAGTCCCTGGGGCGAGACTGAGGTGCTGGCCCCCTACAAAGCCCTGACGGGCCGCGCTGCCCTCTTTCTGGAAAGAGCCGGTTCTGCAGCTGCTGGGGACTCAGCGCCTCTCTTTGGGCTCCCACCAGCTGAGAAATAAACACAAGGGTCTGGATGGGGTCGAGAGAGGAGCTTCATCAGCACTTTCTGATTAAGGCCAGCTCTGGGGGCTTGCGCCTGAGGCCAACATGGGGTTTCCTGCCGTCTGTGGCCACCTGTAGATGTGGTGGAGTGGACACCAGCCCAGCCAGTTGCTAAGCTGATCAGGACCGCCCCACACATAGGTGAGCAGAGACCACCAAGGGAGAGTGGTGGGAGCTGGGCCTTTCCTGCCAAAGTGGACATCTGACTCTTCCTTCTACCAGACAGACCATTCTTCCCCCCATGGGAGGGATCCAGGAAGAGGGGAACCCTAGACAGGGGAAGGGACATTACTCCCCGGCGGCACCCTTCTCAGCCGGTCCCTGGGAAGGCAGTGGTTCCTCTCTCTCTGGGACAAGGCGGTACTTGGTCTGATATCCAGAATCCCCTTTCCCACCATTCTGGAACTGGAGTCCTCCTCTGCTCCAGCCTGTGTGATAGGGTCCTGGCATCCTTCTGGCTTTTCCTGCTGGTGGATGTACTGGGGTTGCGCCATCTGGACGGAGCTCCTGGAACATAATCCCTGCCCTTCTGGCTCTCAAGTAACTACTCACACCCACCGGCCCCCGCTGATGGAGCCTGTCACCCTGAATTGTTGCTTTGGCTCCAGCCATTCCCGGTTTGGAC
Source organism: Lipotes vexillifer (assembly GCF_000442215.2). Classification (NCBI taxonomy): domain Eukaryota; kingdom Metazoa; phylum Chordata; class Mammalia; order Artiodactyla; family Lipotidae; genus Lipotes; species Lipotes vexillifer. The sequence continues at coordinate 72,319 of NW_006776681.1, forward strand.
AGACTGTTGTGGCCCTCAATGCCTGCAGCCCCTGGGCTGCCTGGCCACCTCTTCTGGAGCCGGCATCCACAGCCAACGAGGGTCCCAGGCCCCATTCTCCCAGAACCTCAGGATCACTGGTTGCCCGTAATTGCCCTGTTCCTGTCCAACTAAGCATCCATGAAAGAGTCTGGCCAAGTTACGACATTTCTCTTCCTCTTTTGTTACTTCTTTGCCTTCTTTCCTTTCCTTTCAGTCCCGTATGCCTTCTGGGATCACCCACAGTCAGTGATGATGGGAGGGTGACGGAGAGGAGCATCCCCTGTGGGTGAGACGGTGCTTTTGTAGAAGGTGCAGAGGAGACCTTGCTTTGAGGAGATCATATTCTAAAAACACGCAGACCCCTTGTGACCCCGCAGAGAGAGATCCCTCCTGCTGAGTCCTGGCTCACTCTGCGCTGTCTATACCTCCACTGCACAGACAGGATCCTCCTGCTTTTTAGGGTCCTCTCGGACACTCTCGGACTCTGCACACTCTCCTGCTTCCTGACACAGTCACGGCAGCTGTGAGATGCAGACCTATACCCACCCCATGCTAAGCCTTCAATTCATGTGTGAAGTCGGCCAGCAGCCTCAGTTTTCTAGCATAGAAAGCTTGGGACTCAGGCTGCCTTTGACACCACCTCTCCCTGTTCTCACTTGGCTTTATCTATAGCCCAACGGTTCCCTCTAAACGGCCAAATGTCTGGGAGCACTTGCCCCTGAGCAGCAGCCATGGCATGTATTCCTTGTCACAACTGATAGGTGGAGGGACCAGCAGGACATCATTTGCAAAAGAGAGGGGATTCTAAGCCTTGACATTTTCCTGGCCGGCTCAGCAGCAGCATTATTGACTTCATGAATGAGTGGCCATTGCTGTTTGTCCGGGATGAGTAATAGTGAAGGTGGGAATGAGGGTATCCACTCTCTGGGCGGCTCCCGGTGGCAGCCAGAGGCCAAACGGGGAAAATAGACAGAATGAGGTAATGGATATGCAGTACTCTGTGAGCTGGAAATCAGTGTATACATCAAGGGTCATTGTAGCGAAGGGTATTCTGTATCTTTTCTTGTTTACCTCCTCTCTCTTGGCTTGGGAAAATGAATTTCTCTTCAGTGACTGTGAATGATCTAAAAGATTTCAGGTGCAGCCCCCTCGCTGAGTAGTGGGAGGGCAGGAAGTGAAGGCAAGGGTGGTGCCCAGCAGGGACTCTGGCGACATTCTGTCGATGAATAAATGGAGAAAAACAGAAAGTTGCTTCCTGAGAGACACAGAGGAGGGTTTGAAAGCCTTCAAATCCCAATTAAGGTAGTTGAGTTTAGAAATAAACAACCCCTAAAAGAAAAGTTTAAACCCTTGAGGTAGACCACACATGACCATCCCCGGCCAGCGCTGCCTGAGCCCCTCAAGGTGCCCAGTACATGCATGAAGTGCATCCCACAGCTCGTTTCATTAATCCTCCCAATCCCTCCAAAGATGAGGGTACTATTTTCTACTTTATCACTATGTTTCACTACTTACAATTATTTTAAAGATGAGAAAACTAAGCGTAGAGAGGCTCATTAGCTCACCCAAGGTGTAGCGGGTCGAGAGGGGCAGAGACCACGGTGGACTTGGGCCCGCCTCGAGCCCCAGGGACTGGCCTTCTGCTGCAGGGACTGCGGGGCCAGCAGAGTGTTATACTCAGCGCTCATCATGTAACCGAATGCAATTCGTGGGCCAGACTCACAGTGGGGCCAAACAAACCGAAGTGTTGGAGTGTGGAGCAGAGAAAGGTTTATTGCAGGACCAAGCAAGGAGACAGGTGGCTCATGCCCCCCAAGCCCCAAACTCCCTTAAGCATTTCAGGAAAGCACTTTTTTTTTTTTTTTTGTGGTACGCGGGCCTCTCACTGTTGTGGCCTCTCCCGTTGCGGAGCACAGGCTCCGGACACGCAGGCTCAGCCGCCATGGCTCACGGGCCCAGCCGCTCCGCGGCATGTGGGATCTTCCCGGACCGGGGCACGAACCCACGTCCCCCACATCGGCAGGCGGACTCTCAACCACTGTGCCACCAGGGAAGCCCAGGAAAGCATTTTTAAAGGCCAGGTGAGGGAGAGGTGTGGTTGGTTGTTGCAGACTTCTTGGGGTCAGATACCTTTGTTCTTGCAGCTGTCCAAATAGGTCAGGTCATGATGAATCTGTAAACCTCCAACAAGACAAATGTTATTCTCTGTTCTGCAACTTTTTATCTCTATATGAATGGAAGTGTTATACCTTTAAAGGCCAGAGCCTTCAGAATGGGCTATTCTGTATATTTCAGGCTGTAGGCAACATTCTTACATTCTTAACTGGAAGCAAAAGCAACAGAATACAAAGTTTAAAGTAAAAGTAACAGATCTAATATAGAGTTAGATTTGTTCTTCCCTATTACAGTTGCACCATCCCTGGACACAATGATCAGCTCTGGGCTGTGTATTTTCGGGGACTGTTAGATAAATAGAGTGAATTCATATGTCCACTGAGTGACTGCACAGGCATCTCGGGGTGTGCCACCTAGACCAGGTTTCTCAGCAGTGGCGTTTTGACACTTGGGGCTGCATTGTTCTTTGTTGGGGGGCCATCCTGCACACTGCAAGGTGTTTAGCGTCATACCTGGCTTCCACACACCGGATGCCACAGCATGCTTTCCCCCAGTTGTGACGACAAACAATATCTTCAGACATTGCTAAGTGTCCCCTGGGGGATGACCCCTCACTGTCACCCCTGTTTGAGAACCACTGACTTAGAGAAATGAAGGCTCAGGAGAACAAACTGCCGTTAAATATTTTTAAAAGTCTCAGGGTGTGTGATCTTGCTAAGGACCCTGAACAGTCACTTGGGCTCAGAAGAGCTGGATCTCCTGAACTCTGGGGCACAGAGTTAGCTAGAAAGAGGGGAAGACTTCCCTGGATGGATGAGGGGAAGGCCGACACCTCTGAGTCATTCGCTGAACATTTTATGAAAGGTTTAGGTTATCAGATAACCAGAAGTTTCAAGCAGTAGTCTTTCCTTTGTCTCTGGCTGTTTGGATGGGCTCACGTCAGTATTTTCTTACTGTTTTTATTCAACACACATTTACTTAGTGTGTACCGTCTGCCATTACACGAAATGGGATTATTTCTTTCCAGGCCCAGGGCCCAGTACACAATAGATGCTCACTTAGGGCTTGTTGAACATGATCTTGAATTGATTAAGGGGGACAATTGCCTGTGAAAATAACGTCATCTTGGAAGTGGCTCTGCTGTGGGTCTCAGGGCTGCTAAGGTATCGTTTTTCAGCGGGTGATGTGATATTCTGGCCATATACACACTTATGGATCTATAATGAAATGCGGACAGTGGATTTTTGTCTGCTGACTTATTGGTCTCCTTAAATGTCTAACTTCCTTCTGATGGCGCTCCTTGCTGTGGCAGGATTTAGTGAAAGAGATTCTGAGGAAAGCTTGCCAGCTTGGTCATAGGGATGCGGGCAGGGAGAGGAGGAAGGACAGTCGCTGTGAGGCCAGGAGGAGATGTCATGGGCAGAGGGGGACCTCGGTGACAGACACTCATGGGAGACGGCTCCGGAAGAGGCTTGAGAAGCGGCCAGAAGCCCAGGGACCAGAAGTAAAATCGTGTGAGCAGGCCCAGGCAAGGGACAAACCAGGAACATTTCTAATTGTATTGCCTTTTTTTATAAGGAAATGTTATATCTATCTATCTATATAGATAGATATTTAGCTATAAAAATTATGTATGATCATTGTAGGAAAAAAGAAGGAAAAGCATAGAAGAAAATAAGAATCCACTCTTATTTCAGCACCCCAGTGATAGCAGCTCTTCCCCTGCAACCTTTTTTGTACACATATGACTTCAAACTGTATTGTGAACCATTTCGCATGTCAGTAAAAGTTAAACATCCCTTCAGTGGCTGCAGAATAATTTATTTGGTATTTCATCACAGCTCATTTAACCTCGTGCTTGTTTCCTAATTTTTCTCAATTATAAATAATACTACAATTTGGAAAACTTCTGTGCTGAGAAAGGTCTGCATGAGGTCAGAGAGACATTGCCTCTAAATGGGATGTGCCCATAGGAATGGAGACAAGAGGGAAAGCAATGGCATCCAGCTTCCAAAAATTGCCCACACTCAGCGATGTCCTGAGAGCACTGCTCTGAGGCTGAGCTGTCTCCTGTGGGGGCCTCAGTGGGGCACAGAGGGCAGGGTTCCTGTTTGCTGCATGCAGCTGGGCTCCCGGGAGGTATGCAACAAAGGCCACGCTTCCCAGCTGCCATGGTGGAGATCTGTTACATCCCATCAACATGGGATGTGCAACATGGGGACTGAGTCGGAGTGCGGTAAATATTGAGTGCTGTCCCAGCACCATGCTGGAAAGGATGCCCTCACTGGCGGATAGGAGTGCTCTTGTGCCCTTGTAGTATTACAGGTGTAACAGTGTTACAGGTGTGTGGCATAACATAAAGCACATTTGTTTTTTGTCCTTGGTTCCGGGCACAGAGCTCCCCAAACCCTTAGAATTTCCTGATAAGAGTGTCTTTTGTGATTTGCAATGAGCTCCTTGGATCACACCTGAGCTTATGCTAATGAGGTGACTCTTGGCCCTAGGTATGGAGGGAGACCCTAGAGCAGGGGTCCCCAACCCCTGGGGCCGCGGACCAGTAACGGGTCCACGGCCTGATGGGAACCAGGCCACACAGTGAGAGGTGAATGGTGAGCGAGAAAATCTTCATCTGCCGCTCGCATGACGGCCTGCACCATTCCCCTCCACCCCCTGCCACCACCGGTCTGTACAAAAACTGTCTTCCACGAAACTGGTCCCTGGCACCAAAAATGTTGGGGACTGCTGCCCTAGAAAGCCTCTGGATGGGGGCTGGACACCATGAGAACCAACTCCATGATTAGAGAGCTAGAACTATCAGCCTTACCCCCCGGGATTCCTGGGAGAGGGGCTGGAGGTTGAGTTCAGTCACTTGGAGAATGATTTACTCAATCGTGCCCATATAATAAAACTTTAATAAAAACACTGAAACAATGAGGCTAAGAGAGCTTCCTGGTTGGTTAAGACATCGATGTTCTAGGAGGGTGGCACGCCGATCCCAGAAGGAGAGGACATGGAAATCTGTGCCTGCCACTCCCCATACTTGCCTATGTATCTTCCATTTGGCTGTTTCTGAGTTGTAACCTTTTTTTTTTTTTTTTTTTTTTTTGCGGTACGCGGGCCTCTCACTGTTGTGGCCTCTCCCGTTGCAGGGCACAGGCTCCGGACGCGCAGGCTCAGTGGCCATGGCTCACGGGCCCAGCTGCTCCGCAGCACGTGGGATCCTCCCGGACCGGGGCACAAACCCATGTCCCCTGCATGGGCAGGCGGACGCTCAACCACTGCGCCACCAGGGAAGCCCTCTGAGTTGTAACCTTTAAATAAAACCATGATGGTAGCACTTTCCTGAGTTCTAGGAGTCATTCTAGTGAATTATCAAAACTGCAGGGGGGTCATGGGAATCCCTCAAATTTACAGCCCATTGGGCAGATGTGCGTATGGCCCCTGAGACTTGCAACTCATGTCTGACGTGGGGGCAGTCTTGTGAGACTGGACCTTTGACTGTGGAGTCAGTGCTGATTCCAGGTGGATGGTGTCAGAATTGAATTGAATTGTTGGACACGCAGCTGGAGTCTGAGAATTTGTTGTTCTCAGCACTACACAGGTCATCCAGCCTCTCACTTAAGATCATCCCACTTGCTTTGCTCTGATTCTGTTCTCTCCAACCAAACTTTTGAGAGTAATCTGGTTTCCCAAATAGACTTTTCCATGATGGATTGATCACATTGACTGATCAACGCATGTCTGACAATTAAATAAATTGGACGGTGGTTTCTCAGTCTCTGATGAATTTTGCTAGAGTGTAGTAATGCTAGCATGTAGGGTGACCATATCCCAGTTTTCCTGGAACTTTCCTGGTTTTAAAATGGAAAGAACTCTGCCTCAGGAACCCCCTCAGCCCTGAGAAAACTGAGACTCCTGGTCACCCTACCACCAGGACAAGAGCCTCCTGACAACCCATGTTAAGCACCAGATTCTGGGACAATGGCCCAGTCCGACTGACACATGTTCATTCCCTCCACACAAGAAGCCACAGGCTGTGGGCACTTGGGTGGGCTCACCCAAGTGGGTCACTATTTTAACCAAAGCACATTTGAATGATAAATGTCTAGAAAGCAGATCCAAGGCCCAAAGGCTGTCATTACAACCTTGTATACAAGGAAGACGTTGCTAAAAGCAGAGGAGTTCAGCTATGAAACTGGTCCAGGTCTGAGGAGTGGGTTTCGTAACAGTGTTCCCAGCACTGGCCATTGCTGCGGACCTCAGAAAGAACACCTAGAGCAGTGTGTAGTGAGCATAACAGGATGGGGACTTGTTACAGGGCAGATTCCTGGGCGCTATTTCCCTGTATTCTGATTTAATATTTCCAGGGGTTAAGTCATGGATTCTGCTTTTTTTTTTTTTTTCTTGCAGTACGCAGGCCTCTCACTGTTGTGGCCTGTCCCGTTGCGGAGCACAGGCTCCGGACACGCAGGCTCAGCAGCCATGGCTCACGGGCCCAGCCGCTCCACGGCATGTGGGATCCTCCCGGACAGGGGCACGAACCCGTGTCCCCTGCATTGGCAGGCGGACTCTCAACCAATGCGCCACCAGGGAAGCCCGGATTCTGCATTTTTAATAAGATCCTTCACTAACAGTGATTGTACACAGTTTGAGAACCACGACCTCAAGCAAGTGAGAAAATGAGATGTTTCCATACACTCCCCGTCTCCATGTCCACGCAGTAACCATCTACATGATCTATAAGGAGGCAGGAGAGTAGCTATTAAGCCAAGTGCAGCATGCTTTTGGGGGCTGTATCTGTTTGCAAGTGGCACAAAGCCTTCTATCTGTTGGTTCTGCATTTAGAATGACTCTGCAGGGCCCTAGCTGTCCCTGGACGGCTAGGCAGGAGATCGCTGGAAGCAGGTGAGGGCGGAATCACAGCGAGCCCAGATCACATTGCCGTTGGGGCTTCATGTGTGAGGTTCGTTTTCCTCTTCAAATCTCCTTGAATTCCTCCCATATACTTCAGGCTCTGCCTCTGCTCCACCAGCTCCCCGAAGCAGGTGCCAAGCGGCTCGCCGGGGGTAGCCTATTATCAGAGCAAAACAAATACCTTCTACCTGCAACCTGGCTGCTTCCATGCGTGTCACAAGTTTATGAGGCCGATGGGGCTTCAGAGGGACACACTTGAGTGCCTCTCCTCACCTACTTAGCCTGTGCGCTACAAATCAAATGACTTGTTTTCTCCCAAGTGCCTTTAAGATTGCTAATTGGCCACCCTTCTGGCGGGGGAGCAGTTGGGACTAATTTTCTCCATTTTATTAAAGAGGACAGCACAGCACCCCTGCCCTGAAGAAATGAGAATACCCCAGGTTTCCATCAGCAGTTGGGGTCAAACCAGGAGTCCTTTGTCTGAGGATGAGGTGCTCAGAGTGACTCCAGTGTGAGTTTACGGCGCAGGTGGGCCTGCCCTTATTCTCCTTGCTCCCTCCCCACTAGAGAGGAGCTGGGCTGGGCTTTGTGTCTCCACCTCTGCTGTGTGTTACCATTCTCTCCAGATCTCCCAGGCTCTCTGTGTCACTCCCTGGGTCCCAGCTTCATACCCACTCCCCGGCAGAGTGACGAGTGGTACATTTTCGTGTGTTTGTTTACAAATAGAAACACAGCAACGATTCCTGGAAAGAGCCCATCGATGCCTGATGGTGTCTAGCTCTTGGCTTTTTGGATTGGACGATGCTTTGTGCCTTGAATTCATAGTTGGCCTCCCTTGTTTCATTCTTCAGGGACCATGTCCAGTCTGCTCAGCCTGTCAGTGAGGGGGTCCATCTGAGAGTCTGATCACTCCCTGGTGCCCCAGCTGCAGTCAGGAAGACGAGCAAATTAAGGAAGTGGGAACTGGGGGTAAAGGGACTACATGACTCAAAATACAGACGAAAATGCCAAAAGTGGAGAGAAAAAAGTAGAAACTAACTAGAGATAAGAGACCCAAGTGAGAACAAGAGCAAAGAATCCCAAGTTAAGCTTTCCTTCTTGTACCCTAAAGGTAGGAAACACATTATCCAGACAGCCCTCACTTTGCATGGTCCCAGCATGCACGAGTCTCATCAGTTCATAGAGTTTAGTTAAATAATACTAGTCCCTCAATAACATGCTACAACCTGCAGTTACCACCATCTGTTAATTACAAGAAATTGTATAAAGCAGCCCTCCACAACTAACTACTAAGTAATAACAGACGCACATCATGACCAGTGACCAATCATGCCTTGTCTTTCAAGTCTGGGGGACCGACTAGTCACCTGGTGTTTCCCATCCTTCAGCTTATACAGCGTCAGCAAAGGTGTCACTGTGCTGCCTCCTTGCCTCCCAGTGATTAACCTAGGTGCCTTTTTACAAAAGTGGATGATTGAAGGAGGGGATTGGCCAAGAAAGATGAAATGCAGCAAAGAAACAAAAAGCGATAATGCTGGAAATGAAGCCGTTATGACTAGAAGGTGTGAAAATGGTGATGACAAAGCAGCAGTAGAAGAGACCTAGGTCTATGGTATAAACCATGTGGGAAAAGGCCAATGAATACAAATGATCTCATGGAGAGAGCAGTGAGTGGTGGCTTGAAGCAGGATCTCAGTTCCATGCCCAGGAATTGGAGCTGAGTAGCCTGGATGAAAACCAGGGATCCTAGCCTTCAGTCCATCAGGGGCTAGAGGCTAGAAACAAAGCTCCCCTGGCTCTTGCCCCATGTGAAAGCAAGAATGCTTCAAAGAGGCAAAAACTGTAAAATCAGGTACAAAGTTTATAATTAGAGACACAGCGCAACATGTGGAAGAGCACACAGAGAAATAGTTTGTTTATTTAAGACAGAAGCAAGGCAGAAATACACGCCTGGAGAGAAAGGGTGTGGGCGTCCTCCCTAATGAGGAGAGTGCAGTAAAGAGACAGTTAAATCATTTATATAGGGCAGTTCTTCTGGGTCTTTCTTTACCTTTGGCCAATTATCTCACTTCTTTTTCCACACCTGACCTGCCCTAGGACCCTCCCCAGTATGTGTGTGCATCACTTTGTCAAGATGGATTCCAGTGCAGAGGCCTATGGGAACGTTGACAACACCCCTTATGGGGTGGTACCCATCCCTTTTGACCCCCGAGGAGCCTTTCTGCATGTGTTGTTGGGGAGGTCTCCTTGACCTTAAGAATGAGAAGTATGTGGTCTCTTTATCTTTTATCCAAGCAGGACTCAGCTCCTCCTTGATCTTGCCATTATCTTTATCTTGGAGTACCTGTCCACAGGGGACAGGCTCCAGCTGCACGGCTTGCGGCCCTTCTATCTCCTACCTCACAAAGAACGGAGAGTGACACTAGCAAAAAACTTGATGTTAAAGGAACTCTCAGAGGTAGTTTGTGACATTGAAAGCATAAAGGATAAAAGATCGGAAGCTGTCCCTGGTGGCGCAGTGGTTGAGAGTCCGCTTGCCGTTGCAGGGGACGTGGGTTCGTGCCCCGGGCCGGGAAGATCCCACATGCCACAGAGGGGCGAGGCCCGTGAACCATGGCCGCTGAGCCTGCGCGTCCGGAGCCTGTGCTCTGCCAACGGGAGAGGCCACAACAGTGAGAGGCCCGTGTACCGCAAAAAAAAAAAAAAAAAAAAAAAAAACACAAAAAAAGATCGGAAGCTGATCCAAACTTAGAAAGGACCATGACACTTTGCCAAGACACAGAAAAGATGCTCATTCAGTGTAGTAAGTTATATGACAAGAAGACGGCCAATGTTCCAACTCCTCTTACTAAGGTTTTTACAAAGAGATGCAACGCCCTGTCAATGTTTCTAATGTTTTAAATTACAGTGTGCTAAATAATATTTGTTCACTAGTTTTCCATTTCCCTATATATTTATAACCACCAACATAAGAGCTTTTAATGTTTGGATGAAATTTATAAAAAGTTGCTTAACGATCATAATTTTCTCAATGATTGTTAAGCTCATTTGCACGGTTTCAGCTGCCATTGTCACTTTTCCAGTCCAGCCTTAACGCTGCAAAGCAGGAACTGCTGAATATACTGAGATCACAGGTTATGGATGACATAGGTAAAGCAAAGCTAATCATCACAATTGTAATTGTTTGTAAATTCTAAGTAATATGATCCTGTTTTTTGTAGGAAAAAAAGATCTCTGTGTGTGTGTGTGTGTGTGTGTGTGTGTGTGTGTGTGTGTGTGTGTGTGTGTGTTTGGGAAGTGGGCCTGTGGACTCCCCATTTGTGGAGTGGGGAAATTGTTACCGACCAGTGTTCTTAGCCTCCGTAATCAATAGACGTTGATAAGATGGCAGACAAGAAATTCAAGCAAGGCTTGACTGGGGCCTCTGCTGCAGCAGGGCGGAGCCAGAACAAGTAACAAGTCCCCTTGCTTGCTTGCTCACTAAGGAGGGGTTGAGCTGAGGGTACGGGTGTGTCCAGGGATCGGGCAGACAGGTGCGTAGGTGATCTGCCCATCCCTCTGGTGGTGTTGAGTGCAGGTGGCATGCGTAGTGCCCTACTTTTTCTCCCAACACTCTGTTTCTGCTCCTAGCTCTTAGAAGTGGCAGTTGGGTTTTTAGTCTTTTTGTATCTTATTGTCCATAATTTGCCCCAACTGCAGATGCATGCAGTTATGTTTAGTCCCTTATAGTTTCTTTGTAGTCTGTCGCTTGAGGAGATATTTGTCCAGGTTCAAGCACTGCAGCAAAGGGTCCCAGGTCCCAGGTCCCAGCTTGTCTCCAAATTACCATGAACCCCTTAATCCTCTCCTGAGACTTCTGCTCATTCCTGGGGTACAAACTGGTCCAGGGTCTTACATCCTTCGAGTCTTCTTTGCTTCTGGGGCTCCATCTCTGTTTGCTCCTGGGGCCTAGCCTCTGTTTACTGACATGCACCTGGCCCCTTCTTTCACTTCGCACCATGGAAGTCACCCACACTAGGCTTTTTTGAATTCAACAAGCTTTACTGAGGACCTGGGGGTCATGAAGAAGCCACGGTGCGCAGCCGTGTGCCATTTTGCCCTTCTCTTGCGCTGTTTCTCCTTCCCTCCCCCCTCCCCCCTCTGGGAGCAGTGCCTTCCCTGCCCTAAGATATGTTTACGTAAAGCAGCCTCTCCCTTGGCTCTCAGGGGTGGGATGGGATGGGACTGTCCCAACTTTTACCTACTTCAAGTTTCCATGCAAGTATCTTACCTACCAAAGCCAGTTATCTTCCTAAGCGTAATTCTGGGGCTAGCTGGTTAATGAAGTTTAATATACGTCCGTGTATATAGTACACACAAGAAAGAAGAGAATTTTATACATGAAAATACCCTTCAACGGATACCTCTGGGTGGTGAGGAGGACAGAGGACTCTTATTTTCTTCCTTTTGCTTTTCTACAGTGTACGTATTTTATAAAATGTGTACAATGTACTTATATTCAATTTTAATAAGAAAAAAATTATCCAAACAGGATGTGAGCAAAGTCCTGACAAAGGCAAGGACATGAGGGGCTCAGAAGGGGAGGGTCTGTGCTTGGCAGGGGCAGAGAGCCACAGGCAAGTTCGGGGAGCCTGGGGTGGGGCTGGGGGTGCAGAAAGACATGGGGAGGGGGAAGGACACAATGGAACGAAGAAATGGAAAAAGAATCAGCTCACACTTTAAGGTAACAGAATTTGGCTCCATTGTGTTCCAGCCTTAGGAAGTTGACTGATAATTATAAGGATAATTATAACAATTTTAGGTTCATCTGCACACTGTTGTTTCATTATCCTCCGAATATTGTGCTTGTTCCCAACATCCTGCTACTGCAAAAGAGGAAATCGAATAGATGCATCCTGAATTTCAGCTCTATTTTGTACTTGGCCCTGACACAATTCCATCTTCAAAGTGCCTGCATACTTTAAAATGAGAATTTCACTGCCCGACCCCGCTACAGTCCATCCAATCTTGTGGTAGCTTAAAAAAGAATCATTCTGTTGGGACCAAAACGATCAATGTGTGTTCCCGCCTACCCTTGTGCTCCACAGCCCCCACACCCCATCTCACTCTTGGTCTTTTCTTTACCTTGCAACTGAGGCCAGCGATACCTGAGACTTGGGGGCTGTTGTCACTAGTGTGTGGTTTTGTGGTTTATTTTATTTTTTACTATTAATGAATACCATGCATTTATTAATAAAAAGTGCATAGTACAAGCCAGTACAAGCCCTTTATCCCAATCCAAGTACTCAGTAAATGATTATAATAAACGCTGGATGGCACAGACATGATTGGCTTGGCGTGATTTAAAGTTTTAACAATGGTAATTTTGTTTTTCTTGGGAATTTTGATTCCAGCAGCTGGGCCCTGGAAATGGCAGGGATTCGTTTGATGGGAAGGGGCCGGCAACGGAATGATGGTGATGGTGGAGGACAGTTGCACCCCTCCAGACCCACAGTCACTTAAGGGTTAATGGGCAGAGTGGGCAGTGAGCAACGCGGCCATGAGTAGGGGTGACAGGAAAGAGCTGGCGGTGATCCCCTGGGACTCTTTGGGGCTGTGCTCACAGCCACCTCACCATTGTTTCACTCAAGTCCTTCCCATTCAAAATAATAGACAAAACCCGACAAACCCTTCCTTCCTTGGCATCCTTTTTACTTTCCTCATTAAATTTCTTGGAAGAGAGATCCACACTCAACCGACTCTTACTCTCCTACCGTCTGTTCCTCAAACCATCGCAGCCTGGATGTGACCCCTCCACCCGCCGTGCTCTCCTGAAGTCGGGGCTGGGTCCTGTTTTCCAGTCTCCGTCCCACTCAGCTCATCGCAGTAACTGACATTGCTTTACATTCTCGCCCAAACCTTCCTTCCAGCTCTCGCTGCCTCTTGATTAATGGCTCTGACAGCCCCTGGCTGCCTGACCTAGAAACTTTGGTGATACCCTCAACTCCTTCTTTGCCAACCGTGGAAATATCTACAGATGCCACCCTCTTTTATCCATCTGTGGTGCTAATTCCTTGGTTGAAGCTCACACACCCTTCATCTGAACTCTGATTTCTAAGGTCATTGCATTGTGGTCGGAAACTGCAGTTTGGTTGATGATTCTTTGAAGTTTGTTCATGATGTTTCATGCTGTATGTTTCATGATGTATGTGACAAGTTTTTACGGATGTACCATATATACATGGGAAAGAGGGTATATTCTTGAGTTTGGGGGTGCCATGTTTCCTAGTCTGCAGCAGATCAAGCTTGTTCAAATATTCCAAATTCTTATTGATGTTCTGTCTACTGAGAGAGGTATGTTAAAATATCCCATTATGGACTTCCCTGGTGGCACAGTGGTTAAGAATCTGCCTGCCAATGCAAGGGACATGAGTTCAATCCCTGGTCCAGGAAGGTTCCACACGCTGTGGAGCAAATAAGCCTGTGTGCCCCAACTACTGAGCCCGCTTGCTGCAACTACTGAAGCCCGCACGCCTAGAGCCCGTGCTCCGCAACAAGAGAAGCCACAGCAATGAGAAGGCCGCACACCACCGCAACTAGAGAAAACCTGTGTGCAGCAACAAAGACCCAAAGCAGCCAAAAAACAAATTAAAAAAAAAAAAGTCCCATTATGATGGTATATTTGTTGACTTACTTTTGTGGTTCTGTCAATTTTTACTCTATGCATTTTGAAGCTATGTTTTGAAGGGCATACAAGCCTGGAAGTGTCAAATCTTCTAGTGAACTATGCCTTCCATTTCTTTATCTTTGATGATACTTTTTGCCTTTAAGTCCGGTATAACGTCATTATGCCAGTCTTGCCTTCTCCTCAACAGACCCCTGTGTTTTGCTATAATAATAGTGTTTTCCCTAAACTGTGGCGGGCAGAAATCTAGGCTCCAGAAGATGTGGCCAGTGGCTCCTGGCTCCTTGGGAGTGTGTGCCCCATCCTAGAAGCAGAGCTTGTGGGAAGAAGCAGGCCTGGGAGTTAGGGGGCCCGGAGTCTGGCCCTGGCTCTGCCACACACGCCACGGGCATTGCCCGGGCAGCCGGTCCGTCTCCGTGTCTGGCCTTCTGTCTGCTCTTCCATAAAACAGGAGGGTCAGGACTTCCCTGGTGGCACAGTGGTTAAGAACCCACCTGCCAGTGCAAGGGACATGGGTTCGGGCCCTGGTCCGGGAAGATCCCACATGTGGCGGAGCAGCTAAGCCCGTGCGCCACAACTACTGAGCCTGCGCTCTAGAGCCCACGAGCCACAACTACTGAGCCCATGTGCCGTAACTACTGAAGCCCGCACGCCTAGGGCCCATGCTCCACAACAAGAGAAACCACCGCAATGAGAAGCCCGTGCACCGGAAAGAAGAGTAGCCCCCGCTAGCCGCAACTAGAGAAAGCCCGCACTTAGCAGCGAAGACGCAACATGGCCAAAAATAAATAAATAAATAAATTTATTTTAAAAACAGGAGGGTCAAACAAGGGGTTCCCCTCCCCCCGGTTGTCTGCAGCTTGAGCGTCAGGGCCCCACCACTCTACGCAGCACTTGGCTGCATTCTTTTAATTTGGGGAAAATCTTCCATCAGGATCAAACATTTTCTGTTTGTTTTTAGCCCAGTAATGGCGTTTTTAGTGGAGTCTGTGGAAAATGGCTTTAGTTACTTGTAAATGGTGATTGGGAAAAATAATATTCTCTTACTATTTTTAAAGCCTCAGTTCTGGCAAACCCCACATCAGTGTCACATCACGTATGAGCACGCGTCTGCTTGAGATCTAAAGTGATGGGCCCAAATCCCCTTCCTCCAAAAAGCATCCAGCAAATGACTCATGTTCACCAGCCTCTGGCCCTTTGGGAACCAGGAGTGAGAACCAAGCGTCTGCCCTGGAGGCACAGAGTGGAGAAGACTTGCCAGGGCTTGAATGGGGCTGGTCTTGGAGCCCCTGGCAGGCGTGAGCGGCTCCTGAGTCCTGCCTGATACCCGTTCTCTAAGCGCAGGAATGGAAGCCGTGTCACTGAAGTGCTCTTGATATAATGAGTTCATGTATGTGGGAGCCCTTGCAAATTGCTTAGTGCTTTATAAACGTTAAGCTCCAATATCAGCAGACCTCTATGAAGAAGCTGAGGCATCTGTGTTGCGGTCTTGATAACCTGTAAAAAAAGCTTCCTTCCCCCAGCATCCACTTCTGTTTGTTCTGTTTGCATTCGCATGCAAATTAGACTTTTCCTCTTCAAAGGAGTCAGTTTAACCAGGGCATTAAGTATAATTAAGTAGACATGCATTAAAATCATGCTGGCAGAAAAACAAAAAAGCGGGCCACCTGGTAGGATGTACTGCCACTCAGAGGATGCAGGACCACTTTTACGGCTGAAGCGGGACCGTGGTGTGGTCCAGTTGCAGGGATCCTGGATCGTGAGCGTCCAGAGAAAAGTGGCTTCCTTGCCCTGAGGCGTCGCCTTGTCTAAGATATTTAGTTGAAATCAGGGTTTCGCATATTTGATCAGAAGATGTGAACAAATGGGATGATGTGGCCTTCTCGTGTAGCCACCACCAGCTTCCTCTAAACGATTGTCGCCAGGTGTCGCCCTGGCCGGACGGAGCCGTTGATCATGGCGAATGAAGCTGCAGGTGGTTAAGTATATAACTGTGAGCCATTAAAAATGAAATTCCATAGAAAGTACAAGATAAAGCCGGGTATCCGGCAGAAGTCCTGGCAAAAGAAGACCGTTTCTAAATAGTCTTTCGTTCACTTTTGGTTCACATCTGGCCCTTGTGTGCCAATCGCTGAGTGTTAAGTTTCTACGTGATCTTGAGCTCACGCGGTCTTTACCGGTATGGGTTTCTGACTGAGTACGCTGGGTTGTGTGCCCTTGGTTATAATGGGGGTCTGGGGTCCTCAGGAAAGGGGAGCAGTAGGGCACAGAAGAGGGGTGGAGAAACCTCTGGACACAGGTGCCCTTGCCCAGAGTAGTGGGACAGAGTGAGGCTGGGGGGTCAGAGGGCAAGGCTAATCCATCAACAGCGGTCCAGGCAAGCTTGGTGCCAAGGTGCCCTGCAGTGGGTGGTATGTGGCAATGTGGGGCCACTGTCCTTCCTCCCCCTCAGGCTGTCTCGAGCTGTAGTGGCCACGTGGAGCTCAGGAAAGTGAATAAGATTGGCCCTGTGGGGTACTGAGCATGCCACCAAAGGTGTCCCAAAGGCAATGCCTAGTGGCACAGCTGGAAGGATGTGTCAATAGACAAGGTCAGCAGAGGGAATGTCTGGGCTTAGCGACAAAGGCCAGGGTGGAAGCAACAGAACGGGAGTGAGAGAACCCAGGGGGTTGGAACAAATGTTAGGGCCCTGGAGAGACTCCTTGTGGTCTGGAGCAAAGCCACAGGACCGAAGTTTCCAGAGAGCCTGCAGCATTGGGCTTGGGTGGAGAGGAAGCCATTAGGGACATTGAGCTGCTTTGGACAGCTCCAGGGGGTGCAGACCATGAGTCACTGCAGGGTGGGTCCAGAGCCCTCGGATTCCCAGCAACCTTCACGTCAGAGCCTGGGGACCTGGGACGCAGGAGCTGGCCTCCTGCAGGGGGGCTCCAAGGGCTGAGCAGGGCACCCAGCCCCAGCCCTGACCATGAATGGCGATTGGAGTGATGGGCAGATCAACAAGCAAATGAGGATTATCAATACAGTGAAATATTACTCAGCAGTGAAAAGGAACAGCTCTGACACTTGCAACAACGCAGATGAGTCTCAGGATGACCAGCCTGAGTGAGAGAAGTGAGAGGACACACTGTGTTATTCCACTTAGGTAAAATTCTAGAAAATTCAAATGCAACTTTAGAGACAGAAGCAGGTTAGTGGTTGCCTGAGGTGAGGGGTGGAGAGGGGCTGGACAGTGACGGGGCAGGAGGGAATGTTCCGGAGTGAGACGGTGCAGTCTGTGTCTTTGCTAAGACAGTGGTGTCAAAGCTCATTAAATTATACACTTTAAATGAACACAGCTTTCTGTACATGGATTACATCTTTAAAGAGTTGACTAATTTTTTTAAGTTTAAAAATGTTGCCAAATGTCCTAATTAATGCCAGTGGACACTCATTGCCTCCATCAAGCCTAAACCCAGAGTTGTACCCAGACCAAGAACACTGGTCTGACAATAACCACCGTAGATCTGACCACACCTTGCGCAGCACCCGGCCTGCCATGTGACTGCAGTCAGTCCGTGTGACAGCCCTCGGAGGTGGTATCCGACACTCTCCTCTTGCAACCCTGTCTACCCTCTGCCCTGGCATCCCTGATATAGCTCACGTCCAGCTTTGTGGCCGGAGCCCCTTGGACCAGGGTGCATCCAGCTGTAGGGCTCAGGCATGTGCCCCGGGGCAGCCTGGTACAGCCCGGTCTCTGCAGGGCACTGAGAAGGGTGTGGGTGACGTGGGCAAGAGCGGATGCTGAGCGGACTGAGCTTCCTTCTCTGAGCCGGCAGCTGCCTCGACAAAGGGGTCCCAGAGGTGCTGAAAGATGGGGAAGCACGACCGTGGCATGTGTGGGCTCCCTGGACAGTCCTCACCTTACAGGATGCTCTCTGGCCCATTTTCAATGGAAAAGCATATTTAAAGTGGCCGCCATCCCACAGACACTCATTAAACACTAGCATAAGACAATTGAAAAAGACAGAGATCAAGAACCAGGCAGCTGAGGTTTAGACGCAGAGTGCCGGGGAACTAAAAATGATTCTCCAAGAAGCCTGGGCTAGCAAGAATGGATGTAACTTAGTATTAAAAGTGGTGTTTATCTTGATGTGAAAGCAAAAACGGTTCTAATTGTCCCATTAAAGGATTGCCCCATTTGGTCAAAGGAAGAAACATCTTCCTGTCATTCATTCTACTGGGGATGCGTTGTTAAGACTCCTTTTAAGTGACCGAATAACATAATGGACAAAGTGGTGTCACAAAGGATCCAGACACTGTCATACGGCCACTTACAGCAAACCTTGATAAAAGGTTAAGCTTCTTTTCTTAGAAGGTCATGCGCACAAATTGAAAGATAAGCCTGTGCCCCGTGCCCCCTCCAACCCTGAGGGCCTCTGCTGGGCTCCAGCTGGAGTTTTCTCCTAGAGTCGGATTTTTCTTCAGAGACCATGCAGCTCCTGTCTCCCGGGAGGCTGACTCCGGCAAAAGCAATCGGATGGGCTGCCCCTCATCCTTCCCTGGAGAGGGGGTCTCCTCGCTTAGCTGAACCAAGGTCTGGCTGCCCTGGCTCATCCGTGGTGGCTGGGCAAGGGGCGCTTTTATTGGGCCTATTAGCTCTGAGCCCAGGGAGCAGAACACAGCTGTCACATCATGGGGACCCCCTGGCACAGAGGCTCCTCCCACTCAGAGGCCAGCCCAGTGGGCCCTTGGTCCCCAGACTTACTTGTTATCCTCTCACTGCGATTGTCAGTGATTATTACCTGGAGGAGCTGTAATAAATACAAAGGTAGCACTGGGGCCCCATTCCTAGGGATTCCGACTTAATTGGTCCGAGGGGGAGAACCAGTACCAGGAAATTTCAGTGCACAGCCAGGGCCGAAGGCCTAACCGCCTCCTCCATCCCGCTACGAGGCTGATGGTCCTTAACACAAGTAAGAGTAGGACACTGGGGAAGAAATGCTGTAAAGTCACAACCAATTTCTTCTCCTCGTCCCAGAAAAGGGAATAAACTCTGTTGGTGTTCACAAGTCATTTTCTTCTCGAAAAGGAAAAAGCACAATATTATATTTACAACATCAATCTATCCATCCAGTCATTCACCCACCCACCCATCCACCCATCCACCCACCCGTCCATCTATTCATCTATCCACCCACCCCCCCACCCATCCACCCACCCACCCATCCATCCACCCATCCACCCATCCATCCATCCACGCATCCATCCACCTATCCATCCATCCATCCATCCATCCATCCATCCATCCATCCACGCATCCATCCACCTATCCGCAACTGGAGTATACGGACACTGCCATCAAGGTAACAGCTTCAGCCAGCTTCAGCCTCTCTGTTCAAGTTTCAAAAATTGGTCCAGCTGAGGTCAGTTGTCTACCCCTAGGAGGTGGCCATAGGTCAGGGTTAAGTTGCAAGGACATTGCACAGCATTACTTCAGGTCCATCTCTGTGGTTGGGCTATTCTCAAAGAAGGGCAGTTGTCGTGAGCTGGGAATTCACCTGATGGGTATTTGCTACAAGAGGTATTACATTGATCCTACACAAATGATTCTCTCCAGTTTAAATGCAAAGCCTGAGGGCCGGCTGGATCCTGGGCGCCTTGCCCCCTCAGTGATGACAGCTGGGCAAGGTCTGGGGACCTGGCCCTGAGGGCAACGCCAGCTGAGATCTGACTCTTTAGCCCGGCCTGGGCGCTGGCGGGAGGACCCAGACTGGGTGCTGGACAGGGTGCTGGACTGCTGGGCAGGGTAACTAGCTGGTGCAGGGACCCCCCCTCCTCTCAGCCAGGGCCTGGACCTCGGAGGGCGAAAGTTGAGCCTTGGGACCTTGCCCTCTCTTGTCAGGACAGAGAATAACATTTGTTTTGGTGAAGGTTTACAGGAGCGTCATGACCTGACGTGACCCAACCTCAGGAACAAAGGATCTGACACCAAAACGTTTGCGACAGCTAACCACGCGCCTCCCTCACCTTTCCTATAAAAAGGCTTTGCTGAAAGCGTTCTGGGAGTTCGGGGTTTCTAAAGCATGGGCCGCCTGTCTCCTTGCATGGCCCTGCAGTAAACCTTCATCTGCTCCAAACTCTGACGTTTTGGTATTGTTTGGCCTCACTGTGCGTCGGGCACACAGACTTGTGTTTGATAACATTATCTCCCCATATGAGTGTGAGCTCCCCAGAAGGATGTCTGTCCAGAGTGGGGAGCCATGTTTCACTCCTTAAAGGGAGGGGCTGGACCATGTTTGACACTTATTTTATCCTGTGGTCTGTAGCACTTCACAAAGGGTACTGCCTGCCTGCATCAGACACTCAGTAATGTTTTGTGGATATTGGGGGAGAATGTGGTTAATGCCTGAAAACAAAGACCAAAAAGGTGTTTTTTTTATGTGACCATCGTGTGACCAATGGTGACCCAGAGAAGCTAGCAAAAACATAATGTTTTATCCATGGGGTACATATTCTGAATTTTTTTTCCACTAGTGGTGGTGGATTTGTGCTGATTTCAGAATTCCCTTTCAGTCACTCTTGTGACCCGTGGTAAACTTCTCGACTGGCCAGGATGAATGATGGGAAGCCCCTTGTCTTCAAACCTCTGAGCAGGGACGTGCTAGGGACCTGCAGCAGCAGTGGGGAAAAGGGTGTCATGCTCAGCACAGCCCTTGGGGGGCCCCGTCCTGCTCCCCTCTGGCTCAGGGGACACAGCGAGCTCCTGTAGCAGCTGGGGAGGGTGGAGAGTGATGACAGCTGGGTGAGGAGACTCAGCCTGTGACATGAGTCCCAAGAGAGCCAGCAGCCTCCAGGCCCTCAGCAAGGACCACAGTGAAGGCCTCTTTGCCGAGCTTGGTCTGGCCCCTTCACAGACCCCAGTGGCCTGGGAGCTGTCACCCCTGCTGCCTTGGCAGATGACCAGGCCCCTTCTCATACTACAGCAGCTGGCTGTAGCCCCTGCCATCCTGTGCCAGCCCAGATCTTGAACTCTGGCACTGTACGAAAGACTGAATTCTGCAGAAGATGGTTTCAGGTGTCAACGTGAGGAAGAAACGTTGTGGATCCTCTATGTCCTATTCTTTCATCTTTCTTCCCTCATAAATCTGCAGTTTGTCTGAGAGCATCAGAATATCTAATGTTTTAGGAAATAGTAGCATTGGAGTACACACTACTTCAGGGCAGGATTCTGTCTTATTCTTTGTGTCTGGAACACAGTAGGTTGACAATAAATATTTGCTGAATGACTGTAGCATATTATGTTGTGATCTCTTTGATGGGCAGGCCCCTCAAAGACATACCTGTGTTGTGATACAGAATAGATAGTCAATAGCTGTTTGAATGGGTTCTAGGTACTTTCTCCATAAGCATCTTAGCTGTAGACATCTTTGCTGCAAGCATTTTTTGCTGCAGAACTAACTGGCAGTTTTGCTGTGAAAGATTAAATAACTGGTTGACAATTTTTGGTTTGACAGTTTGGTTTTAACTGGTTGAAATGCGTTAGCATTTCTTCCACTTAGTGACATTATTGATGGCTTTTCTGAGCTGACAGATGACAGTGATTTGCCCCAAGAGTAGGTTTTTTAGTTTGAAACACACTGCATTGGAGGAGGAAGAGACTGAGGACCTCAAAGGTGCAGAGTTGAACCCACGTTTCCCATAGAACTTTGGAGCATCTATCAATGGACATGTGCTAACATGCTAAGAACACACAACAGAGTAGAGGCTTTCACAAGGCAACACAGAGCTCAGTTACAAATACGCATGCTAGTGTTTGGAAACTGATTCCTCTCAATGAAGGAAGAAATTTTAGTGAAAATTTGTCTGATGCTGAACAAGGAAATGAATCAACAGCAAGAATAAAATATATAACGCAATGAATGAAAGACTTGGAAGACGAGTTTTCAGGTACAACCTACAAAGTAAAATCAGTTATTTGGGCAGTATCGCCATGAATCTACACTTCTCATGTTTTATTACGTCCTTTTTAATGTCCCTCTTTTAGTTTCCATCTATTCATCTATCCACCCACCCATCCACCCACCCATCCATCTATTCATCTATCCACCCACCCATCCACCCACCCATCCATCTATTCATCTATCCACCCACCCATCCACCCATCCACCCACCCGTCCATCTATTCATCTATCCACCCACACATCCACCCATCCACCCACCCGTCCATCTATTCATCTATCCACCCACCCGTCCACCTACCTACCCACCCATGCATTCATCCATCCATCCACCCATCCCTTCATCCATCCACCCATTTATCTATCCTTCCGTCTCACCCATATACACTGTGTATCCAAAGCTGCGCTGAGGGTGAAGGAAGAAGACTGGGCAAAACATGGGGCTGGGGTCTAGAGGGCTTGTGTTTCTCCTGATTCTGCACCCCCTAGACAGTTGGCTTTAGGTAAGTCCCTTAATGAAGCTGGGGCACAGGCCATCTGGTAAATAAGAGCACTGGACAAAAAAAGCTTAAAGTACCTCTATTTCTAGAGGTCTGTGGATTGATAAGTCATGGGCTCTGCCATAAAAAAGTTTACCACGTGGTTGGAGATACAAGAAACATAAATACAACAAAAAAATAGGATGTCAAGGACCACATGCATCTCACTTAAGACAGAGATTCAGGGCAGAGCCCCTGCTGGCGCTGCTGCTAACTGCTTTCCTCCAAGTTCTAGGGGTATTTTCATGCACGAAGGTGAAAAAAGAGCTGAAGAGCTCTTCTGAAGAGCTGGCACAGCAGAGTACATGATTTGAGTTGCTTTTACAAGGGTGGTCATAAGCTTGTGCTGTTAACAGAAAGTATCCAAACTCTGGAAATAAGGCCAAGAGGCCTGCGTGTGTTTCCAGTATCGCCTGGAGGCTTTGTTTTATAGGCCTACCCTAGGCTTAGCCGCATTTTTAGGAGGATGGACCATTGTTTGACTCTTATTTACTATTAGTTAAGGGCTCAGACTCTGTGAAGTTCTATGTTACAGTCTAGATATTTGTCCAGTAGAGTCGAAATGATTCCCTGTTCGGTGAAAAGAGAGAACCACCAATTTATTGCCCTGCAGAACATTAAGCAGATTTGTCTGAAACATTAAAAATCTATTTTAGTGAGTCTCCATGCGCTATATAAATTCTTGTACCTCAAATGCCATTTGAACCAGCATTACCGACTTCCTGTCTCCCTCCCTAACTTATGGGCTTAATACAATCTTGGGCGTGTGTTCCTTCTGTTGAGAGCCACGTTTTCAATTCTCTTCAAAATTTCCCTGGGATAGCACTGACCCAGCCCTTCTCCCCCAGCCCAGTGCCCTCCTGAGGGGAGTGTGCAGGACAGGGTCTCAGCTGAGAGGAGAGGAGGCGCCCTGCAAGGTGTCCTGGCCCACCTGGACTGAGTCCCCAGCACCCGCCTGTGACCCTAGCTCCGGACTCTCTCAGAAGCGTGGCTTCGCACTGGTCATCAAGTAGGGACAGGGACTGGGGGACCAGGCTGCCTGGGACAAGCTGGGCTGCTCCTCTCTTCCCTAACCTCAGCAACCCCACCCTGGAGACTCTGGGGGCTGGTCACCAGGAGGCAGGGGAAGCTCTTGGCACTCACATTGCCGTCCGTCCTGGCTCCCGGGTGGTTGGAAGGTGCGTCCATAACGGGGCCAGGGTAGGCATTTCAAGTTCATTGAGCTTATTTACTAGGGGAGTCTCACCCAGGAAGTTCAAAGCCCAGGGCAATGCACCGAGTGCACCCCACCCCCATCAACTGACTTATACATTGATTTGGCCACAAGGTTACACAAGCGATAGTGGAGACGGTGGGAGCAAAACTTACTGAAGGTAGTTTGGTAGCTCGGGCCAAGGGGTGCAAGCGCGTCCTGGGCACTTGTGCCAGTGACTCTACTCCTAAGAAGCCACGTGAAGACAAAGAATGCTGTGGAAAGACAGACATTGGAGTTACCAAATTGGGTCAAGCCTAAATAGTCAACAATAGGGAGCTAGTTAAATAAAGAATACAGAGCCATAAAGTGGAGTGACACGTAGCCACTAAAAAATAATAATTTCATGGACTTTCCTGGTGGTGCAGTGGTTGAGGGTCCGCCTGCCGATGCAGGGGACATGGGTTCGTGCCCCAGTCTGGGAAGATCCCACATGCCGCAGAGCGGCTGGGCCCGTGAGCCATGGCCGCTGAGCCTGCGCGTCCGGAGCCTGTGCTCCGCAACGGGAGAGGCCACAGCAGTGAGAGGCCTGCGTACCACAAAAAAAAATAATAATAATAATAACAATAATTTCAGTAAAATGATAAATACTGCTGTTAAAAAAAGCCCATCAGAAAAATTCTCTCTCTCTCTCCCTCCCCCTCTCACTCTCTCGTGGTCCCAGTCTCCTAAAGAGTTTAAATGTGCATGAAAAGATGAATGGAAAGGAGAAGCCAAGCAGCTGTCTCTAGCTGGTAAGAACGCAGCTGATCTCTGCTTTCTCATCTGCATTTTTACATCTCTAACATGAGCACATCTTCAATTTATAACAGCAACGAACGGGGGAGGGTCTTTGTTCCACCTGCAGCAGGCCCTCCGTCTGTATCTGGCGGCTGTTTCGTCTGTGTGCAGCGGGCAGAGGCAACGCTGGTTTGCAGAACTCTTACGACACCAGCCTGGCTGTGTCCAGCGACCCCGCCCTTTGCCGGCCTCTGGCTGCATTGGCCCCTGATCGTAAACTAGATCCTCAGATTCTGTAACCGCTGCCACGCAAACAGTGATGCCACACGTACATTTCAGTTGGAGAACAAGATCCAGTGTCTTCCTTCAAGCTTCCTCCATCCAGTGTCCCCAGGTAGCAGTCCTTTCCCAGCTCCTTGTCAGTTCCTGCCGCCGGGGTACACTTGTGTTTCCAGATCTTTCCTCTCGCTCATCTGGTCCTCTGATCTCCCCTGGGCTGTCGTCCTCACCACTCAGGCCCAAGGCCGAAATCTGCGGAGAAAAAGCTTTGACCTCCCCGTGCCCGACAATTCGTGTTACACAAACAAACAAAACAGCTCTCCTGGTTGCTGAGTCTGCAGTGTCTGTGTTTAGGTCAGTGGTCCCTTTACAGTTTTCTCCAGGAACAGTGATTGGAACCTCCTTCAGTCAGGTTGTTTTCTAGAACAAAGGAACAGTCTAAAACCCATTCAAGCATCCATAACAGATGAACCAAAGTCAGAGAGAGATCACAGTAACAGGAACAATTTAAGCAGTTCCTGGGCATCAGGCTAGGGGCTTCACACAATTACTCCATTGTACCAGGTAATAAAGGAACATCACCTCCAGTTTCCAGATAAGCTGAGCTTTAGTCATTTGCCCAACGTTGTAAGTTAGCTGGTGGCAGGGCAGGACTTTGCCCCTGGCTGTATACTCTCAACCCCACCCCACACTGGTGCCTGGTCGTGATATCTCACCAGGAGACTCGGGGATGATGGAGGCTCCCCAGTGCTGCCAGGTATGACGTTGTCACCAGAGACCTTCCCACCCTTCGCGGCCCAGCTCCAGGGCTAGCTCCGAGGGTCAGAGGACGGCCCTTCTGAATCTAGCGAGAGCCGTGAGGCTCCAAAGGGGCAGGGGCCCCCTCGCCCCCTCCTCCCTGTGTTTCTGCCTGGGCTTCTGGAAAGCAGAGCCTGAGACAAGTCCTTGGTGACCCCAGGGGGGCAGGCGAGGAGGGGGTGTGAACAGGAAGGAGGGAAGGCCGCCTGGGTCGCGCCATCCGGCTCTGGTGCTGTGACCCTGTGGGACCGCCTCTCAACTGCCCACCTTGTGTTTTGCGTGTGTGTCGGTGGGTTCCCTGGACCACTCCTCTCCTGGGCAGTCTGCTGGCCTAAGTGGACCCAGCAGATTCAAGCAGAGCACAGAGCCGTTGGGTCCTGCTGTACAATCTCTCTTCTTTAGGATGTGCACTTCCTTCCGAGAAAACATCCTCCTACCCCCAGGGACAGGGTCACCCTCTGTCTGCAGCAGGTTGGGCACATCCGCCATCCCCTGTAGCCAGGTTGTTTGCCTTAGATGCTCCATGTGTGGGACATTAAGGGCAGTCCGGGTGAGCCCTGCTCAGCTGGGCTGTCCCCAGGCCCCAGGCCTCGGTTCCTGACTTAGGTGAGCAGCTGCTCAGAAGGGAGCATATTCATCTCCACCCAACACACAGTTCACACCCTCTTCACCCAAAGCAGCAAAGGCTGGCGAGACAGCTCTGCCCCCATCACCCCTTTCACAGCTGCCTCACCAGATCCGCCTCTCAGGTTCCCCGCCTGAAACGTCTGCTTCCGGTGGATGGTTTTCCGCCAACTCCTGAAGGTCCTTTCCCTCACCTGCTTGCAGTTTTGAGAAGCTTCGTCCAGCCCACCTGTCATTTAGACCCTTGGCTTTGACCGGGACTTCCAATTCCGGGTGTAGAACGCTTTCTTCTGGGTTTCCTGATGGAACACAGCTACGAGGTGAATCTCAATGTTCATATTTGTGTAATTAGACCTGAGGCTCTCACTACGCCATCCTGCACCCCAGTACTACTCGGTGCTTTGTGCCGCAGGCAGTTGTTTTTGAGTCCAGTTCATTCTCCCTGTGGCAGCGGGGGGATTGGGGGAGGGGGTGGGAGGGACACAGGGTGTCATGGATCCATGAACCTCCTGGAGATTAATGCGAGGAGAGGGAAGCAGACCCCCCCCACTCTGCCTGCCCCTCCTGGGCAAGGCGTCTCTAGGTGGCGGGTGCCCTCGGCACAGGGGGTCCTGCCGGTCACACGTGGATGCCCAAGCGGGTTCTCGGGGCTGACTGAAAAAGTGAACAAAATGTCATGATCCGAGCACGGGTTGCAAAAGCATTTCCAGACACAAGGCAGAATGTAAGGAAGATAGATTTTATTAAAGAGAAGGGTCGCTGCCAGAACAGCAGGCTGACTTCCTGGTAGTCAGGGAAAGTCGACACTGAGCATGGGTTGCTTGTCTGTTTTTATAGCCAGGGAAGCTGCAATTCATCTGCTGACTGGGCAGGGTATGTGTACTTTCAGTGTGCTGAGCGGGAGAAAATCGGAGCAAATGTCTTTCCTTATATGGGATGGGAAAGGGACAGGGCATGCTGCTTGGGAGGGCTCTGGGACATGGCAATGGTCCCATTGTGACAGAGCGATAGGAGTCCTGTAACTCTTTGTTCTGGCAATATTGGCCTTTTGAGTTTATCTTTTTCTTCATCCTTGGAGCTCACCACACAAGACTTTTCCAGCAGCCGCACTGTGCTCCTTGCAGGGCTCACCTCAGCTCCATGGAAGCTGGAATAAGGGAGGTGTTTCCTTATTTTCAAATGTCAGTGATCGCAGATATTGATCAAGTGTGTGCGTGTGCTGCTCTGCGACTTCCGGGTATTAATGCAGCTACACCTTACAGGTGTGCGTCGTCAGCACCTCTAGCCGCAGGTGAAAGAGCTGCTGCCCCGACAGGTGAGGGGACTTGGCTGCTGGAACCACTGAGAAGGGGCGGAGCGGGGCCCGGACCCCATGCAGCTCGGCCCGAGCCTGTTTCCCTCCCACTGCCACCAACTGTCCTTAGAAACATTGCCAAGCTTTCTGTCTAACCTCTCCTGGCTGAGCTGGCCTGGCTGAGACGCAGGCAAACAAATCACTGAGACCGTGAGAAGGAAACAAAGAGTGACGCGGAGTACATTGAGGTCAGGGGCTGTGTCTCATCACTCCCTTTTTCATTTTTATTTTTAATGGTGATAAAATACACATAACATGAAAGCCACCATTTTAATCATTCTCTAAGTGTAGGTTCAGTGGCTGGAAGAACATTCACACTGTTGTGCAACCATCACCACCATCCGTTCCCAGAACACTTTCATTTTGCAAAACTGAAACTCTGTACCTGTTACCCAGTCACTCCCCCATTTCCCCCTCCCCCAGTCCCAGCCCTGCTCTCAGTATCTCTCTATAAATAGAATCATACAGTATTTGTTCTTTTGTGACCGCCTTATTTCACTGAGCATCGTGTCCTCAAGATCTACCCATGTTGTAGCCTGTGTCAGAGTTTCCTTCCTTTCTAAGGCTGAATAATACTCCATTGTACGGATGGACCACATTTGGTTTATCCGTTAGTCAGTTGGTGGACACTTGGGTTCTTCCACCCTTTGGCTATTGTGAATAATGCTGCTATAAACATGAGTGTACAAACGTCTGTTCAAGTCCCTGGGTTCAATTATTTTGGGTATATTCCCAGAAGTGCGATTGCTGGATCATATGGTAGTTCAATGTTTAATTTTTTGAGGAGCCTCCATACTGTTTTCCACAGTAGCTGCACCAATGTACGTTCCCACTAACAGTGTATAAAGGTTTCAATTTATCCACATCTTTGCCAATGCTTGTTGTTTATCGCGCTGTTGTTTTTTTTCTTAATAATAGCCATCCTAATGGGTGTAAGTTTGTGTCTTACAATTTTTGAGTTCCTTGTGACTCTCTAGCGTGGTACAAGCTTACATCTGTAGGAAAATCTGTGATTTTCAAATTACACATGAATTGCCTACAGTTTTCACTACTTTACAAGTGAAGTTGTGGGGAAGATGTGATTCCCACCTCACTGGTGAGGAAACCGAAGCTCAGACAGATGAAATGATTTATCTGAGATGAGAAGGCCTGTGCGTGACGGTGGCAGGACCAGCACCCAGCACTGCAGCTGCCCTGGCAGACCGGTGAGGAGGACACTTCCCACGTGCCGGGCAGGGTCCAGCCCTGGGCTCTGCAAAGTAGTGTCCTCACTTTACCAACACGGCAGCAGAAAGGGAGGCTGAAAGGAGTCCCCCGCCACGCAGCCTGGGAGGGTACCCCTGCAGCCCCAGGCCCTGGGCCACAACCTGCTCCTTCCCGAGCTCAGGGCATCACTAGCTGGCTTCTGAGAGCGAAGAGGGTTAAAGAAAAGCAAGAGGTCCTGACTCGACGGCAGTAAAAAGTGCTGGGGAGGGGCTTCCCTGGTGGCGCAGTGGCTGAGAGCCCACCTGCCGATGCAGGGGACGCGGGTTCGTGCCCCGGTCCGGGAGGATCCCGCGTGCCGCGGAGCGGCTGGGCCTGTGAGCCGTGGCCGCTGAGCCTGCGCGTCCGGAGCCTGTGCTCCGCAATGGGAGAGGCCACAGCCGTCAGAGGC